>NW_027181679.1:11910000-12360000 GCF_028537555.1 Battus philenor | reverse complement strand
TGGTGACGAAGTTACGCGTGTGTTAACTATGTTTTGTCATATATTTACATCACGACCGGATACCATATGTTACATTCTTCTTTTACTTTTCAACCATTGCAAGGGACAGGCCTTCCTCAAAGATCGACACGATGACTGAACCTGCGCTGCTCGCATTCAGCGAATTCCATAGGTCAATTTAAATATATAGCATATTTACAATACCTTTATTGAAATATATAGTAATCAGCTAATTGTCAATCCATCATTTATAACAAACTAGCTGATCCCGCAAACGTTGTTTTGCAAAAAAAAATTAAAGTTTTTAATTAACAAATGTAAGATAAGGGTTGATCGTAGAGGGGTGAAAATTTAGATTTGTATGAATTTTTGTATGCTGTATCATAATAAAATAAAAACCAAAAAAATTGTCTAAAAAATTAAAAATAAAATTTAGGGGTGGACCACCCTTATCACTTAGGGGTATGGAAAATAGATAGTAGCCGATTCTCAGACATACTGAATACGCATGTAAAATTTGGTAAAAATCGGTCAAGCGGCTTGACTCAAGCCGTTTCGGATGAGTTCAAGTTCGAACACCGTGACACGAGAACTTTATATATTAGATAATGCGTTAATTACATCATATATCTAACGATGTTTATTTCTATGCTATTAAAAGCAACAATTTAATTATGTTTCTACTAGCCAATCCATTAACAAAAGTAATTACGAAGTTTCACTAATCGATTGTCGTGTCTAATTGCCTGCTAGGTGACGTGCTTTTGTAACGAATTATGACAGAAGATGTTTAGAAAGTACACGTACGTAGTTAAAGATGATGCGATTCTGATATGTGAATGTATAGTTGATGAAACGAACTGTGGTGATGGCAGCGAAACTATCCGGAGTGAAAGAGATCACCATAGTAGGCGAAGACAATCACCTTTTACCGGAAGGAAGAACTGTTGTGCACCCGACGAATGTACCGTATGTTTTAAAAGAGATTTACGAGTGAATATATTCGTCCAAGGAGGTGGTGCACTACCTGAATAGGTGTCCTTACTCTGGGGAGAATATTATGATATCTAATACATTCAGGCGTTACCTTGCGGAAGTCCATCCTAACTAAGAAAGGGACTAATATATAGCTACTTCCGCTATGCAGCAGTAGTTGTGCAATAAAGTGCAACGCCCGCCAGCACGCTGATAAATGTGCTGATTATTCCCAAGCGGACTCGGTGTTTGCCCGAGGATGCCCCGTGGAGGGGTAAAACACGTATTGAATAAATTAACGGTGGTAGTTGTGTTTAGCATTGTTTGCCGCACGCGCATTTATCAGCGGGCTGGCGGGTGGTGAACTTCATTACACGACTACTGCTGCATAGCGGAAGTAGCTATATATTAGTCTCTTTCTTAGTTAGAATATTACGAAACAGAAATCACCCTGTATCTAACTCAAGTCAATAAACAAGTTCTCATTAGCCAAGGCTACGATACAGAGGTTCAAGGACGCTCACCATCCACGACACTCAGAGGCTAAAGAGAGAGGCATTCATTCTTGTTCGTCGAAGAACAGACACCCTCGGGCTGTATAACAGTGTCCATCATGCGGTGGTAGCGATATCACGTCATACGAACTCGTGCGTGTATTACACAGACGAGACTCATGATGCGATCGCAAGATTCATCGATTTGGTGAATAAGGCAACCGCCGCACAGATACTGGCGCTAATGTCTGTGGACTGTAGATCCTAATATTTAGATATACCTTATCCAAGAATTCAAGTAATATATGTAAGGCAAAATGAAAGGCAATAATAATCAATCAAAATAACATCATAAAATCAAAATATCCCGCGGAAGCTATGTATTAAAGATGGAGAGATCTAATAATAACTGCCACTAAAATGCAATAAATGAATGCTTTCACTCCGCCAAAAACTGAGCCACATGGCGACGCATAGCAAAAGCACCGTGGGCACTAGAACCTGCTTGGCCATGAGCACGATCACACTGACCTAGTACACGGTTGAAAGGATCCAAGAATCAGTAGTTTAAAATATTTAATAGTGTGTGAGATTCTTCCTTAGGCCACACAGATTTTGAGGCTTCCGCTATTGGAACCTCCTTTTTATTTCTTAACAATTTTTTCACATGAATTTTTTATTTTCGTCCTCGTCTTCCATAGTTCACAATATCTTTTTTTTCTTCCTTCTATAATTCCATAATTCCATCTTCCTTTCTTAATCATTCCATTCCTTTCATCCATCCTCAAACACTTCAGTTGTATTTTCTATTGCAGTATCACAGCTTTATTTAGTTAATTTATTTTTCTCATGTACATCAATTTTACATTTTTTATTTCAATAATCTATCTTAATAAGGCCACAGAGATTTAAAACTATAAAAACAATGTTCAATCAATATAATACATATGACACGCTTATAATAACACGGAATTTTTATACGTAAAATTTAAGGCTGTATACTCACTTTAACATGTTTACTGGTATGAATTGTATAAACTGGTTTAACATGGGTAAAAGTATTTGACAAAGCTCAGCGTATTGGCAAGTTGAACTGGCAGTGCGGGGCAGGACATCCTGCCAGTGTCCTAGTGGCAGGATGTCCTATTCTCCAACCTTTTAAAGCATGGTTGCACAGACTTATTAAGACAAGGGGCCACGCGGGCAAATCATGAACTGATGGCGGGTCGGGCGCCAGAAGTATTGGTAATTACATTTTTTTGGTTTTATTCTGGAACAGAATTCAAAATTTTTCGCATGTACGAGTTATTTTTGCTGTCGGCGGGCCACCAGTATTCGACCGGCAGGCCGCGGTCTGTGCATCCGTTTTAAAGGTTAGAACACGCTGGAGACACACTTATAGCCGGCCATATTGGAAATCACATATGGATTGGTTGTGAAGTTTTTTTTTTTTAATTGACAATAGTAAACAATCTTTAATGCCAGTGACGTAAAAAATATAACGTTATTGCAACAGTTATAAATAACTGCGACCATGATATCTTTCTAAACTGAAACTCACGTTTCACAAACGTGATCAAGGTTGTACTACGTAGTAAATGGTTTGCATTTTTAAGCGTTTCTATTTACGTTTAATTTTGTACACTTGTTAATTCGATATTAGCACAAGATATATTTTATACAATTATAAAAATATATAACATACATATATATAGCCGACATACAGAAAGCCCACTCAGCGTATCTCGTTTCCAGATTTTTAATTTATACAAAATTACTAGCTGATCCCGCAAACGTTGTTTTGCAAAAAAAATTAAAGTTTTTAATTAACAAATGTGAGATAAGGGTTGATCGTAGAGGGGTGAAAATTTATGTTTGTATGTATTTTTGTATGCTGTATCATAATAAAATAAAAACCAAAAAAATTGTCTAAAAAATTAAAAATAAAATTTAGGGGTGGACCACCCTTATCACTTAGGGGTATGGAAAATAGATAGTAGCCGATTCTCAGACATACTGAATACGCTGTAAAATTTGGTAAAAATCGGTCAAGCCGTTTCGGAGGAGTTCAAGTTCGAACACCGTGACTCGAGAATTTTATATATTAGATTAAGTTTAATTTTTAGCACCGTTAGATGTTTTTATTGCTATTTTGTCATATTGATATATCTTCTTCTTTTTTCAGCAGATGGATGCCCATGGCAAGGCATATGTCTGCTTGCAAGCGACTTCCTTTGACTTTGACTATGTCGTCGATCCATCTGATCAGGGACCTATCCAGACCGTTTACCTGCTCGTGGTCGCCTCACCAGAACCTTTGAGCCTCAACTGCCATCAGTTGCACGATCGATGTGCCCCGCCTACTGCCAATTCGGATAAGCAATTCTTCGAACTACATCTGTGCTTTTAATTCTTTTGCGGATCTTCTCATTCTGATAACATTTTGCAGCGAAACTTTCAGCATAGCCCTCTGCATTGTTCTTTAGCTCTCTCTAGGTGACCTAAAGCCTTCTTATAAGGTCCGTCGTATTTTTATTCTATTACGAGAGAAGAAATATATAAATTATACGAATTATATATACAATAAAAAAATTGATGCAGCCGTTCTTCCGACTTATAAATGGTGTAATAAGAAATAAGGTGTGATCAAGTTATTTTATTTAATAAGGCAGGGGTGCCTCACGAGTCATATGCGTCTTATTAAAAGATTATTTCAGGCTTCTTAACAATATTTAAAACAACATAGGTATGTGAAACATTTTGATTCTATATTTAAACTTTTGAAATCCGAAACATTAAATAGTACTAATTTATCTACATCTGAAATAATTACTGACAAATGCAGTCATTAATTATTTATAAAAATTTTAAAGAATTATCATGAGAAATAAAACAAAGGCATTTAATTTTTAATATTTAATAATCTAATTCAATATACACATTTTGTAATTAAACGCTTTTTAAACGGTTTTATTTAGTTCGACCCGTTCGGAATTTGTTTATTTGGGTCAAAATTAGAAGTTGAAATTTAAGTACCTTCTCGTTGTCAGATTGATCTGAAATTTAATTTAATTTGTACACACATTTAATTTAGATGACAATACAATATAATAAAATCAATAACATTATAAATCTAAGATGGCCTTAACCCCCTCAATATGGGTATCAAATGAAAGGGCTACAATAGTAAAACACGATGATTATGTCAAATTCACGATGGACGCCGTTCCAATATGGCGGACTAGGTACATATTTTTCCATAACCACCACAATATGGGTATCAAAAAACCGTTTAACATTAAGTTTTTTTTTTAAATGTATTTATTTTATTATATATTTTTAAATAATTTTTTGTTTACTTTTTAAATATGTAAGAAGAATGGATCAGAGACGAGTCAACAGGCTCATTGGTAAAAATACTTTGGTGATCATTAAGCTTCAAATCTTGGAGCATCAGCTAAAAGTTGCCAGTTTATTGGTATTCTACAGACTGCATTTTGAAGAGTGTGCAGCGGAATTATACTAAATAATTCCCCCATCTCCTTTCTTCTATCGGACAACAAGACGCACAGATTCACATCCGTACACGGTTGAAATTCCTTCCACCCTCACTAAGCGTTTTGTTAATACTTTTATAGCGAGAACAGCTGAGTGGAACAACTTATCAGCGTCATTTTTTCCAGACAATTATAACTTAGGAGTCTTCAAGACAAGAGTAAATAGGTAACTTCTAGGCAAGCATGTATCATCCTTGACCTTGTCATCGCTTAACAACAGACATAGGTCAAATTTTTCGATTATTATCGACAAAACGTGTTTAATTGCGAAAAATTTCAAATTTAGAATAACGGCTTGGACTTTCAAGGATCTTGTCCACCTGTAATAAAGATATACAAAAATGTTTTTTTTTCTTTTGGCCACGCCATAACTTAAGAGCGACTTTCCCGAATATACGGCAGCTGCACTCATGCTTTCGTCTCCCCCCTCCGCTGGGCGTTGTCCTAAGGCGCGGCACATCGATTCCGGTAGCATTATAGGTAACACAATAAAATCGTGGAATACTATTGCATTTATCGAATTTTCGTACCCTAGTACAGTATGATATTAATCGGTTTAAAGAGAAATAGTAATACCTAATTGTTTAACAAGTGACAAGAGGATATTTAGTCTTATATTAAAAACATTCGTTTATTATAGCAGTCATCTTGCATTTATTAAAAATGGAAAACGATTCGTAGAATCCTAAGAAATAGAACATAACCACAAAACTAACACTGATGTAAATAAACACTGGCCAGTAATTACTGTTAATGGTTGTCCGGAAGATGTGTGTATGACATAATTCAGGTCATAACAATTAGGACCTAATTTCGTAATGACTATGTAATATCTAGGTATGAGATCGGTAGATTCAAGTAATCTAAATAGTCCAGCAGATTAATTAATATGGGAGTGGGACACAAATGGACGCAGGGGTGTTAACGTTTTAGATCTTAGTCTCCTAAGGACAGTCAACCGAGTAAGTTAAGCATCAAAGATATTTGACCTTGTAGAGGTAGTAAAACTAAAGTAACTAACTAAGTAAGAAAAGGACCAAGTAAGACAAAGAAAGAACAAAATGCACCGCGGCAAACAATGCGAATCACACAACTGCCACCACCAAATCACTCAGAGTGACCGCCGCATACGCATTTATCAGCGGGCTGGCGGGCGGTGAATTTCATTGAACTACTACCACTGCATGTGCGGAAGTGGCTAAATATTGGTCCTTTTCTTACTTGAATTTTAAATTTTGACATAATCATCGTGTTTTACTAGTGTAGCCCTTTCATTCGAAATCCATATTGAGGGGGTTAAGGAAAAATACGTAATCCGCCGTAATCGGCGGCCATCTTATATTTATAATGTTATTGATTTTATTATATTGTACTGTCATCTAAATTAAATGTGTGTACCAAATTTCAGATCAATCTGACAACGGGAAGGTACTTAAATTTTAATTTCTAATTTTGATCCAAATAAAATCCGTACGGTTCGAACTAAATAAAACCGTTTAAAAAGGCAGTATTACACAATACATTTAAAACAGATACAAAGATAATGATAAAATGGGTTCAGTACTTCCATACGTTTTATGCGAAATAGATAAGTGTGACATAATAGACTAGATATGTTTATTCATAGATTTAATTTTACAACACGATAACAATCGTATTATTTAGGCTAATAATTCGTCATATTGGTTTTATGAGTTTCTATTGATAATATTAAATTTACGTGATAACAGACCGTGTTTCTTATCTATGTCAACAGGTTTTGTCAGAATTTATTCATCATCTTCGTGTGGGATGATAGATGTCTACTTCTAGGTGAAGGCCTCCACAAAAACCAGCACAATGACCTGTGAAAATGTCCTAGATGCAAGCAGCGTAATGCAGATGGAGTCTCTCGCATGTAAAGAAGATTCTTTATGAAGTGGTGTGCACATTATGATACAATTAACAATATATATAAAAAAATCTGATGCAGTTTAATCGTGGTAATGATCGCGACACGCACTGTTGGATTCGTAATTAAACACAGCCAGGTACACACCTGCCTTTCTTACATTCTGGCGACGTCAGATGTGTTAAATTTAAAAATACTTGTCTTACAGACTGAAAAAATCTTCTAGGCTTTGAATTGATTACATGAAAATTCGAAGGCATATATGGGATTGGTTTGTAATAATAAAAATTGACTACATGAACTATTATATTGATTAGAAGAACTCTGAAGGACGACCTTTTTTCTCACAAAGTATGATGTATATAAATTAAAACTTTTATCTACTAAACATGTCAGCGTAATATATATATACATATATATGTGCGTGTGTGTGTGTGCATATATATATGTATAAGAGCGCTTATTTTCCTCAATAAACCGCGTGCATAGTTTGACGATTTTGTATGTACTATTTTTGTCAGATAAATACGTCGAAAATAAATATTTAAACGCCTCTTATATAACCTATGTAAAACTGCGAT
This sequence comes from Battus philenor, assembly GCF_028537555.1. Taxonomy (NCBI): domain Eukaryota; kingdom Metazoa; phylum Arthropoda; class Insecta; order Lepidoptera; family Papilionidae; genus Battus; species Battus philenor. Next base: position 12,352,502 of record NW_027181679.1, on the reverse strand, counting down.
CTTAATATCTGAGACGATTTCTACTAATAAACAACTTATAGAAAAATAATTGTATTTTATACAAAGAATAAAAATATTTATCAAAGGAAGCTAACGATACTTGTTGTAACAGCTCCTAATAGATACCGGACTGTTTGTATTTCGTGCGACAGAGATAATGCTCTACGAAGACGAAATTAGCCGATTGTCTCTTTCCAAAGATTGACGTAGATGAAATAAGTGAATAGAGAAGGAAAACGATAATGAATATATAAATATACTAATGACCACTACTAATTATTATGATCCGGCAGTTGCGGTGTGGATAGGGCTCCCACTAGTGGGACTAACGACATAATTAAGGTTCCTAGATGTGGTTGAATGCGGGCAGCGCAGGACCTGTCATTGTGTCGATCTTAAGTGAAATCCTATGCCTTACAGTGATCATCTATCTATTAAAAAGAAGCAGAACAATCATCCATTTCATCACCATTCATCGTGAACCCTTCGCTTTGAATGCGCAACGATTCCTGATCATAATAATATCGATGGGGAGCATATTACCAATCGTATCAACATCAGCAACATAACTCCATAAATGTAACTCTTTAGACATCGTCATCCGGATCATAATTACAACCGTATGATGATCACAGTTGGACATAAGCCTTCTGCATATATTTAAATAGGACCGTTAGAAAGCTGTCTGTATCAAAGAACTTCAATTAATGTACAATGTTAAAAAGTATTAAAATCATTAAAAAAAATAACGAAAACTGCGTATCCTGACAGTTGCGTCACCGTATGCAACAAATGCAGTTAACCTCGAGAAACCGGCACTTACTGTTCACTACCTGCATTCGTAAGTTATACCATATGTAGCTATAAACAAAATGCACGTAAACATTTATAAATATATTCATATTACGATATTATATACATGTATGTAATTAAGAAAGGGACTAATATATAGCCTATTTCGCTATGCAGCAGTAGTCGTGCAATGTGCAACGTTTTACTTGGTGTTTGTGTTTGGCACTGGTCGGTCTAACATCTCCTGATGATGCCCCGTGGAGGGGTGAAACACGTGTAGATTAACGATGGTAGTTGTGTTTTGCATTGTTTACCGCACGCGCATTTATCAGCGGACTGGCGGGCGGTGCACTTCATTGCACGACTACTGCTACATAGCGGAAGTGGCTATATATCAGTCCCTTTCTTACTAAGGATGGACTTCCGCAAAGTAACGCCTGAATCTATTAGATCCCATATTTTAGATTCCCATTAACAAAAACAAGAATTGAAGTCATAGATTTTGGAATTCGAGAGGAATGTCCATTTTAACTTATAAGTTTGACATTATTTTCTGTAAATCGATTTACATTCGAATATAAAACACGAGATGTTAAACTTCATTAGCAAGTGATACAAGCAATGCGTGTTATAACGAGATCCACATAACTATAGACGACGGAATCCGTGGAGGTATAGCTCGCGCCAAACTTTTAGTCTACTTTGAAATTACTTCACCCAAATGTACAGTCAGTAGTGGTACTATATATATTATATAAAAAATCCTCATATATTATAAAGATAAAGAGAAACAATGTACTTATATTTTTTCTTAAGAACATTGAAAATTGCAATTACTGGCCATAGCGTAGCACATTAGTTTTATTCTTGCAACGTTTCGAAGTTTCCAGAACATCAAGCACAGTTTAAAGAATTAAACCACACGGGACATTACTACGAGTATATAGGGCATAAGTTCCCAACGGAGTCGGTACCTACTTATAGTGGAAGCTGGTGCTTATAATAGAGATGTACGGAGTGAGAAAATCGATTACAAAAGTATTGATTCATTTATTAAAAATCGATTATAAGTAAAGAATAATCGATTATGTTATCGCACTCCTAGGGTTAACACAACACTCTGATTTTTCTTTACAATTAAAAAAAAATTTATCGTACTTAAAAATCAATTCTTTTCAGCCGATGGACGTTCACAGTAAGCCATAGGTCTCCACCGAAGGTCGCCACTCTGACCAGTCCTGCGCTGCCTGCATTCAGCGGCTTCCCCTGACCTTAACTGTAAAGAGAACCTTTTGGCCTCATTGACCATCTGCACGAGCAATATACTCCGCCCACTATCACTTAATACGAGCAACTCTTCGAGCTACTTCGGTGATCTTGGTTCTTCTGCGGACCTCCTCACTTTTGATTCGACCTCGCAGCGTAACTCTCTACATAGCCCTCTCCGTTGCTCTCTAGGTGACATTGAACCTTTTAATGAGGACCGTTTTTAGTGACCAAGTCTCGGATTCGTACGTCATCACACACATTAGACAAATCTTATAACATTACGCTGTTATTGGCGAGAAGAGCTAATAGATTCAGGCGTTACTTTGCGAAAGTTCATCCTAAGTAAGAAAAGGACTAGTATATAGCTAATTCCGCTATGTAGCAGTAGTCGTGCAATGAAGTGCACCGCCCACCAGCCCACTGATAAATGCACGTGCGGTAAACAATGCTAATTACACAACTACCACCGTTAATCTACTCCACACGTGTTCCACTCCTCCACGGGACATCCTCAGGAGTAATGTTACACCGATTAGTGCCATATACTCGGTGTTTGGTTCGTTATTAACAACATTTTGCCGTCTAGTATACATTCAATGCCGGAGCGATAATAATCAATCGTTTTTCGGTAAAATATGTCGACAAAAACATTACAATGTACATATGCAATATGTTCCACACTACCTAGGTGACGTTTTGTCAGTCGTGAGACAGACATAACGCTCTACGAAGTCATAATTAGCCGATAGTCTCTTTCCAAAGGTCGATGTGCAATATTTATCGTCGGTTACTGTACTTTTCGGTCTCATTAATACATTATTTATCTTCTCCTAGCCTACTTTCCACTCTATTGTTGAAAGCCATACGATTTTTATATCTACTTTATTTTATATACTTAATCTAACTTTATAAATTACAATTCACTTATTCTATTACTATTTTTAATTATATTATCTGTGCGTGCCACTATTGTATCCTTTATCACTAATGAATACAGAGAAAGATATTGACAAATAGTAATAATACGGTTAAATGTTGACAGATGATATATATACATATATATGTTTATATATACATAATTAATATGAAATAATTTATGCAATTAGCACGTGTCGATGATAAGAACTAAATGCACTGATAAGCATTGCGGATGCACAGTACGTAACTATTGTTTACGATACAATACGCATTACAATATATTTATCAACTCCCCGAGATATAATAGTCACTAGTGATGTGCTCTTATGTTATAAATCGTATAGTTATATCGATATTTAATAATCGTAAATCAAAAATTCACTTAATGATTTTTACAAGTTACGCTAAGAAATTATAGAGAAGGCTTTAATTAGTTTAACCGTATGACGTCCACAGCTGGACATTGGCCTCTTGTCTTTTTAATAAAACTTGACGTTTTTTGACTAAACTTATGTGTTTTACTAAGTCATTCCCATCACGATTTTTCTCATACAAAAGTGGTATCCATGTTAAGACAACATTTAAACTTTATATATCACAAGTCAACGATGAATATGTTTTTATGGCCGCCACTATTGGAGGGGGGGGGGGGTCCGCTCTCCAGTGCAGGCATGCACTATATATCAGTGTAGCGATGCTGTCGCTACGGAGTCTTCCAAATACAGTTGGCCACTAGGTGCTTTGTTTTTATTAAATATTTTTTCAAGTAATATTTTTATTTTCGCGCTCTTCTATCGTTCCTCCTATGATCTTTCATTCCTTTATTGTCTTTCTTTCTACAATTCTTCTTTCTTTCCCTTTCATAACAATTTTTCCTTTATACCAGTCTTTCTTCTCATCATACTTTAAAAATTATAATATCTTTGATTTTATTCTATTACACATGTTTGATCTTTTCTAGGTATACATTATTATATGTATAATTTTATTTACTTATTTATTTAATTGCCTATTCGGGGAATATGTTTGGGATTTTTCTAGAAGTTTGAATCAGGATTGAGGACATCTGTGGTCAAATGTCAGTAACTAACATGGCCTAATGTACTGCCAGGTTGAAGTGGCAGGTCACATAACGCGAAGTACCGAGGGGGGTTTGTGGTTCTGTTGTGAAAACCACGGACCTGCAAATGCAGAGTATGTCTACCTAGGACAGACGCCCTTTTTAACGATTTGAAGTCGACGTATTGTGATTATTACATTTTTTCTATTCATTTATTCACTCCGAGGTAAGCGCGATCCGAGTCAGTCTGATGTTTTTATTTATTATTGTATTTATAATTATGTATCTATTATAAATGTATATAATATATATATAATATCATAATCTGATGAAACACGTGGTGATAAATTTAAATAACTTTTATACGTGAGTAGAGTCAGATTGAACTTACATATAATGGCATCCTTTAACTTAAAGTTACTAGGATTCTAAAATCATCCTGATTTAAGAAGACCCCACAAACTCAAAGGTTATTTATGTTCACAATTATAATTGATTTCATATAGTTAAACCTTCAAACTATAATAGATTTTTTTACAAGTCTTTATTTATTATACTTTTTAAATTTACTATAGGATAGAAATCTTTCATGGAAGTGTATTGTAATACCGTATACACTATTTTTGGTTGAAGTTGATGCTGTTAGCCTGGGAGCTTTTACAACTTCATCGGAACTGAGTTCACGGAGCGGAAGGGTCCGTAAACTTAAAAATAAAACAGGAGTTTGACAGACGCATTACAGTTGTACGATTATGTTTGGATCTAGTAAACCACTCTACTCGAGTAGAGCTGTGTGGTATGTTGCGTATGCGGCTTAGGACGGCAGCGTGGACAGGCGAGCCAAGGATGGATCCGGATACAACTTCAGTTCGTCCACGCTGTTCGCGGTTAGACCGACTTTGCGCCTTGAAAAAGGTGAGCAGTGGTAATTTGAATTTTCACTTTGGTCATTACTTATATTGGATTGTCACTGCTCACAAAAGTTTCCAGAGGATGGGCAGCAGCGTCCTCTACGTATTATAAAATAACACACTGCGATCGCCAACCTCCCTGCCAAGCGTGGCGATTATATTATATCCCCCAGAGATATCTTTAGGAAAGGTTTATGCCTTGTATAATGATTATAAAGAATATTTTTCTCATTAATCATACTAAAAATAATCGTTCATAAACATCTTCAAAGTACTTTTGAAGTTTTCTTTTTAAATTAAATATAAAACCTTTTTGAACATCCATCATAAATTTCTTCGATCTTCAATTCCTCGCATTCGGTGTCATTGACCGCATATAGTATCAGCGCATTCGAAATATTTTCGCAGAGACTTGCGCATCGTAATGCGTTTAAAATAAGCAATCAAATTTCTACCTTGTAACAAGAACGTAAAGTTTAATTTACCTCAAACACCATTTGTTTACACGTACAGTGGAAACACAAGATTACACAGCAAAGTGTTTAACGTGTGCATTATTAACTGACACCGCTCAGCGTGCAATTTCGAATCAAACATCATCTCGTGTATCGTTCTAAGAAACTCACACCTTCTATGTATCAAATTTTTAATTATTTTGACAGCACATGTCAAAATATTCCCGCCTCTTTTTCGATACAGACTATAAATAGCTGTTTCGAGAATTTTAATTAGTTTCCTTTTATGATTGCCGAGTGGTACACGCTGTCCTCACTCCACAAATAATGTAAACAAAATTGTAAAATCGAGAAATAAGAAGGCGATACATGAAAGACAATTAGAACGAAAGAGAAAGATGGAAAGAATTGTGGAAAGAAAGAATGGATTATATGAAGAACGACATTAGTGAATGAAAATAAGAATGACAGTGAAAAGAATTAATAAGACAAAAAACGACCCTGTCTTTCCCAAAGATATCATGCTAGAGGCCCCTAATAGCAGGGGTCATAAAAGAAAATCCTCACTCCACACGCATCACACCAACATCAACATTGACACGATCAGGTAATCCCTGTCTTAGCTGCTTCAACTTCCATCGGATTGTCAAATATAGGCTCTGAAATACGAATGCTTTGGTCTGTAGAATAGTTCATGGACTCTTCCGATCCGTGAACTCATATCCGACGAAGCTGTGAAAGCTTCGTCGGATATGAGTTCTAGTAGTAAGGCTAGTAGTAGCGACGACTTCATCGAAACAATTGAATGGAAAATTTTAATCAATAATGCAAAAAAAAGGGTGAATGTATAAATCATTTGCTATCTATCATTGCATATATCCTGTCCAAAAATAAATTGTTTCAGAAATAATAAATAATTAAATGGATATAAACTACTCAAAACAAAATAGGGCCCACCGCAACTTTGTCTCTAATCGTGTTTATAAATAACTCATATACTAATCATTGACAAAATGAAGCACTACCACTTCTAGCACACATGTTTATTAGTTCATAATGATGATTTAAAAGTTAACTTTTTTGTTGATTTCAAGTGGGTAGACAAAAAAGTAAAGTGCTTAAATTTATCCATTTCTTAAATTTTCAATCGTTTGTGTTCTCAGTCTTGCTTTAAGCGCAATACTTTGATCACACTTTGTTTAGCTGTGTTTTTTTCGTTTCGGCATTATTCCCGATTACAATGCCAGGTTCTCGTCGTCATATGGATGTGGAAACTTCGACAAGGGCAGTTCTTTTGCTTCAAGAGGGAGAATCGCAAAGATCGGTTGCAACTCGCCTTGGTGTGTCACGGCGAGCTATTCGAAACGTATGGGAGCGGTTCCAGGAGACAGGTAGTGTGGCTAGAAGACCTGGATCAGGAAGGATTCGAGCCACACAACTCCTTAAGGCTTTTTATTAACAAATGAGCTATATATTCACGTCATTGAAACTTTTACATCTATAACCAATCATCCTGTATAACTAAGAAGGTACAGTACCCGGTATAAATATTGCACATCGACATTTGGAAAGAGACAATCGGCTAATTTCGGCTTCGTAGAGCGTTATCTCTGTCGCACGAAATACAACGACTGATAAAACGTCACATAGGTAGTGTTGGACAGAGATAGTGCTCTACGAATCTGAAATTAGCAGATTGTCTCTTTCCTAAAGTCGATGTGCAGTATTTATCGCTTGGTACTGTACACATTTATTAATAAATCCCATATTTAAATTTGATTAATTTCACGTTATGTTTACTATATGATTGTTGGTCGACAGTTGACATATCGTTTCAATGATGTACAAATGTCAAATGAATCTTATCGCGGGCGTATTTAAAGTTTTAATTAATTTATTTGAAGTAAAACAAACACACAGGCTATACTCTTTTATGTGTTTAACTTATCATATAAAAGTGTACTGGAAACTTTTCGCTATAAAAACCCATAGATAAGTTCATTTACATAAATTTGTTTAACAATTTAAAGATTAATTAATATTTACTTAGTTTTTTGGAGCTGTCATTAATTTAAAGTCTTATAAATATTTTGCTTTTTAGATCACATGTATGTATGTATGATTAAGTATGTATGTCTATGTATGTTTATGTATATTTATGTTCATTTGTTTGTGAATATGTATTTTTTTTGTACACGTGAACTACCCTTTATAAGTACTATTATCTTTTCCTACTATGGTTGTCTGTAAGAGATTGCCTTGAGTGATAAGACCGCCCATTGTATATTTTTGTATATTATTGTATCTGTATATTATGTATCTTATCGTGTACAATAAAGAATATTAAATAAATAAATAAATCAGACTATCCAGAATAATCAGAGCGTCCTTTTAAATGATCTGGGAACTCGACGGTCTCCCAATTCCACAACATCCGTTTTTAGTGAGCGGCCGCCCACTACCTAGCCGCGAGCAGCGTGGGCGAACTGTGGTTGGATCCGGATCCCACCTCAACTCGCCTGTGGTCCACGCTGCCGTCCCAAGCCGCATACACAACATCAACACTACACAGCTCTACTGGGGTAGAGCGGTTCACTACGTGCGAACATCATCGTACAACTATAATGCTTCTGTCTAGGTTCTGTTTCATTTTTAAGTTCACGGACATCTCCGTTTCGTGAACGCAACTCAGATGAAGCTGTAAAAGCCTTCGAACTAGCACTCACTTCAACAGAGAATAAGTACTCCCAATCTAGTGAAACTTTAAATATTTAATGGAATCAGGCGTTACCTTGCGGAAGTCCATCCTAAGTAAGAAAAGGACCAATATTTAGCCACTTTCGCACACGCAGTGGTAGTCGTGCAACAAAGTGCACCACCCGCCAGCCCTTTGACAAATGCGATTGCGGCAAACAATGCGAACTACACAACTGCCACCGTCAAATCACTCAACACATGTTTCACCCCTTCACGGGGCATCTTCAGGAGTTATGTTACACCGATTAGTGCCAAACACAGAGACTCTGTGTTAAGTTAAGGAAGTGGCTAAATATTGGTCCTTTTATTACTTAGTGAAACTTTAGTAGGTCACACACTGGATGATGGCAGAGAACCTTAGGCTTACAAGAGTAATGTAAAACATACAACCTTCATTTATTTTCATTCTCATTCTCTTTATAACCAGACCAATATCTATAACAGTTGAAATATTTCAATGTTTATTAATTTATTTACTTTACTGGAAATAAACAGTAACAAAAGGCAGTAAAAAATTACAAACTTAGAAACATATAAATATAAAATTAGTTACAATTGTTACTTTATAACTATCTCACTAAGAACATTTAATGATTTATTGTCAAACAATGACAAAACAATAAACAGGAAAAAATTTAATTACTAAACAGGGATCAAAGATCCAGCGCATTTTGCAGATCACACCGCAATAATTACGAGACAACAAGCCGTCACGTTCTAATGATGTTTAAATTGTATTGTGTGTATTCAACAACTTCGAACGAAATTGTCTTTTAAAAGATACGAGAGAGCACGAGAATATATCAATATCACTAATATATGAATTGTGGAGGTCACACGTCCTGTATAAGGGTGCACGTTTACCGATATTTGTCTTAGCCGTTGATAAAAAGAAGAGAGATCTAGAACGCGTTCTTGCTGCAGGAATTCGAAAGTTTACCTCGGACAACAGTTCCGAACAGTTAACACGACCAGCGCAAAAATTTTTAAGTGCAGTGGCGTCCATTAGAGAACGTCGATCCTTTAATGATAACATTCGGTATCTGTTTAAAAACATTTTATAAGAATCCCGGGGGCAATGCATTCGGTAGTTCAGAATATGAAGGATATTTGTCTACTCCATATTTTTACTCCTATGTGTATATAAATTATATCAGTTTATAGACGTCTACTGCAAGGTAAAAGTCTCACCCAAATATCACCACGATCACCGGTTTTGTGAGCTTGACTATATCCTCGAGTTTATCTGGTGAAGAGAGTACCCACGCTGAGTCTACCAGCGCCTGGTGGCCACTCGGAAACCTCTAGACCCCAACTACAATCGGTTCCTTAAGCGATGCAATTCGAACTAAGATTCACATAGCATATTCATATTGGTGACAGCTAATTTGACAGCTAAGTTATGACGTCATTTCCGACTCTCCCTAAGATATCTATGGGGTGATATACCATAATCGCTTGACAGGCGAGTTGGCGATTGCAGCGTGCTATTATGTACGCAAAAGGACACTGCTGCACATCCTTTGGAAATTTATTTGTGAGTAGTGGCAATCCTGTATAATAATACAGTGTGAATTAATTATACAAGATTCATAATTTAATATTTTTCATTTAAGTTGTAAGTAAGTAAGTTGTTGATAACGAAGGTGAATATATTGTTGATTAGAAATTTTTTGAATTTTGCATTTGAAAAAACTTTGCTAAAAATGTCGTGGGAATGAGCTTACTTAAGTAAGCGACATTACTTTCCGGCACCCCGACTTATACACGCTGTATGCATTAATTATATAGGTAAGCCACTACTCACGAAGAAGTTCCCAGAGGATACGCAGCAGCGTCATCTGCATATCACATTAACACACTGCTATCGCCAATCTGTCTCTCAAGCGAGGCGATTATCGTATATCCTCTCATCGATATCTTTGCAGGTGATCTATGCCTTGCATTGGGCGTCTGTGAGCAGAAACGACGAGAGAATATTTAAAATTAAAGATTATTATTGATAGCTTAACTTAAAATGAATCATCAACATCATTTCAGCAGTAGACCAAGCCAAGTCAAGCTTTATTGTACACGCTAGTATACATTTAAATAGTTTTATAATAATAATAAAAAAAAGTACAATATGCAGTCTTATCACACGAGGCAATCTCTTACAGACAACCATAATATAGAAAAGGTAGCACAAATAATAATTTTAGTTTTATTTTTTTTATTAGAATAAAGTAAATAGAAAGTACTGATTAATTGTTTGATAACACAGTTTGTAGTTATAAACACGACATAAAAACGTTTATTTTTGGATTTATCTATGCAAATAAATATAATTGGAGTGTATGATGTAACATTTAAAATAACCTGCTTTTTTAGTGCACATGTACCAAAAATACATATATTAAAATTTTTGTCTGTCTGTTTGTACAGGCTTTGAAATGTCTGGACCGATTTTATATTACATTTTATATTAGTATTAATAAGGAGTAACTTAGACATCTTTATTTTGGAAAAAAGTTAAACAAAAAAAAAGACTAAATATATTTTTTGTCAAATTTGACACGGACGAAGTTGCGGGCGCAGTTAGTAAAGAAATAAATATAAGCTTGATATAACGAAAAACAGCGATGTAGAATTGTAAAAATTATGGCAGTCCAAAAAAGGTTGAGAACCTATGATTACACTTACACATACATTGATTATAGATGCGTATGGAATAATATAGAGTTGAAACTTCTCAGCATTCCGTGGTTTCAACGTGCCGGGTCCCGGAAGAGGAAACGAACGTTTGAGATGGATAAATATAATAAATAATAATTTATTTTATTGATTAGATTATTCAAATAAGAAATAAAATATTCGCATAGATATATTTTTTATAAACTATGCATTAAAATAAATCAATTTGTAACTAAAGCCAATAATAAAAATAACATTTACTACAACACGAGAATAAAGATATAATCTTCACGTTTTCCTTATTCATTATTCCATACATGAGATTTACTATTTTATATAATGACTACTTATTAATGCAATAGGTCATCTTAATTAATTATGGCGCTTACTTAAATAGCGGTTTACATACAGGGTGATCGGTAAAAGATGTAAAAGTTGTATATAATATACCTCAGGGATGAATAACACGCGGCCCGCGCTATTTTAACATGTTTATGGGGCCCGCTAAGCATTACGAAATTTTAATTTATTTATCGATTTTCTTCCGTCAATATATTAGGAGGACAGGAAAGTAATGTCGTTTCTGCGCATTTCGACATTTGTTTGTCATTTGGTAGCTCATTACGTACGCGCAAAACATTGTAAACTAGATGCCAAAAGGTTGTTGATAACGAAGGTGAATATATTGTCGATTAGAAATAAAAAACTTGATAAAAAGCGACATTACTTTCCGGTTCTCGTAATATTATTATGAACTTAATGATAACTAAATGACAGTACATATTAAACAGAAACAATTTCTTTGTGACGAATTAACCACACAGCGATACTATGTCTGCGAATTTTTTTTGTATCGAATTTGTATATGAAGAATACATAATTTTACATTTATTTAGTCTAATATTTATTATAAATATAGTTTTGTAGATTATTAATAAATTTTAATTCATTTGCAGCTTGCCTAACAATCTTAAAATTTAAATTAGTTCGCTGACCAAAAAGATTACTCACCCCTGGCTTAACTCATTTATTAGTAAAAAACTTTTTTACACCTATTTTAAATCAATCTGTTTAAAATAATCACTCTGAAATATGTAACATTAGCTTATTTTATACTAACTTCTGAAGTTACAAAATTTGTATGGACAGATAGTAAACAATAATACATTTTTATATATTATAATACGAATTTTTAAACGCTTTTAATGTTACGATATTTATCATTTATGAAACCAAAGAAACTTTTATATCTATATACAATCATACTGTATATTTTATGCATCATAATGCATCATGCACGTGGTGACTTAAAATCATGGATATAAATATTTAAGTTATTTTTAAAACGCAGATTAATGAATTATAAAATTAAGTGTTGCCAGTATGTGTATTAAAATGTATTTTTTATCCACAAAAATATTACTGATTTTTCCATATTTATACACACATCTGGAGTTACTCTAATCTAATATATATAATTCTCGTGTCACGGTGTGCGTGATTGAACTCCTCCGAAACGGCTCGACCGATTTTCGTGAATCTTATCGTGAATATCGGTCAGGGTGGAGAATCGGACAACATCTATTTTATATCCCCCTATAAGTTAAGGTGGGTCCACGCCAAATTTAATTTTTTTTAGACAATTTTTTTTGTTTTTATTTTGTTATGATACAGCATAACAACGTTTGCGGAATCAGCTAGTAGGTATATAAAACTATATTACTCTATGAATGTCATTATTTATATTCTGTTAAATAAAAGAACCTGGGCCACTGCCCATTCCCATTCCTCTACTACTGGACTACAGTTGCAATTAAATAAATTAAATTGCAATCGTAGGTTGCGGTTTCGATTCCCGGGATACAATTTTATATAATTCACACTTTGTGCATTAATTATATAATATTTGCACTGCTTATAATTATCAACAATCGCCAACTTGCCATATAGCTTGGTATATCCCCTCATATGCATCTCCGGAAAGGTTGAGGCTGAAGCGACGTCGACTCCATTTCTGTTTGATTGTCAAATGTCTGGATCCAGGAAGAATTTATTTTCGGTTTTGGACTAATATTTTTCAGTCATTTTATTTACTTTTTTATTTTTACAATAACTTTGTTCTTTTGGGGACAAAGATATCTTTTGTTGAGACCTATGCCTTTATATGCGCGTCTATCAGCAGAAACGAAAATAGTAAATACCTTATATCAGGGGTGGTCAAACTGCGGCTCGCGAGCCATATACGATTAAACAATTATTTTTGGCTCCGGTTGATTTTCGTATTATTTTTATATTTAAATTTATATAATCTATTTCAGCTTCCGGGAAATCGAAACAAATTATTACTGGTGTGTATAATTATGATTATTATTCCATCATAAAATTAGCGAAATCCAAGCACCGATCATAATTAACTAACCGGCATCTTAAGTATTATTAGGAGTGCTGTCATTAAAGTGTGCATATATATAACTTCAATACATATATTTTGTACTTGTCATATAATTTTGATACATATGATTTTTGTTAAAAAAAATCTTTTGCCCGTTTTAAATGCATAAAAAATTAAAAAGCAAAAAATTTCAAATTTCGAACAAATAGCTCGAACTGTCAAGAAGCTTGGCCACCGCTGATATATACTATTGAACCTTGTTCAATAAATACTATATAATAACAAAAAATACGATAATATAATATTCTTAGAAGTGTGAATGGTGTATTATCGCGGCAATATCTTTTTAATTGTCTCTCCTTTGTCATTTAATTAATAGAATGCAAACAATGAATTATTTGTTTACACAAAATATAACAGTTTTGTTTTGCTTGACATTTGAGCGACAATCCATTTATTGGTATCTCCAATTCAATAAAAATATAATAATAAGCAAATATGAATTTAAATAAGTTAACAGTTGGGTATAGTTTTAATTGGCGGTTAGTAACAAAGATTGCTACGTTCCAAATTTGAAATTAATTTTGATGAAAAAATCACGTTTCTCTATTTCAATAATGACAAACGTACGTGATTATCTAATGATTGTTGGTAGACTAGTTTAAACGAGTGGTATCAAACATGTTACATTAATTGCAACATAGTTATATACAGGATGATGATAGATTTAAAAACTTTAAAGATGTCTAGCTTATTTGTCAATGTAATTTGCTTTCCGCATACGCATTTATCAGCGGGCTGGCGGGCGGTGCACTTTGTTGCACGATTACCACTGCATGTGCGGAAGTGGCTAAATATTGGTCCTTTTCTTACTTAGGATGGACTTCCGGAAGGTAACGCCTGATTCCATTAAATAATTAATCTATGGTCTTGAGACTTGCGATTGGGTTTGAATCCCGAAAGACAATCTTAAACTTTACACTTTGTGCATTAAGAGGATGGGCAGCAGCGCCCCCTACGTACCATAACACCACACTGCGATTGCCAACCTGCCTGCCAAGCGTGGCGTTTATGGCATATGCAGTTGGCATCTATGGCTTGAAACAGAATGGTCAAGAAAAGTATGGTATACGTCATATATTAAAAAATGTTTTCGGAAATAATTAATAACGAAATAATTTGTTGTTTAACGTCTGTCTTCGCAGACATTTTACTGCTAGAAATTATTGATCTATCTCATTTATATACAAAATATAGATTTAGTTATTTCAGATTTGACATGGTGATTGTGTTAATTTTAATTGTATATTATTTCTACTTTTTCAGTTATATCTCTCCGTAAACGATATCAGACGTAGCTCCTCCCCTCCCCCCCAAATCGACAAAATGGCCGATCTTATGCTCCCCTATCCCTTAACTAAGTCGTCATATGTATTTGTGTATCGTATATATAATACAGTAAATTTTGTACACACGTTAAATAAACAGTTGCATTTTTATTATTTTTATTATCTGCTTCTGGTGTGTTTATCTAAATAAATAAATGTCACCTGTCAAGTTTATATGACACGTATTGCAGACAACAGACTATACAATATTGAAACAATAAACAACAGATACACAATAATCTCGATGGACTAGATAAGTCCATCATGCAAATGTTTTGTATCTCTTACATACGTCGTAAGACCTTCATCTCAGCCATATTTGTCCAGATCTTACGTCCTTCTGGATGAAGGGATTACGTGGATTTATCATCATCATCATCTTTATTATTTTAATCACAGGATACTAGCTTTCTGCCACTGCTAGGCAAAGGACTGTGTGTCGATTTTTTTTTAATTATGCCATCTGTACACTGTACCGTACCGTACACTCATTTTTTTCACAAACGCTTTTGTTACTTCCACGCTTCTTTTTTGTCCTAAAGATCTTTGATTCATTCCTCTGTCCTTCTCATTTTCTTCCACTTATTTCACTAACATACAACAATAGGACCGGTTGAAAGTGGCCTACATCTAGCGTTTTCCTATGAGCTTCACAAGGTCGTCTGTTCACTTTGTGAGAAGAATATATACATACTGCGTCCTATTTTAAAATTCGAATTGTTTACAGACCCTTCCGTTCTCGTGAACTCTGTTCTGATGAAGCTGTAAAAGCCCTCAACAGCAATAACTTCATCATAGATAGACACACAATATTAGTGAATATATATATATATATATATATATATAGAAATATATATATATATATATATATATATATATATATATATATATAAATATATATGTCGGACTTCGTATTGGTATTTACTCTAAGAACTACCGGTCCTAAGAAGAATCCCACACGTAATTAAATAGATTCTTCTGTATTTATTACATAAAGTAAATTTATATATATTTTGTGTGATAGAATTTCTGAACGTAATCATGAAGTGGATATTCATATTTTCCGGCGACAAAAAAGTTTATTATTAAATTCCGATATCACATTGGCACGTCCATAATAACTTACGCGATTGTCATCCAATATGACCTATATTATATGTCTACGTTGGTTTATTATATTTACTAAAATCGGACAAAAGAACTGTAAGATTTGAGTTGTTTGGTATAAGAGTTTTTATACAAGTTGATTAATTAAATTTATAAAATTTTTAAATAAGTGAATGTATAGCGCTTTTGCTGTCAATTAATGTATGGTAAACAATATCCAAAAATAAATTATAATACATAAAGATCTACATGTATTTTACCTTGTACAGAGTGATCACTTTGAAATATGATACAATAATATTTTTTATTGCAATGTCGCAGACCAATTGTTTTTAGCAGTACGAAGTCTGCATAGACAGATAGTAAACAACAATTAATTTTAATTTGCAGTAATCCGAATTTTAAAAACTATTTTTCTTACACAATTATCATTATGTTATTTATTTCTGAAACCCTTGATGTTTTGATAGCGTATACCATACATAACTTGACAGATGAAATACATTTACTTCTTTAAAGTTTTTAGTTACAAACTAATTTTCATAGTTTATTACGTATGATATGATTGGATAAAAGAACGCCATAGAATTTTGAAATTTGTAGAATAGTTTTTTAGGTTATAACATTTTTTTAAAATATTTTTATGAGAATTAAGCGACATAATTTTTTTTAAACTCAAAAATTATAAAATATATTATTAAAGATAAATTTATGGCCCTTAATAATTATTGTATTTTTTGCCATTAACAAATATACATATTTTTTTAAAAATATTATAGTTAGTGTAATAATTTGTCGAATACAGTCTCTGGATTTCTAAACGACTTACTGCGATTTAGGCAACCTGCCAAAAATAACAGTATCATTGAACTTTATTGTTTACAAAATTTAAGATTTCTCGTTTCATTTTTAAAGAATAAACAATGTCATTCATAATTTTTAAAAACATTAATTTTAGATTAAATGAATTAATAAACTACTTACCGATAAAATAATAAAAACAACAGATAATAAATATTTTGAGACGAGTAATGATTCTGGCACGATATAAATAAAACTTGGATTATTCTTTATATTAACCGATGCACGTGCGAAAATGGTCGCCCGAACTAAATGCGTCCGCGCTTTACCGCGAAAATGAAACGACTGACGAGTAATGGCGGCTATCTTTTCAATAACTGTCGATAACGTTGGAGTATCGATAAGATATTGCAACAAAATATGTCCATAGGTGTGATAATTAAAGATTAGTGTGCTCCCGTTTATTCTAATCTTTTTGTTACCATGTAATTAAAAAAAATAATTCGATTGTTATTTTGAACTTTTTTATCGCAGTGTCCATTGCCTATTATTTTTATTTTATCTTCCGCGATATGTGACGATGTATAAATTTCATTTTTATATAAACGCATATTTTAGTTCTAAAAGATATCTCAGAACTTCTCTAATTAGTTTTAAATAAAAAATTAAAGATTATTATTTAATAAATTTGATTATATCATCCTAAAGTTTTTAATTAATCAAAACGTGAGGAACTTGGTTCGAAGACTCGTTTACATGATTGATATTATAATGTATATACTAAAAATTATTAAATTTCATTTTAAAACAGCAATTCTAGTTTCTGGCCGGCTATTCTCAGCAGATAAGTATTCCGAGCCGGTGGTAGCTTATAATGTGAAAAGACGATTCAAAATTGCGTATAAATGCCAGCTTAAATCATGATAATTATTAGTTGAATTATTATAGATAATAATTTAAAAAAGGTAATTTCTGTACTGTGAATATATTTTTTTTAAATTGAGAACGATATAAACCATTGTCAAGTCATAATATTATTAATAAAAATAAAACAATTTAATTTTATGTTGTTAGCTGACAGACGATCACTACAAGGCTTCACTCAAAGATCGTCACGATGACCGGTGTTCCGCTGCCAGCATCCATTGTCTTTTATATTTTTTTCAAACAAAATACATAATTTAAAAGTCGGTTTATTATTAATAAAAAATAACGAAATGAAGTAAAAGAGAGGATGTTTAAATGTGTTTAAATGTTTGCTGAGTAATCCGATTACCTGCTTGAGATATTTCTTTATCCCGTTGATATTAGAAACATTGAAGAGAATCGGTGTTACTAACAGTCGATTTTATATCTTAAGATTTAGGGTCTAAATTCTATCGTTCATTAATCAAACCGAAAGATACGATAATTTTTTTCAAACGGCCTATTGCCTAATATTGATATAAGCTATTGCTCGAATTTACATATATCTTCACTACGTAATAATAAAGAAACTAAATATATCATCTTAACGAATAAGAATTATTACGGCGATTTGTAGATCAATTTTTAAAACTTGCGACATTAAATCAAACAAGGATATTCCACCATTTTTTTTAAGTTTTGTATCCGATTTTTTATTATTCTCAACTCCCGCAGGTTCTAATACAATAAACAAGAATAGTTGTCATTTGTCACTCCAATAACTTCGAATTTTCGATGTTCTATTTTTAAAATTCATAATCCCTAAGTCGTGTTCAAATTAACATCTACATTTGTTATCATTATTTGTAAATTTAATGACATGTAAAAGGCAGTGTTATAACCATTATTTTAATTAAAGTGTATTAAAAAAAACTTCTAGGAAAACATTTCTATCGCTACACTCCCGTAAATTGGATTAGTTAATTGGTATGTCTGGCTAGTGACAACGTCGAGGCCGGACCGGGGCGTGCAGTGATTCCAGTTTTATTGATGGTTTTTCTGTTGCTAAAATTGTTTATTTTTATTAATTAAATCACTATAGCTTCCGATTTAAATTAATTATCACATTATTTTTCTTTTTTAATATAATTGTAACGAAATTATAAAATGTAGGCTATAATTTAACAAACAATTTTTCGTGTCTTTTTATTATTGTTTAGATAGCTATTTAATATTGATTTTTGTTTTATTCATTTATTATCGTTTAAATATAAGCTACTTTAATTATGGCCATGGTTGTTTATGCCCACAATATGCAAACGTATTTAATTTGATATTTTGTTATTTGAAACTAATGTAAACTTATATTATGTATTGTAGGCATGCCTATTTGAAACATAAATAAATAACTCGTGTATGACAAGAGAAGAATGTGTATGTAATTATAATATATAATGCATATATGAATACCAGTAAATGCATTAGCGAGTAAAAGTGAATTATCACCCGAGCAAGAGTATTTTCCTTAAAGGCGAGGTGCATGAAATTTCACAAGTGGATCGAAATAGTATATTCACATTTATTTACAGATTATTTACAATTCACAAGTTCGACCCACACGCTATGGCAGCGATCATATTACTGCTGGCGTTCAAAAACAAATTTGAATACGAACGCGTAAGAAAAATTTAAAATAAAAGTTCTATGATCATAGTGGCCAGCAATAAGACGTTTGAATGTTACAAATGTAATAAAACCTTAATTTGGAAGAAACTAGTAAAATATACATACATACTCTTATATGATAATATCCCTCAACTTGAAGGTCTAAAGACTGAAACAAAGTCAGTTGTTTTTTTTGGGAATAATTTCTCTAGCGGATATAGGAGAAATAAATCGGTACTTATAATATTTGATTTAATTAAATTTAATAGTAATTGTCTATACAGGTGGTTAATAATTGGTCAATGTTTATTCAGATTGATTATAAGAAAATTGTGCTATTTTTTTCTTTTATGTACTTATTTGAACTGCGTCTTATTTTATCTGTGTTAAAGTGAAATAATTAGCGATTATTTTCAATGTAATATATGTAAAAAAAAAACTTATATTTGTATAAAAGTTAATTAATGACTCACCAAAATATAAATAAAAAGTGAAGCAATTCAATTAATCGTTATCTTCACGCTTTATATAACACTCATTTACCATTCGGATAAATTACATAAAATTAATTCAATGGTATAATGTTTCGGAAACACGAACACAAAATTTATTTATTTTGCGAAAAAAACAAACAATTTTCACACCATGTTTGACATAAAAAATTGGCGCCAAAACAAATCGACGATGCGTCTTTCACTTGTGGTTTTCCCGCGTGAACTGAACTACGTATTGTTGACCAGTCACATAAAATAAATTAAATTGTTCTATGAATACAAGACCGTAAACATGCAAGGCACACTTGCATATAACTTTGGTTTCACGCCCCCGCGTAGTTTATGCACGTGGCATTAAATATATCTTGTAATGAAATTATATTTTTACGTAGCATGGTATAGAAAATTAATCATCGCATTACATCATATTTGAAACTATAAGGTGATATTGTTATGATTTCATTATCATAATAAAGTAATGTATTTATTAATCATTAAATGAATAAATAATAACATCGTTATGGCATTGTCAACATCGTCATATTAGCCGATACACGCCCACTGCATGGCACTGGTCTCCTCCAAAAATCGCCTCGATGATCGTACTCCGTATCCAGCGACTACCTTGGTGACATCGGTCTACAAAGTGGTGGGCGTGCCCATGCCACGTCTACCGATTCGTGTTCGCCATTTGAGAACCTTTCGGCACCAACAGCTGTCGGTTGCACAAGCGATGTGTCTCGCCTACTGCCACTACTACTACTACTACTGCCACAGATAAGCAATTATTCAAACTACATCGGTGCCTTTGGTCTTCAGCGAATTAATAAGAGATATAATCCAACAATAATAATTTAAATTATGAAATACTTTAAGAGGCTTAGAGTAACTTGCTAAAAATTGTGACTTGCAGAAAGCAAAAAAAGAATACGAAAATATTAAATGTAATTGTAAAAACAAAGGCGAGGTCGCTTATCTCTGTGGAACATAGATTAAATAAATTAAAAAAAGTTGGTTGAAACGACTACAAGGATGATTTAAAAGAACTACGCTGCACGTACGTGCAATAATCCAATTGAGAAAGCATGGCGTCAGGTAAAGAGATGCAATAACATAATAAAATTATCGACTTATTATCTTCAAAATACTTAAATGTAGCAATTATCAAGACAGGGTATGATCTAGATAATTTCTAGATTATTTTGGAAACTTTGTAATTTTATTCTATATTTAAAAAAATCCGATATGATTTGTTAATTTATTTTAATACTATTATTATTACACTCGTGCATCATGAGAAGAATGCCAGAGGAGGAAAATATTAAAATCTATATCGATTACCATTTAATAACATCCTTAACCAAATAGGTTTTTGTTTACTTTCAATTTGAATAAATATCATAACCATATGTAGACAAGAATATAGACCATGTTACTTTTTAAGTATATCCAATCTTTTGTCAAGTTCACTTTAGGCTATTATCAAAAGATCGCCTTACATTCACGGAAATATTTATATTTGCAGTGTTGAAGTAACGAAACAATTTTTTAAAATTCCTTAACTTCAGTAATATAGTTTACGCATTACAATTTCGCAATGTTTGTATTTTAGCTTTGCTACATAATATCTATATTTCATAATTATGAAGCATAACCTCTTTAAATAAAAATACAATGAAAAAATAGTTTTCCTGCTTTTGAATTCCATTTAATATCCATAACTATTTAAAAACCTAGGCAAACATTAATTACTTTGACGAACTTTAATTCATAAAATTATCTGAGATACTATACTGATTAATATGATGTGTAATTTAAAATATTAGATTTTTAGTTTTAAAAATATTATTTTTTTTAATTTGTCACTTGTATAATCTTTGCCATATGCTATAATTTTTTGTATTGTTACGATAATTTTGTTTCTTAATAATACATATTAAATGTTAACGATTTTTTTTAACTTGAATATAATTTTAATGTTCTTAAATAGGGAGTACATTTAAAAAACTATTACTTATTTGCAATTACTAATAATTACAATTTATGTCAATAACTATCTCATATAAATTTAGGCAACAATTTAAAATAAAAAATAATAATTCATATGCATCGAAGGTAAACTTAACCAGCATTTGGAAAAAACAGCAATTTAAGAAAGCGTTTTAAAAATAAACAAAGATATTGTGTATCCCGCTGTGATGAAAGGGCTTTTTGACGTCAGAGAAAGGCCAATGCTCTTGTTGCGTTTGATTACAAAGTGCCGATATACTTAAGGACCGGTTTTAGGTAATCCTTTATAAGTTATCGCCTCAATTACATGAAAAATGAAGAATTTAACTATAGATTTCGACTATTTAAAATAAACATAATGTTCCAATCTTTAGGTACTGTAATAATATTTATAGTAATTAGTTTAATAGAAAAATGCTATTAGCAATATGTTGAACATGTTAGCTTTTTCAAAATAAAAATGAAAAAACAGACGTGCGTTTGCTGTAAGATTTAAGGTTTGATTGTTACTTATTTTGTCGATTGTCTGAATACATAAATGTAATAATTTTTATTTTATTAAGTAGCTTTTATTGTATAACTTAGTTTAATTTGTTAGTTCGGTAATAGATTTTATACCAGACATTTTTCTACTGACCACAAATCGAGTAAATTATGCAAGCATAAACATATTTTTAGAAATTCTGTGGATAAAGTTTACTTAATTGTAACAAAGTATCTTTTTAAGAAACAGTTCAGTTAAATATTTGAAAAGATTTGCTGTAAATTAAAATAATTATTAAAACGAGTAAGAGGCTATGTCTACTTTTGCTTATACGTATTAATATTACTTTAAAGGTTTTTTTTATTTTGATTTATTAAATTTAAACATAATGTTAAATGTATGCTTACAGAAAATGTTAACCAAACATTTAATATTTTTTTAATAAAAATCTAACTAGATATTATTCTTTACAGGAAAATATAAATAATCAGTTATTATCAATTTCTCTTTATGTTTATATCAGTTTTGTAATTAGTTTCCGCTTTTAAAACTAGCCACAGACTAAAAATATGTCATTTGGCTAATTTCAACAGTGAGCGGGTTTCGCCGCGCTTTTTAATCTATCTTTTTAAACCATTTTGAAAAGCTCGTTCTTCGTATCGAGCGTATTCTTAAGTTTTCTGTTTAACCATTGTACTTTGTGATATTTACTATTTTAATCTCTTAGAATTAGTAATAAGTAAAGAACAATTAGACGATAGATCCCTCAAATTGTTATACATAATACTTTTAACGCTACTCGTGACAGATCGATTGGCGTTCAGGAAAACGAGTTGCAGGTTATAGAAGAAATTTATTAAATTTTTAACTTTGCTTTCCGTTTGCATTAGTTTAAAATGGAAAGCATGGATGTCGCACAAGAAGGTACATCGGCAGCAACCTCACCTGTACTCGAAAATGGTGAGATATTTCGACTGTTGTAAAGTGACGCCGGCGTTGGTATATAAATGTGCTCCATTGTTAATCGCATATTATTATAACTTTGGAGGTTAATATGTTTCAGGGCCGGATAAGAACGTCACAGCGGAAGAGATGACGTCTAGGGATTACTATTTCGACTCGTACGCGCATTTCGGCATCCACGAGGAGATGCTCAAAGATGAAGTCCGCACACTCACGTATCGAAACGCCATGTACCACAATAAGCATTTGTTCAAAGGAAAAGTAAGTATTCTTGTCGCTCGATGTTACTGTTTCTTACAATAAGAGACAATGTACTATTTTTAAAACATGTACATATACTAACCCTCTTCATGACGATGTTTCTGTTGCTATTTATTCAATTACGATGTTTGTAAAAATTAGTGTGAAGTGGTAGAATTCAAGTATTTATAACTCCCCATAAATGTTACTTGTTAAAAAAAACCAGTTTATTATTAAAATTCTAATTCTAACTTTGCCGTGTAAATTTCTGATTCGAAAGATACCAGTAATAATATGGAAATTTATATTGTTTTACAGACAGTCCTAGATATCGGCTGTGGAACGGGCATCCTTTCAATGTTTGCAGCAAAGGCAGGAGCAGCTAAAGTGATAGCGGTGGAGTGTTCAAACATAGTTGATTATGCACGGAAGATTGTTGAGGCAAACAGACTCGATGACATCATAGAAATTGTTAAAGGAAAGGTAATATACAGTATGAAATATAGTACTTTAAACTGTTTCATAGCTCTCCATCAAAATCTTCATATGTTCAAGTGCTATAGATGTATATATATATTTATTATTTAACTTGTAACTATATATGTATTATTTAATTTGAGTAACTGAACATAATCATTGACTTTTAAATGTGATTACTTGAGTGTTAAATTTGCCTGCTTTAAAATACATTTTTTTTCGAATGGTTACTAATTAAAAATGCTATTTATGTTTTAAAAGATACACTCTGGTTCCAAAAAAGGCAAGAGCGGCAAAATATTTGGTCATGAGCAAAAGATACAGACTTGTACTGGTCATATCAGTACGAGTCTGTATCTTTGCTCGTGTAATAGTGCTGCTTAGTTTGTTAGGATTTGAAATCTGAAAGAATAGTAGTACTACATAACCATGAAATGGTTAAAGATAAAAAAATATTAGTCTTTTGTTTAACAGACCAAAGGCCTAAAATAATTATATAATGCTATAGACTGTTCTTACATTAGTAGGAATTGTGAATGATGATGAACTTTTAAAACTTGATATTTATAACTTTATAATATTTTTATATTACCCTACACTTATATATCACCATATTTAAGATTAGGTTTTTACAATTTTTTGTGTTAGGGGGACCAGAAAGTAATGTTGCTTTCATAAGTTAAGTTCACATGACTACATTTTATTAAGTTTTTATATCAACAATATATTCTCCTTCATTATCAACAACCTTTTGCCATCTAGTATACAAATTTTTAATGATGGAGCGGTAAAAATCAATGGTTTCATTATGCAAAATGAGTGGATAGCTACTTAGTTGTGGAAACCACCCCCTGAGACAAGACAAGACAGGACAAGTTCCCTCACACTTTTTAGAAGGTTCTAATAGGAAAATACCAATTTCTAGTGGCATTTGTAATGTTTGTAAATAAAGATAGTCTTTGTGCAACATTATCTTGAAAATCCATGGCCAAATATATGTTGTCTGATTCCATTCTGGAAAAGCTTGAACAGTAGTGTCTTCATACCTAAAATTGGATAATGTCTAGCACAGTGATTCTCTACTTTTTTTTTTGTTGCGGCACATATTTAACGATTTCAAAATTTGGCGGCACACAAAGAAAAAGATAAAAAATACTTACTTACTACAACACACTGCATAAATAATTTATGACAAAATTTTAAATATACGAAATAAACTAATATATATTCATGATAAAAATATTTTTCTTTTTTAATGATATAATTTAATAATATTTACATTATTATATATTTGCAAAATTTGGCGTTACACAAAAGTGCCGCGGCACAGTGGTTGAGAATCACTGGTCTAGTATGTCAGTAAATAATACATATGAATAAGAATAGGCACTACTAAAGTTCCTAGTTATTTTGCAATACCCTTGTTTGGAACAATTGTAGCATACAATAGTTTACACTTGTTTGTAAATAGATTTTTTTTGCTTACTCTTTTTTTCTCTTTTGTTATAAGTTCCCATTGAAACAGCAATTTTTAAATAAAAAAGCTATAGATTTTATTTAAAATATTTTAGAAATGGTTGGTAATTGTTTTTGTTGTATAACACTAGAGTAACAAATGTCCTAAAATCTCTAAAATGTAAAAAAATCCTAAATTGTTTATGATTTTCTTTAAAAAATTTCCAAAGATGATTATATTTTATCGACCTTTTGAATAATTTAGGCAATTCTGAATTGATTTTTTATTGAATAATAGGTGTTGTTGAAAATCAAGAATGCTGATGTTATTTATTTATTAAGTTGCAAATATGCTCGCATCATAGAAACAAGTTAAAAAAGTTAAACACTATTGTAATTCCCCTTAAGACATGGTATTCATATAACGCAATTTCATTTATCTCGTATAACATGTGTTTACTAGTTAACATCCAGATTTTCCTGTTTTTATTTTTTTAGTGTGAAATTTTTATCCATTTTTATAATCTCTAAATAATTTTAAGTAAGACAAGTCAGTAAAGTAAAATATTTTTTTCTTTATATGCAAATGCAAAAAAAGAGAAGAAATTTAAAATATACAAATGTAATAGTAAGCTTTAAGAAATAAGAGAAAATTAGATATATAAATAACTCTTGACCAATGGCACAGTAGAGGATGCGGGTCGCTGGAGGTAGGAAGGCCAAGACTGGTCAGTGTGGCGATTTTGGAGACATCTATCAGCTGAAAAGAAAAAGAAATAACTCTTAAAAATTATTACTAGTAGATTATTAAAGTTTATGCAATACATGGTAGAGGAAAACTTGTTTGTGAAAAAAATTTTTTTTAAAAAAACTTTTTATATTAATGAATACTAATTTATCAGGTTGAAGAGGTGGAGCTGCCAGTAGAGAAGGTGGACATTATTATCTCTGAGTGGATGGGCTACTGTCTGTTCTACGAGAGCATGTTGGACACAGTGCTGTATGCTCGTGATAAGTGGCTCAAGTCCGATGGCATGCTTTTCCCTGACAGGTAAATACGAAATTTTAACTTATTTATATACAAGAAATACTAATAAATAACATATAAATTATTAAACATAAAAATGCATTACTTTTAAGATTTGAAAACAAATGATTTAATCTTCAATATCTCTAAAAATTTTCTCAACTTTGTTGATTTTTTGTTTAGTTTTCAAACACAAATTAACACATGCCATGCCATGTGGGGCATATACATCATTGTTCGTTCCGTTCAGGCCATTTGCAGTTCTCATTAAAAAACAGGATTCTTGTATAGATAACTTCACATCAAGTATGTGCATATTTATTGCATGTTTAAATTTTTAACTTTTTCCTGCTAATTATAGCTTTGGAGTATTGAAAATGTGTAAAGCATGTCTTAAATGACTTTTGTTAATTTTAAAGTATAGGTTGTATACGCCCTACATGGCTTGAATGGAAAATGTTCAAAAATTGCTGTGGCATGGAATGTGATAATAGTAAAAATCAGTAAAATATTTTTTTAACCTTATTTTTCCAAGTGAATTTAGGATAAATTTTTTGATGAAAAACTTTGAGCTAGGTTTACTTTGTTCAATGATGTCCCATGTTTAATTCATAGACTAATAAAAATTCAAATATAATAGTATAATAACTAATAATAGGTATTTACGTTAATTAGATGCACATTATTCATTTGCGGCATTGAAGACCGTCAGTACAAGGATGAGAAGATCAACTGGTGGGATGATGTCTATGGTTTTGACATGTCTTCCATTAGAAAGGTGGCCATATCGGAGCCACTTGTTGATGTTGTGGATGCCAAGCAGGTGAGGGCTTAACTTTTAATTTCCTTCAAACCCTTAAGAAATAGGTAACCATTTCAAAGCTTATAGTCCATAATGGTCAGTCCAAATGTATTTGACTTTTAATATTAAACTTAATGCTGTGCTTCATGATGCCTAGGATTACTTCATGTTCAGGAGATTACTTGTGAATAACATTTGCAGAGACCAGAAAGTACTCTAACATACAAGCTCTGTGCCTAGGGAGTTATTAATCACAGCATTTAAAAAAATTATGTAAGAAGGAGCATTAAAGAATACATTTAAGATTAGTAATACTTTGTTTATAACATACATAAATTTGTGTATATATATGTGTATATATATATATATATATGTATATATATATATATATATATATATGTATATATATATATATATATATATGTATATATATATATATATATATGTATATAAATATATGTATAAATTTAAAAAAAATTGTTTTATATTATACTGATTGTCCTGACATACTGTACTGCTAGAAATTATTGACTTGTAGCATTTAAAAAAAATTTGAGACATATTCAGAATGATTTATTTTTGGATTAAATTTTGTAATAAAATAGTTTAATTTTGTATCTAAACAGCCGCTGTTTTTTTTAATTTTAATGGTCCGTTTTTTTTACAGGTGGTCACAAATTCGTGTTTGCTGAAGGAAATAGATTTGTATACCGTTAAAAAGGAAGATCTCAACTTTGAAGCAAAGTTCCATTTACAGGTATGTTTTCTATACTGTATATATAGTACTCAAATGTATATACACTGAAATGTATGGAATTGGTAGATGTATAAATAATGGGTAGTTTGTACAAAACTTACAAATGTGCAAACATGCATACATATGTATATATATATATACATAGTTTACTTTTATATAATTTAGTATTTTTCTAACTGTTACATCCAATTTTAAAAAGTATCCACATCAAATTTAAATTTTTAGATAAAATTTATTATTAGGTATATGAATATACAGGGTTCTATGAAACAAAATCAAATTAAAATGGGGCGCTGACAAGTTCTTGCTAAATTTAGAAAATTAATTTAAAAAATCATTGATGGTTTAATCTAGTGACATTTTTTTTTAATTTACATCATTACATTGTTATTGCTTTTAATATTATCATCTTTTCATTGAAGTAATAATCACGGCAGTAAAAAATAAATGAGAGTAAAAATTAGTAAAATTGGTATGTGTATAAAATAAAAATAAAATATGTTTACTTTGAAATTTAACTTACTGTGGCCATATAAGAAGGCTCAAGGTCACGCTTAGAACAATGGAGAGAGCTATGCTCGGAGTTTCATTGCGAGATCAAATTAGAAATGAGATCTGCAGAACCAATTTCACCGACAAAAAGAATTACTTGTCTGAAGAGGTGGTGAGTAAGACATTGCTCTTGCAATCTATGGCGCTTAGGTCCAAAACTTTCTAGATGACTACGAGGTGGTAGATGTGATATGGGTATACGCAGACTCCTCCACTAGGACAGAAGACATAGTTAAGGTTGTGGGAAGTCGCTAGATGCCGGCAGCGCAAGACCAGTCATTGTGGTGTTCTTCGGAGAAAGCCTGTGCCTTTCAGTGGGTGCTTATCAGTAGAAGAGAATAAGAAAATACGAGCCCATAAATAATTACCCAGTCACCAGTTATTGGATTGACGTTGATGAAATTATATATAAATAAAGAAATGTTAAACTGAGGAATGAATGATATCGAATGAAAGAGAAAGGCAGAAAAAATTTGGAAAGAAAGATGAAGTACGAAAGATTTTAAGAATGCAAAAAGAGCGCGCAAGTAAAAGTAATGTAAAAAGAATTATTAAATGAAATAAAACGACCCCGCCCTTCCCAAAAATAGGGGTAGGAGTGGCCCTCATTAGAGGGAGCCATTAAAAAAGTTGACGGCGTTGATTAATGGGACAGTATTTATATTAATATATACAATAAATCACTATTATTATTAACAATAATTGACAAAGATGTTAACATTAAATATATAGGTAAATATCATTACTAATATTTGAATAAACTAATTTGAGTCATTGAAGATTATCATAGTGTATATTATTGTGTATGAAATCATCTATACAAATTATTGTAGTGTTTATACATGGGCACACAGTTTACCAAAGTGAATATTACAGTAAATACTTGTTCGCAGGTGCGTCGCAATGACTTCATCCAGGCGTTGGTGACGTTCTTTAACGTTGAGTTCACGAAGTCGCACAAGAGGCTCGGGTTTAGCACCGCCCCCGAGGCGCCATACACGCACTGGAAGCAGACTGTCTTCTACTTCGACGAGTACATGACGGTATGTAGCCGTTGGCCGATTTATGTTTCATAGTTTAATTTGACACAACAACATTAATCTCTTCCTGAATATAAACCCACTTTTTAGATTCCTTGTCATTCATTCTTCCTAATTTCCTTGCTGTTTGCTGCCAATTTTTATTATAAATACATCCATGAAATAATTCAAAGCTTCATGTTAACGCCAAGATAAAGCCAATTATTGTATTAAAAATTATATAGGAGATTAACATACTTGGGATTAGTATCATATTGATTTTGACTCACAAATAGTTAAGTGTAACTATTGAGATTCTTAGAAGGTTTTTCTCAATACAATAAACATACCCAACTTAGTGGTATCTATGTATAAATGCATAAGTAAAAAAAGGACCAATATTTAGCCACTTCCGCATATGCAGTGGTAGTTGTGCAACAAAGTGCACCTTTGTTAATTTGTAATTATGTTTATTCTTACCAGCTAGATCATAGATTAAGTTTGTCAAGATTTTAAATCTTTATCAAATTGAACTTTTTTAATACCTTTATTTGTTCTTTGTATTCATTATATATTATCTAGTAACTTGTGTAACCTGTTTGTATTGTACACAGGTGAAGAAAGGTGAGGAGATAATGGGCACGTTCTGTATGAAGCAGAACGAGCGCAACAACCGCGACCTGGACTTCGAACTAGAGATTGAGTTCAAGGGCGAACTCTGCCAGGTGAAGGAGAAAAACCACTACCGGATGCGTTGAGTGGGGTACCCATAGGACCTCTGGCGCCTACCACACGGCCGCCGAACAATCACTATGCCCGTAGTGTGTGAAATCAATAGTGATACCAATTTTTATTTCTCAGTGTGATGGATGCTTTAAATCTAAGTGAAGTATTAAACGTCGGAAATGTTTCGGAAAGATTTAGGGTGTTTACACACAGAACTTCAATCTTACCCAAAGGCGCTAGTATGTAAAGGGCCTTATATGTAGTTTTATATGCGAACACTCTTAGTTCTGATTCATGTGCATTAGGTAATGCATGAAGAATTAAATTCTAAACATTTTTTTTACATGGTCTCTATGATATATCATATTGTGTCAATGTACAATGCCAAAATGGGCCTATGTCCCAAACATGCTATTTTGAGATGGCGAACTATAGTCAACATTGAAAATACAATTTCTTAATCACATTTATAATTAAATCATTTAACTTATAATTGAATAGGCTTTGATAAGTATCTTCATAAAGTCAATACATTTAAATATGTATTAATACATGGTCATAATTTTTCTCATATACTGGCCGGTTCGGAAAACTATTTCTATCGTGGACTGGGCAAAAAAACTCGATAGTTACTCCTTTGACAAAAATTATACCAATTTTTATTGTTATAAATCTTTGTCATGCATAAACTTATAAAAATAATTTGTTACTCAATGAGATACAGACCAATGAATGTGAATGTAAAAACAATAAGTATGGTCGCTTATCTCAAAATAGTTATCATGTATACTTCATATTACTTTACTAAATGACATTCTTAAAAATAAGTTTTTTTGTTAAACTTATCTCAACTTTGTTTAAAATAAGGCTTGTATTATAAGTTTTTTTTTCAACTAACTCTTGGTATTATTTTTATCGATCTTAAACATAAACAAGTTTTTTGATATGGCAACACTGTAATGAAAATTAAAAAGTTTTATGTAAAAACGATACATTTTATATATGGAATAGACAACGAATTTTATTTTTTAACCCTTTTGTTTTAAAACTTCAAGTTTTTAAGTTATAATACATACAAACATGCAAATTTTTATTTGTAATATCCCATCAGTGTATGAATTGTAATTTTAAACATAATCTCATTAAAAATTCTGCGCGCCAACCAAAGTGGATCGCGAATTCTACCTGAATAAATGATGTAAGTGGTCAGTTTGTTTTATTTGCGTATTCAAAGAATGTTCCGAGGAACCATGTGAAGATTTATTTTTTAATATCGAATGCTGATGTAAATACCGCATGTCTGCAGAGATCTTTGTCTAATGTTGCTGGTGATGACTTGGGATCCCTCACCTACGACGTTTTTGTCGCGTTAACTGAATGCTCTATAGCGTCGCTGCTAACGCCTTCTAGACGGGGAGACAATGGAAGTTACTTAATTGCTTTTGTATCGCAACTGAGTCGTTATGTGAGCGATGGCAATGTTAGCGACCGCTTTGCAGCTATCGATACGGACGCGCGACTGGATCGCTATTGCAGCATTTGGAAGTCGCGGGGTCTGTTATGTTAGGTCACTCAGAGGTACATATTTGACGCTTGGCCGCGAGATTGAACCTGAAATGAGATCCGCAGTCACCAATAGCTCGAAGTAATTGCTGGCAAGTGGCAGTGGGGGGATACGGCGTACATGCAATTGACAGCCATTGGTGCCGAAGTTCTCTAGATTGGCGAAAACGAACAAAACGCGGCTTGGTAAGCTCCTTTACTAGTTGGGCTGACGACATGTTAAGTTCGCTGGAAGTCGATGAATGCGGGCATCGAGGCGATTTTTGAGTCCTATACCTTGCATTGGGTATCTATCGTTTAATATGAAAATCGTCATTATTGTGTAGTAAAATAATCGCAGTTGTCAAGATGCTTTCGCTTATCTATCAATCCATCGGTCTACGCATGCGCAAAAACTAAGGACGCGCGGCGTATGATTTTAGGCGGTTGTCAAAACCGCGTCTCGCGCCGAAAAATATGAAATGGCGAACGACGTTAAGTGACATATGTGTTGTTGTTTGTGAATTTGTATTAAATCTTTAGTGCTTGATGGAATATTGAATTATCGACTATCTAATATTAATTTTTTATCAATGTTTAATATGTACAAATAAGTGGTGAAAGTTTTATGTAAATATTATTTCATTCGCATGACAAATAATTTATTACGGCGTTGGTAGGTCTGTAGTTGTAGGCGGATGACTTTTAAAATAAACTGTCTATCTTTCATCCAAGCGTTTTAATTTTTGTGCTCCAGCTCGTTAGGTGTTGTCTCTAACATTGCCTACCGAACCTGTTAAACTCCATCACAACTGATGACCACGATGTGTACAATTATCTGCGACCGATAAAACTTTATAAGAAATATGTCTAAGTTTGTAGATCTTTCTGTGATGTTCAATTAAATTGTTTGTACTAGGTTAAGTATATTTATTTTTTGGGAGTGTTTAAAAAATACCGTAAGTTTGTGGGTTCTGTGGTCATGAAGCTTTTGATCATTCTTGCCATGTTTTTTAATTTTAAGGAGGCTACAATAAGGGGGTTGAATTTGATTTTAACAATTTGGGCTTGTTTGGCATTCTGTTCAATGTACGTACAGAGGTGATTATGAAATTTAAACTTCAAATGTATTATTGACTATAAGTCCAATATTTAAAAAACTGAATGCAAATAATTTTTAACTAATGAAAAATATTGACAATGGCAGTTACGAGAATACTCCTACAATCAATTATGTTAACGGTATTATTTTTTATGACAGGTATTTTTACGTTGCAACATTTAGTCATAGACTACGCACAAGGCATTAACAAGTTTTTATTTTATATAATAAAGGTAAAGGGCAATAGAACATAATGCCAAGCCAAACGTCACTTTGCATTGTTTTTTTTCCTTTAACGAAAATATGAATCAGAGAGAGAGAGAGAAGTAAAACTGTCATTTAAATTTAATTCATTCTCATTAACAAATGTTGGATCCTAACATATGAAATTTTATCTGATAACTATGAAACCAAATAATAATATAAATCGTGGTTTAATTGAAATTTGCATCATACTTCTGTCAATTTATGGTAAGCTAAATAAATTTTTAAAGTAATATTAAAATTGCTTAAAGGCGGTTTGTTGCCGGTTGCCAGTTTTGAGAATAGAATATTTTACCGTTGCGATCTATTAATTACCTAATCGAGAAAAGTGTTGATCTTATTGTAAGCTTGTTTATAGAACCGTATTTAGTCTATTTAAATATGATGACGTCACTTTCTGGTCAAAGGGACCGAACAACAGAACGAATACATTATTAACGTAAAATAAGTAATTTTTATATTTCATTTGGGAGACATAGGTACTCGTGTCCGCTTTATAACATCCTGTACATGCTTTTTGAATGATACTAACGAGCAACAGTCAAGTAGCCCGACAACGTCATTAATTGGCCACGTCCTTCATCCACGAGGACACAACTGAGCAGAAGAAGGATATTTTATTGACTTATAAACTGTTTTGTACCATCTAAATCGGTAATAATTTGTATTCTTAATCTGTATAATTATATTAACATCTAAAGCTAATAAATATTTGGGGTTATATTTTTTAGTACCCTCATTTTTTAATTAATGTATATATTTTTATTAATTGCTATCGTTACAAATTATTGTTATAACAATAGAATTACTTGCCAGATTCTTCTCAGTAAAATCAACATTCTGAACTTGGCAGTAGTATATGGGGAAATTTGAGGCCAATAATTCTTTTTATAAATATGTATTTAAATGTGCATTATATTAATTTTTGACATTTATTGCTAAGCACAGCCTTTTCAAATAAATATTTTTATCATAAATTAACTGTTGTTAATTTCATTGTCATATGTTTTATTGTTATATTAACAGATGTTGATGACAAATAAAAGTTTTAAAATAATAAGCGTTATAAAAATGTTAATTTAATATTTCAACGGACAAAATTCATACGGAATTTAGGTTACTGAAAGCGTTTGCGACGCCTAATACGCTTTGCAACGATTAACATAGCGTTGCGGAATTGGTCGGTAAAAGCGCGTCACATTCGCTAGCTGTCTTCGCAAACAATGGGGAATTAGATCATAAATACGTTCGTTCTAAATTTAATTATTATCAACGTATGGAAATTTCCAAGATTTAATAATAACTTGTGCAGGAAGTTATATATTAATCATGAATTGATATTATTTTCAAATATGTTATTAACCTTCATTAAACTTTATTTATTGTCCTATATAATGGCTAAGAGTTGTCTATTTTCATTTATATTTCTGTTTTATTTTTATATGATTTATCTTTAAGTATATTTTTTTTCTCCCTAAATATCATTAATTGAGGTAGCAAGCAGTAACCACCAGCCATAAAAATTGTAATAAATGGACCTTTTCGATTTCCTACCTTCTTCCCGTCGACAATGTTTTTCGTGCATTCAGCTACTGGGGTATCTTGCTTCGCCAAACCATAGAGGAATCATATCGTATCATTCATTTAGTATAAATAGTTCATTAATAAAGAGTTTAAAATTATATGTAATGAAATTAATGTCATAATAATGCCGCCATATTAACGGTGTGATTCGTCGATCTGTCAAAATATTTACGGCATCCCACGTGTGGCGCCATCGTAAAAAATTTTTTTTAAACAAAATTAATGTGGCCATAGTGGCCAGCAGTACGAAGCGTTCTTTTATAAACGCTACATACTATTATTTGTCCAATTCAAATAATTTCATTTTAAAAAATTACGCGAATTTACAATTCGGACTAGACGACACTTTTGTAAATTTCGTCGTCCTCATTTTAGAATCATTTCTTCTTTAAAAGGTGCTACGAAAATATTATCATGTATGGACAGTCAGTATTATTCTATAAACTATTGACATAGCACTTTAAACATTATACAGGGTGCGCCATATTAAAGTTCAATTTTTTTCTTAATTTCTCACGAAGCTTCGAGTTAAACTCCATGATTTGGTTCCAGCAGGAAAGGTTCTTTACCTTGTGCAGTCACCACGATGTCTCGTCGCCTTGTGATTGTCTCCAAAAACGCGGGCTGAATTAAATTAAAATGTTTATGTGAAATCCCTATTTTATTTTGTCACGTCAACGTACTCTGTCGAGTTTTCGTGTACCCTGGAGGACAATTTGACCATTAGGTCTTTACACCAGGGTTAAGCAACCTTTATAATCGTCGGCTAATTTAAATGCATTTTTATTGCAGGCCGCACATTAAGTAACACTTACTAATAATTTACAAAACATTATTTATGATAGTTATTAGATTAAAAATATAT
Organism: Battus philenor; assembly: GCF_028537555.1. Classification (NCBI taxonomy): domain Eukaryota; kingdom Metazoa; phylum Arthropoda; class Insecta; order Lepidoptera; family Papilionidae; genus Battus; species Battus philenor. Next base: position 12,317,045 of record NW_027181679.1, on the reverse strand, counting down.
ATAATTAAAAAAGTAAAAATTTCACAAATGAATTTTAATGCTAAATAAAAACAAATAAGAAAAGAATAATAAAATGAGTTTACCTGAAGTTTGGCGATGTTTTTTTGATGCAAGCTTATCAATAATGAACCGGAGTTTACGAGGTAGCTATATGAACGCAGCTTTCTAATGGTGCATTGCTCAGTCTATGTCGGTAGACATTTTTGATTAATTATTTCGATTTAATATGTACTACCATTTTATTAAAATTAATTTTATAATATATTGATAAAATAAAGGAGTAAAATAAATTTAATTTTAGAAATATTTAGCGGGCTGCATAAACTTGTTGAATGGGCTGCGTCATGTTCATCCCTGTCATAGACCATAGAGTATAAAGAAAAAGTGACAACATGTTACAGATTATTTATTATTTTTTTACAACTAACGAGTATTATTTATATTGCTAATGCCTCTTATGGTCGGGTTTATGGAACAACGTTTCCGACAGCGCTCTTCTGGACGTCGATACAACAACAGTTGGTGATGAGATGATATTCCTCGCATGAGTTTGCGTATACGAAATTGCAGTTCGTTGAATGACATTGGAATGCCGTAACTGAAATATTGATTAATTTGTTTTTATCATAGTAAATGTTGTAAATGTAAATGATATTGTAAATATATATAGTCCAAATAACGCAATTTTTACATGATTTAAGTTTAGAACAGGTGGCGCAAAAATAATGTCATTTACCGTATTGTTGGCCAACTACGGTCAAAATATTTTTCTGTAAAATCATTCCATAGCATTCGAATTCATATTCGAACGCCGATTCGAATTCCGACGCCATGAGTGATGTGGTCATTACCGTAGTGGTAGAGTCTTGTAAATTGTGAACACTCTGTATATATGTGAATACATTTTCTTTGATCACTATTGACTATCATCATCCTTGCTAACGTGTTGAGGCTGTAACACACATCCGCTCGCTAATCGACTATACCTTCAATTTCCAAGATACATGTTACAGAGTAAACATGAATCAATACAAGAACCACCCAACACATGTAAAATAAAAATAAGCCGACTAACGCAAGAAGTTGTAGGATAAACGTAAATTACTACAACAAAAGAGACCACGCGCATTTAAAAAAAAAACAGATGAAGAGAGAGAGAGAGAAAGAAGATTTACAACTATAACTAATCACTATGTTTTAGTACACTTGATATACTTTATTACGCATTCACTTACATATAGATTGCTCGCAGCAGCATGCGTCGTGGGCCTGCTTATATGAACAGTAGCTGTAGACGGAAGAGTCGCAGAGCGGGCATCCTGGATGAGCGCCCGGCGGTCCGATCACATCCTGGTAACCCGGATAGCCCCCGTGGTAGCCGCCGCCCGGATAATACCCACCCGGGTATCGATTAGGGTAATGCCCGTTACCGTAGCCTCCTAATAAATAGTCCAGTATTTGGCTAAATCCAATTCCTGTTGAATTGTTTAATGATTTGTTAGATGAGATGCGATGACGGTTAGGCATGCGGAAATGACTTACACCGTTCGTATGCTTTTAAATCTGTGATGATAAAATATATTCAAGATGACAGATGACGTATTTTTTTATTACAAATTAAAACAATAAAATTTATCGCAATAACTACCAACGAACTGCCGTAAAACATATTGGAATTTGTACAGAATTATTTGACGGTATTGTTAACTAAAAATGTTTAGTTATTGCGTCGTATATTTTAGGTTAGAAATATTTTAGTGTTTACAAATTCATGCAATTTTTAATGATTAAATTTATTATCTAGCATCAAAGGTTTAAAAAAATAACAATTGACATTTACTATTAAACCTTTGTCTGTTTTAATTCTGACAAAATTTTGAAATATTTTATTTAGTTTTACAAATATCGAATTTGATTGACTAATTTTGAATATTTGATTCAATTTAAATCTTTTATGTAGTTTATTGTTAAAAAAGATTATAAATTATTTTTTTTCCAAGAACATTGTGAACATTAAAAAGTTTCTGTGACGTGATGTCTATAAACATAATTTAGCTAATATATATATAATATCTGACACTGTTTACAGCTTTTTATCATTTCAACTTTAATATTATGAATTGACTCAGGAAAAAAAAGTATCCGTTCTTTCGGCAGGCAAATGTTAAAACATAATGAAAAATTTTTTTCGTATTTATCTCTGGCATTTGTACATTGTTATTTTAGATATTTGAAAATATGTGCATTTTCGGATATGAAAATTATTAATGCATGAATGCATGATGAATGCATTTGGTGTAGTTATATGACTTATATTATTAATTAAATATAATTAAGACATTTCAATGATATAGCAACCTAAATATGTTCACCGTGACCTTAGTTTGAACGAATCATTGTAAGAGTTTCAAAGGAATTTCAAAATCTATTTAATCATGAACTGAAGATTTGTACGACAAACAGAAATATAATTAAATTAATTATGACAAGAATTAAATAGATCTTTGAGAAATGTTTATAATATTTTCGAGTCTTTCAATTGAAAACGAACGAAGTAAATAGAGAAATTAATGGATTCAAAACTTTATTAATTAATAAAAACTTTATTACGTTTACTTCAATGGTGATTTGAAGATTTAAAATTTTGTTTATTTTAATTTAACTCATCTATTCCTTTAATATCTACAATTCGAATAATGTTAATTTATTATAATCTGCTTTTATTTACAATGTTTAAAAAAAGTAAATGATTTTGGCGGGAATAGAGGTTATAAAATTTAATAAGACTAGAAAATTTAAAAAAGGAATTTTCTTTTGACAGCTATAACAATAATTCGTCCAAAGCTTTTTTTTATGTAAATGATGAACCAAAGCCATTCCAAGACATCCATTGATCTTACCGGGTACCTTGTTTCTGCTCGCTTCATAATTGTTTTGAGGGTTACCTATTGTCGTAAGATGTTAAAAAATAAAATCAAATAAGATTTATTAACCTCGGAAACTATGTTTATTGAACAACCTTCATTTAAAGTATCAAAAATGAATTAATATTTTTAAAACTGACTTTAGTGACTGCGGAATATCGTTTGCATTAATATGGCATTACAATTACACCAGGCACATCTCTTTTGAGTAACTAAAAGCTGATAAGAGATAGGACTTGTCTTTTATCATCATCTTGACTGGTCTTCCACTGTACATTCAGTTACTTCCCGTGGCATATATGTCACCAGTCCACCAAATAGTACCTATCCTATATTACAAAATCGTTCGTTGGATCGTAATTTGTGATATATAATTAAATTTGTTCAGTTATTAATCAAAAATAAACGCTGCTATACAAACTCACGTCCCCTTGGCTGTAGTTTCGCTTCGTTACCATTTTCATCTAGACGGACCTTTGCATAAGATCTAAATTATCTTTGAATATAAATTCGCACTATTCAAAAGATTTAAATACATAAATACTACGCATATAAGTATTTTCCATTCAAATATATGAACATATATAGAAAAATAATATTTTTTTTTAAAATAAAAACATTATTTCAAACCTATTTTTATTCTTTTAAAAAGCATTTTTACATATTCTAATAACATAACCTAAAATAAAGCTTAAAATATATTCGTCTAGATGTTTTGTAATTGAATAGTATATTAATAAAAACTTCGCAATAGATGTAATAAAGAAGTTGAAATTAATAAAATTTAATATTTTAAAGAAAATATTTTTGATTTTTAAAAAGACATCTTCTTTAATACAATTAACATTTAATCTTTCTTCTCATGTTCCGCTATTTACTTACTTAATTTAAAAAAAAAACACTTTTAACGTTAAAACAACAAGCATTATAAGAATTTAGAGAAATTATCATGAAGCTTCTATTGCACTTATTAATTTTGAAAACAAATAAATAAACATTGTAAATATTAAAATATGTGAAATAAAAATTATTTTACCTTGGCTGAACGCGATGATGGTTAAAAAAACAATCAGTGACAACTTTCCGGCCATTTTATGTTTTGATTTTTCACAGTTCTTGTAATATTGGTACGAATTTTCCTAATAAATTTTCCTAAGCTTTTCGTCCGTATGTGCGGTTGTGCTGCTGCTTGCTAACACGAGAGGCAATTGAATGTAAATAATGAAAATAATCCAACAGAATACTTTGTTGGGCTTGTTTTACCTGTACAGTCGCGTACAGAATATAAACTGTGACATTTAATATTTTTGTAACGAAATATAAATTATAATAATAATTATCGATATCTGATATTAATCTTAAAATTATTATGTGTATTTAAATAAACAAATATAAAACCTATTTTAATTTTATTTACGTTTTTAATTTAAAAAAAAAATATCTAAAATCATTGCTGTACGTATATGTACTTTATAAGGACCTAACTAATTAATAGCAACCCAAGGACTTTTGCCGTCGTCCTTAGCCCTCCAGTTAAGGTGACGTTCTCTATAATTATTCGAACTCAAATACGTAATTTAATGCTGTTTGAACATCCTGTCTTGTGAAATACTATTTAAAAGTTATTTATCATTGCTGATTTAAATAATTCAACTTTATATATTTATGTATATTTATGTGTTTATATATATATATATATACACATACAAAATCTTTTGGGATCTGAAGAGAAGCGTCTAAAACCAAAAAGACCCAAGTGTGTTATAGCACTGAAACTTGGTTTCGCACTAAAAGCCTTGTATGAAAGTTCATAATCGCAAAACGAACAACAGAGAATGCAGTGCTAGGGATTTCTCTTCAAGAAGGAGATCTGTAGTGAGTAGGTTTTGACTTTATATATAAATAAACCTATATATATATATATATATATAGGTAGGGTATTTTTAAAAATTCGAAATACTACATATTTAAATTAATTATTGTTTACTACTCCTCGCAGACTATGTTCTCCCAATTGTTACTGGCCAGTCGTATTCTGGTTGAAGAAACCTGAAATAAGTGTAATAGCTCTAAACCTTTTGAGTGGCAAACGAGCTTTACATTTACTTTAATACTTTTAATTATAAAAACGATTTCAATAACCACCTGTATGAAACAGACCAGCCTCCGGGCATCTACGATATATATATATATATATATGTATGTATATATATATATATATATATATATACATATATACATATAGATCTCCTTCTCCATTAATCAATCTTGAAGAGAAATCCCTAGTACTGAACTCTCCGTTGTTCGTTGGACTATTATGAATTTTCTGACAAGGCTCTTAGCGTGAAGTTTCTGTAACTAAGTTTCAGTGCCATAACTCACTTTGGTCTTTTTGGATTTAGACGCTTCTCTTCAGATCCTATATCCTAGATATTATATGTAAAACATTGCGCAGTTACCCGAAAGCTGCTCATATGATTATTGAAATAGGTTTTATAATTAAAAGTATTAGAGGGATAAACGTATGGCTTATTTGTTGAGAAATCTCCTTTAAAGCCTTTACTTTATTTCCAAACAACCTTAATGAAACGATTACTCTGAAATATGTTACATATTTACAATTCATTTTTATTTGTATATAAGTTACGACAAATTTTTTGTACTAGAATATGACAGGCAAATAACTTTTGGCCTTACAAAGTCTTCAAGGACAGTACAACAATAATTTATTTTAGTATGTAGTTATACGAATTAAAAAATGATTTTATTTTACTTATTTGTCTCTTGTAAACATTTTACAGTAAAATTAAACACTTTTCGACACGACTACCCATAAAATTAGAGTAACCAATTTAAAAAAGTTTTAATATCGTTATAAATTGAAGATGATAGACATATACTGACTTCGTCTTAATAGAGGAGAGGTAGGTTGTTTTTTTAAAAAAAGGTTTATGGCAGGCTCTATCTGTAATGTCAGGGCCGAGGTGGTTGACCGCATAGTCGACGAACTCAATATACCGTAAGCGCGAACCAGTCTGGGCGGCGTATGGGCAACTTGACTCTTGCAACTCTCCATCTATACTCTAATTAATTTTAAATATTCAAATTAGTTTATTTGTTTCATTAGAAATTGACACATTGTTAAAATAAATGATTAGTAAATATACACAAAAATGTTATTCAATTATTCATTTACTTTATTAGAGATAAACAGTAACAAAAGGCAGTAAGGAAGTACAAACTTAGAAGCTTAGAAATATAAAATTAGTTACAATTGTTACCTTATAACTATCTCACTGAGAACATATAATGATTTATAGTCAAACAATGAAAGAACAAATAAAAACATTACTAAACAGGGATCGAAGACTATGGTTTATATATTTATATTATGGTTTAAATTGCATTGTATGTACTCAATAATTTCGAACGAAATTGTTTTTTTTTAAAAGATACGAGAGAGCACGAGAATATACAAAGTTACAATATAGTTCCGTATTCTGACCTGGACGATATGATTTTCAAGAAATAAATTATATTCCTTCCTTTGTTTAGTAAAAGTTATCAGCGGAGCAGTGGTAGAACCTCGGCAGAGGACTGCAATTTAAGTCGCGGGTTCGATTCCATGGGTACAATCTTATATAATTGCCACTGCTCACAAATAAGTTTTCAGAGTATGATCACCAGTGTCCTGTGTGTACCATAATACCGCACTGTGATCGCCAATCCACCTGCCAAGTGTGGCGATTATGGTAAATATCCTTCTATAGATATGTGGGAGAAGCCTATGCCCTACAGTGGCCGTCTTTTGGCTGAAATAAGTACGTGAATCAATGTAGTATAGAAGTGAAACAAAAAATAAAACACTGTGGAACTAACGCAAATATTTTAATTATTATAATTAAAAAAATATTCTTAAAGGTAATATCATTTCTCTTTCTCTTGTCTTTTACATTATTAAATTCCTTCTATCTCTCTTTAATAAGAGATACAACAAGACGTCCAACCGTTTCATATAAAATTAAAGCTACACAATTTGCTAAATGCGAAATGTTTAAATAATTATTATGCAATTTGAATTCAATCCAGCTTAATATATGGTTCAAGTTTCATTGCGCGCATGATGTCGCCGGTTACGGAACAACGTCCAGCTTGCATGATGACCCTTGCGTCTTCTCTGCCGCTCACCAGCTGCTTGAAGTGGTGTTCGTTGAGGGTGAATGTTGTGTCAGGATCTTCGTCTGGTTCCCCTTCGTATACCGTGACGTTATTCAAGTCTAGTGCTGAAAATGCAGAAACAAGAAAATTTAATTAATCACAAAAAATGATGTAAAATCTTTAAAGCAGTGAATAATGGCTTATTTGATGTCAATTAACATATAATACACCCTACCTTAAATCAATGGTTTCAGAAAAAAAAATTAAAATAATTTTAAAATTCGAATGACAACAGAACAAAATTTTTTTTATTATCTATCCCTGCAGACTCTGTACTGCCACATGTTACTGGCCAGTCGCATTCCGATAAAAAAAAATATATTTATTTAACATATTTCGGAATGATCGCTTTATAAAGAGTACTTAATTGGAAATATTTACAAAAGCTTTTTGGTGACAAATGAGGTATAAATTCATCCCTTTGAAGCTATATATCTATAACTTAACACCTGATGTATATACACCTGTATGATGTTAAAAAACAAATTTAAATAAATAAAAATGATTCGCCAAATGAATTGCCTAAAAATCGAGGACAGCTCCGTTCATTAGATTGATTTTAATTTCCTAAATGCTCGTGAAAATTCAACGAAAATAGATGGAAAATAACACTTTTTCCCACACATACCACAGAGTAAATAAGAATAGCTGTACACATCTTTTATTGGTTTCCTTTGACGTCAATGAAAATTCAAAAGACGTGTTAGTTTTTAATAAAACAAAAGATATGGCGTACCATAAAAACATTAAAATAAAAATATGTTATTCACATTATTACATGTGTTGCAACATAAGAAATAAAATATTAATGGCTGATTCACAAAAAACATTACAGATAATATCATAAGCAAAAACAGATTATGTATAGATATACATATGACTTAATCAAGCTTGCAAATGTCTGTATATATCTAAATAGGATACTAGATAATGTTTATAAAGTTTCTATTGATAGATTAAAAAGGTCTTATTTAAAAAAAATCTTGTTGCAAATTGCCGATATTCATTCTATATTTTTTTTACAAAAAAGAGCTGTACAGGCTTTTTGTAACTTAAAATGACATTATATATATATATATATATATATATATATATATATATATATAATGATAGAATAAAATAATGATAGAATGATAAAAACAAGAAATAAATATAAACGTAAATAAAAAAGATATGGGTGTACATGTATATAATAAAGTTCCACGATATATCTTAGACCTTCCGTGTTCTTTTTTAAATCTAAAATTAAAAGTGTATTATTAAATAAATCTTATTATAGTATTCAAGTGTTTTAATTGATCGAAATGTATGTAACTTAGTTTGTTGATTTATTAACATGGTTGATACTATAATGTAGAAATGATTGTTAAATTTCATTTAAAATAGCATCTGTTGAGTTTCCGGCTCTTCTTTCAACAGATCAGCACTTGGAGTCCGCGGTGGTAGCTTTTAGGGTTTATATACGATTTAAAAGCGCATGTAAATAACTAGTTGAATAATTTTGAATGTTTTTTGAATATTCGATTTTGAATGAAACATAGCACAACTTAGGAGTTACGTGTCTGCTTTCAGAATATCTCTTTATTTATTATATATTTATTGTACATTAAAAATACATCTAAAACGAAATGTAACAAAAAATAGTTAATAAGTAAGAATCAAACAATGTATAGAGAACTACCGGCTGTCTTATTTATTGCTCGAGGCGATCTCTACCAGATAACCTATTATTTTTTGCTATTAAAATATTTATCTCATTTCAATTTTTTAATAAAATTACAATTTTGTTTATTAAAATCAGTTTTTTTATTTTAACTATTTTTTAAATTACTTTATTCACTTGTTTTTTTACCTTTATTAAGAATCTGTTGCTATTATCATAGTCATTGCAGGCAAAGGATGTCCACTATTGGGCATGGAAAATTTATACGGAAGGTCCATAGATTTTGAATAAGACCAATAAACGGGTTGCTTCCAGAATTTTCCTAAACCTAAGGACATCTGTATGTATTCTTCTAGTGGGTGGAATTAGTTTGTACACCTATAGATAACTGGTAGAGAATGCCTTCGGCACCAATTTCTCCATGATACACAGTCACAGAGAAGTGTGATATAAATAAATAAATGGTAGTAAAATAAATACTCACTCCAGCTATATACGGATGTGCCTTTGATGATGTTGAAGAGGAATACACCCCCCACTTCTTTAGCCTTCTTCGGATCAACTGTTGCCAGACGTGACTTGATCTTCGTCACCAGTTCTGCTTTACTCATGTTGGCGTGCTCGCTTTGTGCTGAACCCTGGAATATTATAGGCTAGATGAAGTATACTGTCTGGCCATAAATACACGTATAATTAAAAATAAACAAAATATTGCTTTTGGACTCTAGAATCTGTCATTTTTATTTTATGATATTAAAATGGAGTACAGTGATAAATAGAACCAAATCGCTATGATTGCTTTAAAGTAAATATTGTAACGAGTACAATTTTTAAAATTCTATATACACCTTGTATTCACGAAGCTAATTATTGTCATGAAGTCTTTATAAAACTATATTTGTTAAGAGCAACCGTTGAATTTTTCGTTAGGTTTTTTTCAGAATTGTCTTCAGAGAAGGTGGTAGTTTCATGTAGTGCTAACAATGTGAGCATTCGATTGAAGATTCGAAAGTCATGTCAGCTTATTCGTATAAAGAATATTTTGGTTTCGTGGTAATGTTGCTGATGTCTATAAAAGTTTTGTGCTACAAAGGAGAGTTGGTAGTGAAATTTTAATATGAAATCTTGAGACTTCCTTAGAGCAAAAGATTAATAAAGAAATTATTGTCATAAAGTCGATATCGTTATGAAAATCCGATACATAGACAAGCTATACATTACCAATAAATAGAATATGAAAAATAGCGATGGTTATTGTTACTTGTTCTAGGATTTATTAAATTTTCTTGGGAACTATATACTTTTTTTTTTAGCAGATGGACGCTCTCTGTCTTTTTCTCTAACATGTCGACACGCCACCGAGTGGGGGACCCGAATAATGACTTTTAATTATCATATAACGAACTTAAGAAGTTTATTTAACAGACAATAATTACACATATTTCACGATTTGCAATGCATTTTATTCTGTTTTAAAAATGAGTCTTTAAAATGTATCCAATTTCCAATATTCACTTGTTTAGACGAAATTTTACCAACTTATTCCTTTTTAAAATGTAGATTACATATAATTGCCATACAAACTGGCCAAATATATATAAAATTTATTTTAATACTTTTTTTTTAATTTGTGAAAAGACTACGACCTACTCTTGATATGATGTAAGATAATAAAAAATGTATTATATTAAAATGATTCATAAAATTATATCGTATGTAATTTAAAATTATGATAAGGGAATGTAGATGAGGGAAGTAAGGAGATGTATAGAAGAAGATTTGCAAATGAGATCTAGAACATATGAAGAACAAAAGGAAAGCATGAAGGAAATCGAGAAGAAAGAAAGGAGTATGTAAATAAAAATTAAAATACTTGAAAAACTCATTTACCCGAAATTTAACATCCTTGACCCACATACGGTAGAGGTAACAAGAGGTCCACAAAAACAGAGGTCAATAAATATATATATATATATATATATATAACGTACAGAATATGGTTTTCAGAAGTGTCCATCGTGTAATTATAAGAAATATTTTAAAAGTTACAGTTATATAAATTACGATGTAACAAAAAATATATTAAAATCACAAATCAAAGCACAGACGTATTGAAATATATTTTTAATTATAACATCTGTTCGTTTCCGTCTTATCGATCTAAAGTCAATCAGACACTAGATATGTGCTTCGATAACTTGTTCTACAAAAACTAGTTGAAACTTTTTGTTGAAACTAATTGACAGTTAAAATATAGATGTTTGAAAAAAGAACATCAATTTATTTATATTATTATTTATTTAAGTAGATATTTACATTAACTTTTAAATTGTGGAATTATTTTTAATTTTATAAAAAGGTTGGTGTAGCCAGGCCGTGAGTAGTTACCTCTGGCTTTGGAAGAGCCGACCATAAATACTGTTTTTTTTTAAATAAAATTCAACAATCTTAACCATGTAAATGAGTCAACTAACCGTGTTCCTCACATTTCGATGAAGTATAAATTTTGAATGTTTCAATAAAGTTTATATTCTATAAAATACTTTTAAAAATAGATTTTTAAATATAAAAAGAAAGTCATGAGATATATTCTCACTTATTTGACTCATACCCGTGAAGGATTTGGCTGCTTTTCGAATATGAAAACTAGGCATTATGTTATGTAATATATTAAAATAATTATCGCAAGTAAAACAAAATAAATTTTTATTTATACAAGTATTAGGGTAAGAAATGTACGCTTTACGAGTTTATATATATTTCTCGTATTTATCGCGTGTGTATGAATATTTTTAATATAAATATTTAAATTTTTGGCTGATGAATATTTGTTTTAGTAAGACGATTTTGTAAATATATTCATGTACTCACCATTACGACGTGTGTACTGTTTCAATGCTGGCGTAATGTACCAATTGGGAGGAAACGACGACCGAGCTTTCACTTTCGCAACATTCGACGCTTGCGTGCGAGAAGTGACCATTCTTTCAAAAGTCACGAGATATTTATCTTTATTAAATATCATGATTTTAGTCTGTTTGTCGTCTTTACTAGTCGGCTTTTAGTAACCGTTATAATTAGGTGATAATAATTTAAGTTAATTTAATAATTATCTAATAGATTTAAGCGTTACCTTGCGGAAGTACGTCCTAAGTAAGAAAGTGACTAATATATAGCTACTTCGGCTATGCAGCAGTAGTCGTGCAATAAAGTGCACCACCCACCAGCCCGCTGATGAATGCGCGTGCGGCAAATAATGCGAAACACAACTACCACCGTCAATTTACTCAACACGTGTTTCACCCATTAGTCAACGAGAGGTCCTAAAAATGGATCCTATTGAAAATCAATGATGGAGGCCCATGTCCAGTTACAGAATTCTTTCTGATGAAATGATGATGATTATGAAACTTTTTAAATTTTAATAAGATTTGTAAAGACCACAGACAGAGAAATATAAATTAAAACACCCGTCTCTCAAACACATGACGCCAATAAAAAAAATACATCTCTACTTTACTAGTTTTTGTGTAAAAGCAATAAATCATTTCATTTACCTTTTAATGTTGTTATTTTTTAATGATAAAATCATGGTTTTACTTGTAAATAATAGACTTTCTCTGTTATAGTTACATACCCTTAATAAATAATTAAAAATTATAATGAAATATTATCAAAATTTAATTTAATAATTACTAAAAATTATAATCGAATTCATTAAACTTTACTTCATATTATTATAATATTGTATGAACTTAAATAAAGCCTATTATTATTATTTTAAGATATTAATACGCCAAAAACAGCATATAATTAATTATAATTTAAAAATAACTTTGATTTGGTAGCTGATTTGTATACATCGTATTATTATGTTGACAGTAATTTTTGTAGGTTATATGCTAAATAGCTGAAACATACTTAAATGCTAGTTATAACGTTATAAAGCTATATACAAGCTTTTAAATTATTTTTAATTAAAAAAAACGTCCCTATCATTATCGCGCCATGGCCACCGTGATGATGCATGTAATCTAATATAACAATTACTCAACAATCAAACCCAGAGAAGATTAACGTTTTCACTTTTAACGTAACGTTATTATAAAAAGCCTTCCTATACAAAGTCGTTATAACGTTGAAAACAGGATAAATATTTGCGTGGAATATTTGTTTGCATTTCTCATCCGGGGTAGAGCACGGTGTGCATTGCGGTTGAGACATTTGCGTTCACGTTCAGTTTATTTTCTTAGATTTACACACATAGTATATATAGGAGGTTGTATAACTATAATTATATTTAATTTCCTTCTCTTTAAACACATATAAACTATGTTTACATGTTTAGAATACGGCTGTATATTTCTCCTTCATAATAGGATCGTTTGAACGACGACCTGCTTCCAGCGCTTTCCGAAGACTTTAATAAGGCGGTCAGTCCTACTTGAGGGTGGACGTACGGAACTGCGTTTACAGGTCTGTGGTCTCCGGTCCAGAACATTAAAGACCAAGTGTTCAATTGTTCAGCGGTCTAAATGGTCTGCCCACTTTGACTAGGCAATTCGCTAGGATATGTCTGTTACTTTCGATCGTTTACGCAGGGGCGGCTATAGCACGTGTAGCGCCCGTTTGCAATGAAACCCTGTCGCTCTCTAGTCCTGACCCCCCCCCCCCCGCTGCAGCTATAACCATTAACTTTGCCGTCGTAACAAGAAAGTTTTTTCATATTCCAACAAGTTATATAGAAGCTGCCTATGGGCGTATTGCGTAACTGCCGCAATCGCACTGGCTGGTCGCTTCTGTCATATCATTGTTTACTAAAATACTACAGGTTTATATTTTGTTTTTTATAATTTAATTTTTCCTTCCCTATTTATCTTTACTAGTCTTATAATATTTGGCTTCTTGTTTTCTTTAATGATCTCTCCTATGTCTCTTTTGCAGTATTCTAAATAGTTTCCAACTCCTTGCTACAACCGATACACCAATACCTCACTTTGCGTCGTGGTTATGTTCCCAAAAAACACAACGCAAATTGAAACGCCGCAAAGTGAATTAAGATTTTATATAGCAAACCATGTAAAGATCGAAGATAGGTTCCAGGGTCACGAAAATACTACTTTTTATAAAGAATATTGAACAAAGTAAACATTTAAAAAACAAAAATAATATAACTCTACCAATAAATAAATTGGTATAATATTTACCTTTTTTGTAACCAGAAACAACACGTAAAAATTTATATAAATTTAATATTCTTTAAAAAAAGCACAACACACTACATTATAACACACTACGTAATCGAAACTAAACTCTGAAAACTGAAGTGAAAATAAAACTGTATTCAAATTACATCGATTTTTAATTAGAAAGGGAATCCCCGTCTTTTGATGGCATGGCGCAATTAGAAACAAGTGTTGCCATTTTTTAGAAAAACATTTTTTTTCGAAGAAAAAAATTAAAGACTCGAACCCAAAACAACGCAACCTCAAAAATCTAACGACGCACAGTGAAAATTAGTACTAATCAAGCATCGACGCAACTTCGAAAAAAACGCAAAACGAAACGACATAAAGCGAGGTATTGGTGTGCTGGTAATTCGTTCTTAGCGCGCCAAATGGGACAACCCCTTTCGTTAACTTCGCACAAAATAAAGCCATCAACTCCTAAAATAGCATATAAAGTTTCTATTATAATTTATAACATAACATTATTTAGGTGTAACATTTTATCTTAATGTATACACAAGTTTAGTTATATCACTTATAATTAGATTTAAGTTGTGTTTGTTTCTTAAGTTTCAAGCGTTGGGTAGTATTGAGGTGACATTTGTTTTGCTAGCATAAACAAGTTAATTGCTCATGTAATTTCTTGTTTATTTATACACACATAAAACCTAACATTATAGTCTATATGTATTTAAGCATACCAAATAAAAATGTAATATATTACACAGTAATCACTATATTTATTGATTCAATTTGAAATCCATTAATTCATTTTATAATCGATAAATATTGACCGACGCGACTGTTAAATTACAATACATATTTGTGTGGCATACATCGATAAACATTATAGATTTATATCAAACAAACAAACAATATGTTGAATTACCAAAAAAGAAGTTTTTTGTGTTTAAAACTAAAAAACAAACATTTTTGATTTTATTTAAGTTATTTTTATATATTTTCGTTATAAGCTTATAACAATAAGGGCTACCTGAAAAAAAATTATAAAAAGCGTATAACAAAATAAGCATGTTTTAACATTTAAAAAAAATGTTATTTAAACTGTGCCGGCAGATTCAAATAGAGTAAGGTTAGGTTAGGTAAGGTTTTTATGAAAGACGTGCTTTGGGTAAAGCGAATAGGTTAACTATACGACTTGATACAAAGCTCTCAGTTTTATCAGAGGACACAAGAAGCCTGCATATTGGGCAACAAAGTCACTTCTGTGATAACTGCTACAATGTATAATTTATATATTTTGTATGAGAGGATAATCGACAGGGTCTTGTTTTTAACTTCATTTTTAAAAGTATATTAAAATAACTTAAGTGATGATCTCATCATCAATGGTGATTTGTGAGTGTTGTTGAAGATAAAAAACTAAATGTTGTAACTAGTAGAATATAATTTTTTTTCTCCATTTTTCTTTAACATGTCTAATTTACCCGGGCTTCCGCTATATACATATATCATACTGAAATAAATTACAATAATTTTTATCGTCAGGTCAGCTATAATTAAATAAAAGCATTTATAACTAAAAATAAGAAGAAAAAAGAAGCAAATTATGCTTCTTTTTTCTTCTTATTTTTTCTTAACTTTGACAAGTTTAGATCACGCTTTGCTAATATAGTTCATGGTATAAGGAATACGATATGTGTAATTGAGTAAATTTTCGTTCTGAGAACAGTCTCAGAACGAAAATTTACTCAAGGCATATAATTCTGAAGCAAATTGAACTAATACAGTAGAAATTATTAAAGAAATTCAGAAAGTGACTCTGTTTTAATTATCTTTACACACTATTAGTTGGAACTTAAAAATAATAATTAACACAAAAATTTGTATGTACTGCAGTTTTTATGCAGATTACCATTGTAGTTACTCTTATAATATTTCGCATGTATCAATTTTAAAGTAAGCGATCTATAAAATTCTTTATTATTATTTTTTCTACCTATATAGAAATGGTTAAAGATGTAAAAGCTTTAAGCGAGTGAAAATATAGCTCATTTGTCAGCAAATAGCTTAGAAGCTATTTCTACTATTTTCAATCAACATATATAAAGTGACCACTCTGATATATGTTACATTAATTTTTTCATTTTGAATGCGACAGAGACTAACTGTAAAATATAATTAATTTTAAAATTTAGTTATCCGAATTTTAAAAACAATTTTGCTTACCTGTATTATTATTACGTTAATTATTACTTTTGTAACTATTTACTTTTGAAGCAAATGAGCGGTACGTTCATCCTTTTAAAGTTGTAATGCTTTTTTTCCAATCAATACTAATGTAATGAACTTCGAAATTATAACAGCTATATTTAGCTTGCTATATAGCATATAGCTAATAACATAAGCCGGCGCAGTGTCCGGCGCTCTCGATATAGCTAACGGCCGCGATGTCTCGTCCGGACGTCGTATTTCACGGATTAAAAGCTTCGTTCCGTACGCTCTAGTGTGAGTCATAGGCGATATACTACTACTCTGCTAGCTCAGTGACCCAAAGTGGGTCTTGGCCTCCGAGGCGAGAGACTTCCACTTTCCTCTATCTTGCGCCATCGTCTGCCATTGGTTGACATTCAGTTCGCGCAAGTCTGCCTCAACGCGATCGATCCAGCGATACCTGGGTCTACCCACTGGTCTTCGACCCCAAATAGGCGATATAACTAAAACAAATTATACTTTGATTCAAATCAAGTGTCAGAAATATTTGGTTTGCGGGTCATTTAATGACTTATATTAAATGTATACACGTGTGTCGGAGAAATAGCATCAGAATTTTTTTTAAAAACTGCAATTTAACCCTTTCACGACCACGGGGACGCCGGTGTCTCAAGCAAAAATCATGGATTAATTAAATATTTACGTAACCATTGTAAATTATTTTTTTGTTTTAATATTTCGGAAAGTACCTTTTTATTATTTGTTACTGGCAATATACGATAACTAACACCGTTTATTGTCTATCGTCACCGGAACGTTACAGTTCTTTTGGCGGGAATGATCATCTGTTTGGAATAAATAATTGATATTGTAAAAGTGCTTTTCAAGTTTTTACAGTGTCAAATTATCATTACCTGGTAAGTAAATTGCTATTCCTAAATATTCAGTAGTAATGTATTTATGTTGTATTCTGTGATAAATCGTTATAAAGATTATGGGACACGGATGTCCCTGTCGGCGTAAAGGGATACTTTTTATACGGAATTTCTTAACTTTTTAGTCTGGTGATATACCAAAATGCTATCATTTTCTTATTCATATTTTTCGCAGAATATATTTCGTAAGAGGCATGGAGTTTTTGAACTTCAAAAAAATAAAATGCTTCAAATTTTGGTGGGTGACAATAGCGATGAGGATGATGACTTAGTGCTTGATGACGAAGACCAAAGACTTCTAGTACAGGATGATGACCAAGGGGTATTTGATGTCGAGTTTGAAGAAACGACGACTCTTCAACGGCAAGAATCACCTGAACCTTCAACATCTCAAAAAAATAATCCATCGACGAGCATATGATCAAATTCAAGGGCCACAACGTAATGAAGCAATACATAAAAATAATCCAGTAAGATGGGGTTTCAAGCAGATAAAATTGACGTGAGATGTCCTAAAATTGTATCACACTATAAGAAAAATATGAGCCGAGTGGACCTAATGGACCAACTAAAAGTGTGCTATGAAATAGATCGGAGATCAAAAATAAAGTATTATCTTTGCCTATTTTTTGATCAGTTAGATATATCGGTCAATAATGCACATACCATCTACACTAAGCTTCATGAATAAAAAAAAATTGAAGGATCTTTGTTGCCGACCTTGCAATTCAAACAAGTTGTTGCTCGGAGTTTGATAAACGGTTTTACCAACAGGCAAAGAAGCCTCCCAACTGCAAGAAGTAGTGTAGTACGCAAAGCAGTGAAACGACAATTACCATCGCACCCAATGGAAAAGTCGAATGCCAGAAAGAGGTGCGTATATTGTGCCAAGTACAAGAAAGAAAACCGCACAAATAATACTTGTGTTTTGTGTAAAGTGCACCTTTGCTACACTAACAACAGGAATTGTTTCGCCGAGTACCACAAATAACTTGCCCTTTTATATTTATATTATTCATAAACAAGTAAAAAAAGTACACTAAGTAACAAATGTACATTATTTACAACAAAACTGACTTACCAATAAGTAAACCAAAATTTAGATGTTTAAGTAGAAAGTAACCCTTAGCGACCATAGGGACACATTTGTCCCATAAATTTCCAAAAAAAATGAAAAACTTTTTTTAATTTTTACTATAAATTATGTTTTTAGGATGCCTATTAATTCATTACATCTAGCTAAATTGATTAAATAAGGTACCGTAACCTTATGGTCCTGAAAGGGTTAAATATTATCGTTTCAGTTCACGTATGTCCACTGTTTTGGACACAGGCCTTCCCCGTCGTCAAGGTTATTTTAATAAAATATTTGCCTCGTCATCACCACAAGGAATACATAACCATGATCACCGGTCTTGCATTGCCAGTATCCAGTGACTTCCCGTGAACTTACTTATGTCGTTGGTCTATTTAGGGGCGCTTACCTCCGCCGTGCCTTCCTGCGTCTAATATTTGCCCAATATACAATAATTTATTTTCAACAATCAAGCATTTATTCAACGCTTTTAGGCCGACTAGTAGAATACAATACATAAATATATCTATAGTTTTTGGTTGATTTTCACACATAGAAAATATACGATACGTTCATAGTATAATGGACAGAGAAAGATATTTCATTAGCGTAAAAAATTCACACGCATAGGCACTTTAGTATTAAAAATACAGAAGGAGATAAATAAAAGATATTAAAAAAAATCTTAAGTGACAATAGGAGAGGCTCATCAGCGTATACAGGAGGCTTTATATTGTCAGTATTGGTGATGTACAAAGTTAAAAATGGATATGCCGAAATCAAAATATTTTTGCTAATATTCGATGAATTAATAATTTCTGTTGTTTTGTGTTACAATGTTTGTTTGTTATTTAAATGTAATTAATGCGTTGATCATGTCAAAATCTTTATATTTATAGACAGCGTCATAATGGAAAACTGTTTTTCTAGAATGTTCTTAAAGATACTGTCTCTTGAAGTTGAAAGTGAAATTCAAATGCCGACAGTAGAATGAACTTTATTTGCCAAAATCAGAAATTTTTAAAAATATGTTCATAAATCCCAAAACTAACTTTAATTACACAACAGATTACAATTCCTGCTTTACAACCAATCCCACGCGTCATCTGTGTGAGGCGACGGAAGATGTATTCGACAGAGAAGGGTGTATAAATATACTAACGTTTCTAATTTTGTAGCGCGCTTTATAACGACCTCAAAATCTTAACAGTCCAAGAATTTTTCAAAGCTTGCTTAAAGACTTTGAGACAACCTCTGCTCCTATTCCCCTCGCACCTCCATCAATGATCATGAATAAACGTCCTAGAAACTTCCTCACTGATTCCGTAGCAGGGTTTCAACAATCCAAGCGTCACGTCACACACGCTGCAGACACTTACAACATTGCAAGTGGAGTGAGTGGATGTCTATCGTTGAGCTTTTCGATCCGTGGTCTTCGTCCCAGAACATCCATCCATCTTTTCTGGGCGATATGTGCACTGACCATTACAACTTTGCAATACATTTAGCAATGTTAATTAGTTCGTGAATTCCGATTCAATCTCGTAAAGGTTATGACTCTCTTTAATTGATAAAAAATAAATAAAAAATATAATTTGCTTTGAATTCGTTTATCGCTACCGCTCGTGAATCGGACCGCGGAATAATCGCAATTTAATTATTGCCAGATATTTTGTTCTTATTTACTTGGTGCGGTGCAGCGGTAGCGCGGCCGTGTAATTCCTATTAATACATAAATTATCATATTTATTTCAACTGAGATTCGTGGGGCGAGCGGGTAGTGTATCAGTTTTTGAATTTTAATTCTTTATTTAAATATAATTTTTTTTTAGGTGCACAAAAGTAATTGTGAGGCCTTGTACATGGTCTATACTGGCAGAGATGTGCAAGCGCTTAGTATATGTTAATATATTTACTACCTACACCTTGTTTACCAGCTTGTAGTTAACTGTTTGACGGTAGACGCCACTTCAAATGAGAAACCCCGCCTACTGCCATTTCAAACGAGTAAGCCTTAGTCCTTCTGTGGATCTTTTGATTTGATCACACGGGGAAGGCCCGAGAATAGCCTTTTCCATTACACGGTGGTACGTGGCCTAGTGTTTTTATAATGTTCATCGTAAACGACCACGTCTCTAGGCTATAATTTATCATCGGAAACACACACTGACCAATACAACAATGAAATGTAAATATATTTACAATACAATGAAATTTAAATGTATATATTTAATTGAATCAGGCGTTACCTTGCGGAAGTCCATCCTAAGTAAGAAAAGGACCAATATTTAGCCATTTCCGCAAATGCAGTGGTAGTCATGCAACAAAGTGCACCGCCCGCCAGCCCGCTGATAAATGTGTATGCGGCAAATTACACAACTGCCACCGTTAAACCACTCAACACGTGTTTCATACCTCCACGGGGCATCTTCAGGAGTTATGTTACACAGATAAGTGCCATTAGGATCACTCTGTGTTTGGCCCTACTGCATGTGCGGAAGTGGCTAAATATTGGTCCTTTTCTTACGTAAAAAAAATATTTTATTCTTGAAGGTTAAAAAATAATATAAATTGAAAAGCATTTATGATTAACTTTATTTGCTTTTATAATATCTATCTTCCTATGTAAAACATTCGAATTAAAAAAACTAGTAAAAGTAATTTCATATCTCATAGTCACTTTCATATCGCTATAGAATAGAATAGTCATAAAATTTATCTTTAGAACGTTAAACTTGGAAAGAATTCGAATAAAGATCTATGACAAACACCTCTCTCATCTAAGATTTGTAGAAAAAACGCAGAGTATAGCCCTCTCTATTGCTCTCTTGTGCCTTGTGCCTTCTTCCCCTGTACCGACCCGTCGTAAGTATATATATATATAAGTCATCACCTTATATTAAAATCAGGTCTTGTAAAAGAAGTATCGAAAGATGATTTCTCAATGTCAAAATACAAGGCAAAGTAAATATCTATTGATACGTAAAAGAACGAAAGCCAAAGATGTTGTTAAACATTTACTAAAATTAATGTGGAGGTAAATGGGTCACATACAAAAGGAACAAGATGGTGGATACAAATTAGTACAAACTTGATTCTTTTATAACAAAAGATAAAGAGTCAAGGCCAAATGATGACGTCATGAATTTTTATGGTCATGGTCAACTCTGGAATAAGACGGAGGAGGTATATGTCGCTTAAGGCGACTCTTATATTAATAACAAAACATCAAAGTAAATTTAAAAAAAAAAATTAAAACTTACTCTACTAGATATTTGGGGGACCAGAAAGTAATGTCGCTTTCTTAAATTAAATTCACACGACTACATTTTTAACAAGTTTTGTTTAACAGATTTATACGGTACTAGTTTTACACGTTTTCTCTTTTACACGGTTTTCCAAATAAGTTTTTTTTTTTGTTTTAATAACCGATTTTATAACCGTCCCTCATAATGTAAATATTTCTGCTTCAAACATCTAATCGGCACAAATAGCTTCGAGTGATGAAAGTGAATTCGAACCTTCGATTCCGAAAAAAAGAATGAGAGTAATTCCTTTTTTGTTCTTCTCTTTAATGTATTGTAATTAAATAAAAAAAGGGTTTCCGTAATATATTAAATATTTTAACTTGTCAATATATTTTTCTTATTTCTGTGTACACCTAAAAATATTGAAAAATATGACAACTGTTAAATAGCAAAATCATGCATTTTCTGCAAGTTTTTCGATTTACACGGTTTTAACTTGAAAATGTTTAATTTTTGATTTACGCGTTTTTCTCAGGAACGTATCTACTGTGTAAATCGGGGAATAGGTGTATTCACCTCCGTTATCTATAACCTTTTGCCATCTATTATATAAATTTTCAACGCCAGAGCGTGAATAATAATCAATCGTTTTTTTTTGTAAAATATGTTGACAGAAACGACATCACTTTCCGGTGCCCTAATATTTAAAATAACAAATAATTTTATTCATTAAATAATGTAAACTATAGCTTAAAATAAAATATCTATCTCCTGTGTTAGTTGCCATGTTCCGATTTAAAAAAAATCGAAAAATAAAAATCAGTAAAAGTAATTTCAAATCTCATAGTCCCTCCTATATCGTTGCGTCTATTTGTCAACGTCGGTTACATCAATCAAAATCGAATAATCAGATAAAAATCGAGTTCGCGATCCGGCGCTCCGATGAATTTATAAGCAGGGCAGAGAACCCCATGTAATTTTTTCCCATAGATATTATTGGTTTTGCGCCACGGATTACAGGTGATGGATAGTCGTAATGGTAATATTTTTGATTGCATTTTTTCATCGTTTATATACTTACATATATATGTCTGTTTTGTCAATATCAACTGAATTATTTCAACCGAAGGTTCCTCTGATAGATTTGCAATAGGACTGGTTGAAAAAGTCCTGTATCGAGTGTTTCCCGATGACTTTAACAAGGTCGTATGTTCTTGCCGGCTTACTACGATATAATCTGTGGTATCCACTTAAGGCTTTAGCGAACATCTGTTTTGCGCGATATGTGATCTGTCCACTGCTCCACTTGCCAATCCGTTTTATAGAGGCATATCCACAGTAGTGGACGTTCTATCATTATAATGATGAACTAAATAATAAATAAACTTAAGCGCCTGTCATAAATACATAGCAATATTTTTTAAATCACGAAAACAAAAAATGACAGGCTTTTCTGTACGCGATTAGCGGGCTGAATTCAGTTACCGACAGAGCACGTATTTGATCCTTCTTCGATGAAATACACGCGACTAGCGGGTCGAACGCGCAAGGATGATTTACATTAAAAGTATTGTGGCCATAGTGGCTAGCAAAACGGAGCCTAAAAGCTACTTCCTTAACGCCTGTCATACATATATAGCAATGGTTTATTAAATTAAGAAAAGGAACAAAATGACAGGCGTTTCTGTACACGATTAGGGGGCTGAATTGAGTTGCCGACAGAGCACGTATTTGATCCCCCTTCGATAAAATACACGCGACTGGGGGGTCGAACGCGCATGGATGATTTACATTAAAGTATTGTGGTCATAGTGGCGCGCAATACATAGAGTGAACGCTACTTAGGCGCCTGTTATAAGTAGATAGCAAGATTTTTCAATTACGAAAACAAAAAAATTACAGGCGTTTCTGTACACGATTAGAGGGCTGAATTGAGTTACCGACAGAGCACGTATTTGATCCCACCTCTATGAAATACACGCGACTAGCGGGTTGAACGCGCAAGAATGGTTTACATTAAAAGTATTGTGGCCATAGTGGTCCGCAATATAAAGAGTACTTAGGCGCCTGTCATAAGTAGATAGCAATCTTTTATTTTCAAATATGATGGGAACTAAATATGACAGGCTTTTCTAGGTTATTTACAAGATGTGTGACAATAAATACTAAATTTTTGGTATTATAGATATATTCGGTTATATAGATATATCTCATTAATATGGTTAAGAAGGGTTGGAAAATTCATAGATGGTATGTAAATAAGATTTATAAAATATAAAAGTCTTCTGTTATTAATAATAAAGAGAAATATTGTGGTGGCAATAATAAAATATATTTTATTTATTATATACTAAAGCGGGCATTGACGACGATGTTTCTAGCTCCTGGTTATCTGACATAATATTAAATTTCTAGTATGTAAGTGATACGTCGTACGTTTAAAGAATCGTCGCTTATGTGAGTTTCGAAATACAAAATGCTGTGTATTTTTCTTGGTCATTGATAAATGCAACGCCCTTTTGTATATTCAGCCAGTGTTTGTTTTTCTACAATAATTTAAATAGAAGAAGAACACTAACACGATAATAATGTTACATTAAAGAACTTCTTTATCCAATAAATACTTTTGATGATGTACCAGAGTTAACTGAAATTTGTATTCTTCGTGAAATAAATATAATTGTTATAAAGATTTTCAATAATGCAAGAACTGCAGTCAGATGTATAAAATGGAATAATTAAGCGCTACAAAATTGAGAATTATAATGCGCCTACTTATTTAAAGTATTTACAACATTAATAATATTTACGATACTCCTATACAACAGCGAATAAGAATAATAGCTTAAGATCTAATAACTATACAAGTACACCATATATGTTACAAAATAAAACAAAATTAATATCATTTTTCAATACTAAATATCTATTAAGTGAATTGTATATGATTTTGCTTTATTGCGGCTGCCATAGATCGCAAGTCAACAGCTTTTTATTTCTTTATATTTGCCTTCAATATTATGACGATTTAAATTTATCATAGAGAGTTTTTTTAATACAAAACTTATGGACTGTGTGACTATATTTAAAAGGTAGTGCAAAAGTAATGTCATAATGTAAACGTACCTCTATTTTTACAAACTACACAGATATACTTTATTGCTACTTGAAAAGTAATTCTACATATATTTACTGTATAAACTTCAAGACGCAGTAACATTTAGCGTTATTTTTTAAAAGTAAAACATGTTCACATTATGACATTACTTTTGTGCCACCTGTTGTACATCTGACAAATGTGTTAATACTCCTCTTTGGAACTTGATGTACGAAAGATGTCAAGACTAGGATATTTAGTGATAACATTATTGTACATTCCGCATATTCTACAGGAAAATTTAGACCTATTTTGCTACGGACAGACAGCATATGAAAGATTTTTTTATATCTAGCATTTATCATACATACAGCATTTCATTAACAAATTTCAATGTCAGTTTCTGTTGCTCTTTTATATGATAATAAATTCATATGTACGTTACAAAAATTGTTACGGAATATTTCAAGCAAATACCGATCTTTGCGTTATAAAATTAAGATTCAAAGTCGTATGTATGCAATTTAAAAGTACAACACTGTGACTTCCGAAAAGAAAAACAAGAAACTCCATTACGTATTCCAAACAACTTTTTTATTGGAAACATGTTAAATGCGTCTCAAGAAAGTGCCATACGTTTGCTTAGGACTGGTCAAATAAGCTACATTCACCGCATACTTACGTTTACATTGCACATAAAACTTATAGCTCCTGTTACAATGGAGTAAAGTTGAAATTTGAATAGAAATGGAGATAACAGATATAAATATAATTTTGTAGCATCGGCAATTTGTTGGTACAATGATGGAATTAAAATACAAGAGGAAGTCGGTGTATTAATACATTGTCGTGTTTACGATCGCTCTCAGTCTGTTTGTCCAAATGGAATTATTTGATTAAGTTTCAAAAAAAAAGATTACACTGCAGATTAGAAGCGTCCGCCATTTTGGTGACGTCATTTGACATGAACAACACGTAATGATATACAAAAAATATTTATTGTGTTTATATTACCTTCGTAATTAAATTACTAATATTTATTATAAAATATATTTAGTAAATTATCAGAAAATAACAAATGTAAATGTAAATAAATAATAAAAGTAAAATAATATGTTATAAAATTCAGCGAAGTAAATGATATTGGTATGAAAATTACTATATTCAAAATAAAATAATGTATGTAATTGCTTTATTTAATCTATAATAAATATTATGTTGAAATAAAATGATCAAACTAGATAGATGCAATCGTTTTCGTAGTATTGGGCGTCCTAATTCTAGGGAGAATATCTCAAAATAGAGAAACATCCTGTATCTAACACCTAACTCGATACACATGTTCACATTAGTTTCAGGTACAGAGACAGGTTCAAGGACGCTTCTCATCCACGAGGCTCAGGGGCTAAAGAGCGAGGCAGTCATCGTCGAACAACAGACACTATCAGGCTGTATAACAGTGTCCATCATGCGGTGGTAGCGATATCACGTCACACGAACTCATGCGTGTATACACGGACGAGACTCAAGATGCGATCGCAAGATTCATCGATCTGAACACCGCAACCGCTGCACGGATACTGGCGCACAATCTGAGGATGGCAATAAGGAGTTGGGAGGAGGAAGTGATCTCTCGAATTGTATTTTAAAATCTGGACATTGTTAAGGCGTCGTTAAAATAAATTAAGATACATACTTTTTACTGCAACATGCAAAAAGGTGAGCAAAAACAAATTTATAAACATTTAACGTATAGATACGTAATTTTTACTTAAACATTGTAACATGCAAAAACGTGGGTAAAAACACATTATAAACATTTAACATACATGTAAAACAAAAGCGCTGACGCAAATGTCTGTGGAACATAGAATCTAATAACAATAAAGAAATCGTTTTCCAAAAATCCAATTATAGCAAGCGATCGCGACGATGATACGTATTATACTATCTGTTGGACATTAACAGGTAGTATAATACGTAGTGCTACCATAACCGCTGTACTGCGCCTTAGAAAAGCGAGGCGAGGGAGGGGTAGTGGGAAAAAGAGCCGTCGCGAGTTTTGACGGGCGCTACTTATTGTAATAATGATAAAAGAGTGACAGCTCTAGCTGAGGTCCGCTCTTTGGGGTCCTTATGACCAGCCACTTGTAACTGCTATTTAATGGAATCAGGCATTATTTTGCAGAAGTACATCCTAAGTAAGAAAAGGACCAATATTTAGCCACTTCCGCACATGCAGTGGTAGTTGTGCAACAAAACTCGCTGATAAATGCGCGTGCGGCAAACAATGCGAATTACACAACTGCCACCATTAAATCACTCAACACGCCTTTCACCCCTCCACGGGGCATCTTCAGGAGTTATGTTACACCGATTAGTGCCAAACACAGAGTGAGCTCAGTCCTACTAGCTATGGCTATATTCGAAAGTGGATGGGTGCTGTTAGCCGTTTTGGCTTTTACAGCTTCATCGGACTCAGGGCTCGCGGATCCGAAATCCGCGAGCTAGTAAACTAAAAAGTCAGTCCGTCGCCGCTTTGTTATTTATATGCCACCTCCTCCCCCACTACCACTCAAAGCCTCGTGACCGAGCACGTGGGCTATTTTTATTATACCCTCTCTTACGCGTAAGTTATATTTATATTTGTTATATTATACTTGTAACTGCCTTACGCTTCGGTGAAAAGGGCGTTTAGTCCACGATCTCTTTTGTCTCTATTTACTATGATGATAAAAGAATGATAGCCTAAGTCGAGGTCCTCTCATGGGGTCTTCATATCCCGTCCAACCATGGGGCGCTCGCCTGAGGGTATAGATGCCTTATAATCCTGTGAAATAAATAATAATAACGTCCAGAGCCTAGGTTCTTGAAAGAGCCTTTCGAGCTTGCTTATTAAAATTAGATCTAGACCAGAGTTCCCCAAACTTTTTTGTGTCGTAGACCCCTTGCTATGTTTTTCCGTGTTGGGTTAGACCCCCTACTTACCTGATATTGATTTCCTGTAAATTTCTAATTGTAGTGAAGTTTAGTGTTAAAAACTCAAAGTAAAAACACATGTTAATTTATACATTTATTAATTGAATTAAAACCAAAACTACTCAAAATAAAATTTTGTATCTACTATACCAACTAAACCAATCTATTATACCAACATCCTACAACTTACACAATTTTAATTCTTAATAATTTTTTTACTTTATAGGTACTTTAATAATTTTAACTAATGTAAATGTTTTGATATTATAAGATAGTATGATGTAAGTAAATAGGTACTATTAGTGTATGTGTTAAGATCCACTATCGTGGACCCCCATTTTCATTTCATGGACCCCCAAATTTTTTTTCGCTGACATAGACCCCTTGCAGGTTATCATAGACCCCTAGAGGTCAATATAGACCACTTTGGGAATCACTGATCTAGACTAAGCGTTTTCAATGCTCATCCAACTAAAACCTGATAATACTATAAATGCCAACAGGTAAACAGTATTTAACCATTACAGATATATCTTTGCGGGTATTTTAAAAGGTACACAAAGACTTTATATATTATAAGAATTGATAAGATAGACTTCGAGAGAGATAAAATAGAATTTTTTTCAACTCTAGTATGACGTTAACTAGATATAGATGGCTTAATTTACAATAGGATCCGTAGAAAGATGTCGTTATCCAGTGTCATCTTGTCGTCACCTTATGAAGGAACATACTATGCAAGTGCTGTTCTGTGGATTCCAGTCTAGAACTTTTAGGACCCCTGCGGACATTAGTTCTGCGCACAATGTGCCTGTTTACTGTCGGGTACATTCTTCCGTTTCCGGATCTCCTTATCGTTAATTCAATTTCGTAGAAAAATCGCAATCATTCTCTATGGTTCCATGAAAACTAAAAAAAATTGTCGCCAAGTTTAATACTGCCAAGAGTTTATATATATTACATATTCGTAGAATCAGTTTTTAGTTAACCTTTTCTCGGTGAAAGGAAGATTCTTTCCTAATTTCAAGTCACTAATCCTTATAGTTCTAGAGATATCGTCATGAGTTTGATAGTTAGAACTTTTTAGTATGTAAACCAATGAAGTAAAGATACAAGCTGTTTTTGCATCTAATAATTTTGTTAAAAAACATATATAGTATATCCTAAAAAAACAATTAAAAAATTAACTATAAAAATCATAATATCACCCTATTTTAAGCAATCATATATATGCATGTATACAATATATATATACATATAATATATATGTATGTATATATATATATATATATTTATATATATATTTAGTAAGAAAAAGCGTATTTAAAATTCATGTTACTACTTATTAAAATTAATCCTTTGTACTGTCAGAGGCTGTTGGTCTAATATTACAAAAGAAAAAATAGATTACTGTATTAATTACTGTATATATTTTAAAGTGATCACTTTAAAAATACAATTAAAAATATAAGTGAAGGCTTAATATATGTAAAATAGATGGAAAATTAGTAATGTGAAACAAAGGCAGCGTGGCCGAGCGGTCTAAGGCGCTGGTTTTAGGCACCAGTCCGAAAGGGCGTGGGTTCGAATCCCACCGCTGTCAAATGATTTTTTAAATTCAAAATTAGTTTTTCTTATTCACACAATTTTCTTACTTAATATTAACAATATGTATATAATATGAAATCCACAAATATTTCGTGAATAATTGCAAACAAGATTTTCTTACCGTCTTAACACACCGTAGAGATAGGTAGAGTTTAAGACAACTTAAGTAAACAAAGTAAGAAACTTCTAGAAAAACAAAAATACATACAAGTTCCAATTGATTACTTTAATCGCCAAAATTACTCTTATATTACAGCATCGCAACTTTTATACATATAGCACACGTGTCACTTAATTCTAAGTGTTCCACTTCTCTACATTGTTTTTTATAGCAAAACATTGTTGAATTTAATCTATGCTTTTAGAACTGATCGTCATTTCAAACAGGACGTCCACTGTTGGACCTAAGTCTTTCCCATAGATTTCCAAATTAGATTTTCATTTACCTGTTAGGAAATTAGAGCTCTTAGATGACATGGGCTGCCACACACGCACACACACTTATATATATACACATATATACATATTGCTACAATAAACAACATTTTATGATATTCCGCACTATTTAATATTATTATTATATAACAATGTTTCAATTTAATACATTAAAATAACATTAAATATATTTAAAGTTTGTTCCAAGTGGTCTCTATTAGCTGCATATTCTTTTAGACGTTGAGATCAGTTATCAATAGCAGCAAGCACTCGTTCTATAGGAAAATTCTCTGCCTTACAGACTGTTTAATGGACTTAAAATTATAACGGTAATTTGCTATGATGATACCAAACACCATGATCATTTCAAGCCCCTAAAACATAACTTACAATAAAAAAATGTTGTTTTTCTTTGCAACAACATTTAAGGCAAGACTAAGTATGTATATTCATGAAAGATATCAACAAATTCATCAACCTTTAACATTGAATTATTGACACGGTAACGCCGATATGACTTACTTATTTAAGTTGTCGAAGGAACTATGTTTGAAGTTATAAACGACTCACTATACCTGGAATAAATCGTCCAGCTTGGCTAGTCCAGCTTCGAGTAAGAGACCACGTGCCGAATCCAACTAGGATGGGCAGCGTTGAAGAAGCTTCTAAACCTTTACTAGTCCAAAATACCGCAACGTTTGAAGACGAAGGTCTTTGACGGATATGTATTGCCGGTTACATACGGATCTGAGACGTGATCTTGCGAATAAGGTTCAAGATTATCCAGAGAGCAATGGAGAAGATTATGCTCGGAGTTTCGAGAAGAGATCCTCAGAAGAACGAAGATTATTGATGTAGCTCGAAGAATACCTTGTCTAAAGTGGAACTGGGCGTGGCGGATGACTGATGGCTGTTGGGGCTGAAAAGTTGCGATGTCGCTAGGCCAACCACTAAGTGGACCGACATCGTAGGTTGTGGTGTGTGGTTTAAGGTTGCATGTCCATTGCGTGGGTGCCTAATGCCTGAAAAGTAGAATACCGACATTAATTTGCAATTTTTTTAATTCGTCTCTGTTATGATAATAAACAAATAGACTAACAACTCTATAGTTTTTATTTTTTTTAATTACACAATTTTCTAACTAGTCAGAGCCTAAATTTCTAAATAACAATTTCTAGGGGGGGGGGGGATCCTCAAATGTACGCCTGGGAATGGAGGGCCCAGGCAGTGTCAGATTTTTACTGACTAAAACCCCCCACCGTCGGCTCTGTTACAATTGAATTCTTAAAGTTATACATTTTCTTACTATCTTACATATATTATTTATTATTATTTTACGCTTATATAATATCTATTCTTATTTGTACAATACTAGTTATCTCTTATTCTATTAACAATGTATTTTGCTTAGTCTATGCTTATATGATATTACTTATTTCTATATTTATGTTAATTCCTAATTCCTACTTTCCTTACAACTATATAGTTACATATGAAGATGTTGCTAAGAAATACGTGAAACATGATACCTTCTAACTAATTAGTAATGTTAAAGTGACATTATTTCGGGTTAAACTTGTGAATGTTTTATCTCCCAGACGACAGGTTTCGCGTCAAATTAACTCGAGTTTGTTACACCCTGTGTTATACGATTAACAGGGGAAGTGACATACCGACACTGTCAGAGTAATGAGGCCGGGGAATAGATATAAACCTGTTTGTTTGCGTACTGTTTAGACTGAGATACACCAAGACTCGACTCAAAGCTCTAGACGATAATGAAACTTTTGATAATATGACAATCAATTATGAGATATTGAAGATTGAAGGATTTCTGATAAATAAAAGAGAGAAAGAATGTAAACATTTATATCATAAACTAATATATAAAATTCTCGTGTCACAGTGTTCGAACTTGAACTCCTCAGAAACGGCTTGACTGATTTTTACCAAATTTAATATACGTATTCAGTAGGTCTGAGAATCGGCTACTATCTATTTTCTATACCTCTAAGTGATAAAGATTGTTCACACTAAAAATTTTTTTTTATTTTTTTAACGAATTTTTTTGTTTTTATTTTTTTATGATACAGCATACAAGAATACATACAACCATAAATTTTCACCCCTCTACGATCAACCCTTATTTTTTATTTGTAAATTAAAATATCAATTTTTTTTGCAAAACAACGTTTGCGGGATCAGCTAGTAGAGTATAATATTGTTTTTTAAATAAATTATTGCAAACAAAGCTTCATGTGCTCAACGAGTTTAACTTCATGACTGTTTCAGCAGGTCTATGCCTCTTGTCATATATAGGGGCCAAGGCTTTTTTTTTTGCTGAAAAAGGAGCTACAGTACCCGGCGATATATATTTTTTATTTTTCATCGAACTTTGAAAAGAGACAGTCGACTAATTTCACTTTCGTAGAGCGTTATCTCTGTCGCACGAAATACAAACAGTCCGGTATCTATAAGGAGCTGTTACAACAAGTATCATTTGCTTCTTTTGATAATTATGTTAAGATATTTCGACTAATTTCCACACTCATATGTGACGTTTTGTCAGTCGTTGTATTTCGTGCGACAGAGATAACGCTCTACGGAGCCGAAATTAGCCGATTGTCTCGTTCAAAAGGTCGAAGTGCAATATTTATCGCCGGGTAATGTACACATGTAAAGCTTATACACCTATCAACAGTAACCTGTGTATCTCATATAATTATTATGTTGTGTAAATAAAATAATAATTAGATTATTTAAATTACGAATCTTACGGAATAATTCAATTGCGTGTTATTTAACCTTTCGAACTACTGGAAGATTTCAAGGAATAAACTTCTAAAATATTTATGAGTTTAAAACAATTCGATTCAAAACAATGTTTACCTCGTATTTCATTTCCGCTTTCACAATAAACAAGTGACTTTAATATTCAAATCACAAAAGAAGTCTAGACTGTGACGTCAAGAAGGTATAATTTATTTTTCCTGGAAAATTTATATCAAATGGCGTGAGGTATTGACGTGTCAATCAAAAGAAAAGCCGTTTAGACGTTGCGACATAAACGAGGTTGTTTGTCTACCTTTCGGGTGAACATTCTTCGCTGCGCATGGCGGCACGTGGTTTCCAGAACCATACAGCTTCAGCAACCTGTTCTGCGCGATATATCGCCTGTTCACTGACACCTTTCCTCAGCAAATTCTTATATATTTAAAACAGAAACAATAGAATAATATAACAGATATACAATAACCGTTTTTATCTCATACCGCTGTTTTTTATAGCCAACCTTCGGATCTATTGAAAACGGTCTGAAATTTAATAGTGGATGTCGAATGATACAAAAAAGACAAATTACGTATTTTTATGTTTATTTACATTAATTTAGGATAGCTTAATAGGTATAACAAATAAATTAAGCTTACCTATAATACGTCATTCAACTTTTAGTTACGAAAGATCCTAATATGCGACCTGATTTATAAAGAGCACAGATTAGGCTCAACGGTGTCATTTATTTATTTATTTAGACTTTATAGTACACCGGGTAACTATAAAAATATATCAAAAAGGAAATGTTAGAAAATAACATAGATAATAACTAAAAAAAAAGAAAGAATTTATATACAGGTAAAAGAAGCGGTCTTATCGCTAGAGGCGAGATGTAATAGACAACTTTTGGGATGTGAGAGACATAAAGGATAGGTCAGTTTAGGGTGTACATGATAAAAAAATAAAAACTTCAAAATATACTACACATATCAGAGTATAATACACTTGTACATACACTTTCTCATATATGCACATATACGTATATACTAATGTTTAATGGGATCAGGCGTTATTTTGCGGAAGTCCATTCTAAATAAGAAAAGGACCAATATTTAGCCACTTCCGCACATGCAGTCATAGTCGTGCAACAAAGTGCACCGCCCTCCAGCCCGTTGATAAATGCGTATGCGGCAAACAATGCGAATTACACAACAACCACCGCCAAATCATTCAACACGTGTTTCACCCCTCCACGGGGCATCTTCAGGAGTTATGTTACACCGATTAGTGCCAAACACAGAGTCTAGACTCTGTGTTTTGCGGTGCATGTGAGGAAGTGGCTAAATATTGGTCCTTTTGTTACTTAATATATACTAATACATACATTACTATACACACAAACTTATATATATTTATATACATATGTGAATGTGAATGTCCTTGAAAAGGTATTACATAAATACGAATAAATAACAAACGCCACACAATATCCTATTTTAGAGGCCAAGGATGTGCTTTTTGAACATCTTTTTAAAAGCTGACAGCGATTTAGCGCGTCTTTTTGTCATTATTTTTTATTTAGTAGAGCAATTACAATAAAGCCTAATCTAGTAGTTTACGAAGGTGCTACGTTGGATGCTTTAGACTATTGTATATCTAAGACAAACTATCTGGTATCAAAATTCAGTATAGGACTAGCTTTAATAAAGTTCATTTTGAAAATAATATAAGAAAATATATGTTGTTCTTTGACGTACCTAGATATAAGGCTTCTCCAGAGATAATTATGGGGGACATACCATAATTGCAACGCTTGGTGAGTGGGTAGGATCGCAGTGTGGTATTATGGTAAGTAGAGGTCGCTGCTGTCCATCATCTGGAAACTTATCAATGAGAAGTGGCAATCCTATATAATTAATGCACAGATTATGAATTATATCAAAATGTATCCCAGGAAGTGAACCCACGACCTATGATCGCAAGTGTTTGATCCCTGTTTAGTAATGTTTTTCATTGTTTGACTATAAATCATTAAATGTTCTCAGTGAGATAGTTATAAGGTAACAACTGTTATTAATTTTATATTTCTTAGCTTCTAAGTTTGTACTCTCTTACTGCCTTTGGTTACTGTCTATCTCTAATAAAGTAAATAAATAAATAAAAGTCTCAGTCCTCTACTGCTTGTCTACAATTGCTCCGCTGATATATACATATATATATATTTATTAAACAAAGGAAGTAATATAATTTATTTCTAGAAAATTATATCGAGGAGGTGTACTAGAGGTGTACTGAATTTTATTTAAATGACACTGTTTTCAAACACATCTAAGTGTTTAAGCTTTTGGAATCGCCGCAGTTTCTTTAACGCTTTTCAATTCTTTTTTCGAATTTTATAAGATTCAGATAGTGACATATCTGGACAACGTGATGACCATTTACTTTTCTTGGAAACATTTCTCGTACGACCATGCAGGCGTTAGATATGGGACAAGCTGTTCCTTTTTGCTGTTCCAGCTCCTGAAGCTTTGGTTGAATGAGGTAATTAAAGAATAATACTGTAATATATTATAATCTATTCTTTATAATAATACATTATCGTTATTAAATTTGGTACTACGGATTTAAATCTTTTGTTAAGTTTATTACACGTGTTCTTTAAATAACTTTACATATATTAATATCAAGTTCTAAGATATAAAGTTCAACAGAGCTTTCTCGTGACGTGTATGTTAGTTTACCGGACTTGACTTGGACAGGGACAAATTTTCCTGTCTCCACTCGCCACGGGTTATTCTGCTTGCGGGCAACTCGGCACAGTCGTTTGAACAAACACTTTGTCAAGTTACTGACTGTTACGTATGCGACAACGTTTCAAGTTTAATTTTGATTATGTTTTATCACTAACTTCTGTTTATATAACATACTTATTTTTAAAGTTTAGCATAGTGGGAGAAATTGTGACGAATTAAACAACTGTGCAACTGATGGTTGTTGGAGATAAAAGGCTCTTGAGGTGCAACTATGAGGCTGTATGGCGTGGGTAGACGACACATTATTAATAAGATGGGTATAGAACGTTATATACAAACGTACATTCATATCAGTTTCAACGAAGTAAATACACACCAATACATTTAATATAAAATATTTTACATTAATTTTTTTTATACTTTTACTTAATGCATCAGGTAAAACGTCTACAAGAACATATAATAAACAATAATTAATTTTTATTTAAAATAAATATAAATAATGAAAACGCACTTACTTATAGTTTCATTACTCTATTTATTATTTCTGAAACTATTTATTTTGGATAGGGTGTACATTAATTGACAGCGAATAAGTTATATATTCACTCCTTTAAGGCTTTTATACCTATATTTACCTTGCATGATATACACGTTTAGGGAATACGCGACTTCTTTTTCGTATTTTAACCGTTTTTAAACGGTTTTATTAAGTTCGACCCGTACGGATTTGTTTATTTATTTGGGTCGAAATTAGAAATTGAAATTTATGCACCTTCCCGTTGTCAGATTGATCTGAAATTTGGTACACACATTTAATTTAGATGACAATACAATGTAATAAAATCAATAACATTATAAATCTAAGATGGCCGCCGATACAAAATGGCGGATTTCATATTTTTCCTTAACCCCCTCAACATGGGTATCAAATGAAAGGGCTACACTAGTAAAACACGATAATTATGTCAAAATTTAAAATTCAAGATGGACGCCGTTCCAATATGGCGGTCTAGGTACATATTTTTCCACAACCACCACAATATGGGTATCAAAAAATCGTTTAACTTAAAAGTTTTTTAAATGTATTTATTTACAGTAATAAAACTCAAGAAGAAAAAATCCAAGTTTGGTCGTAAATTGGGTTTGTTCACTAATTAGTTACTGCTACGATTGTATGGATAATACTGTTGGGGTAAAGGTAGCTGAATGCGGCAGCGCAGGATATCATCGTAGCGATCTTTGGGGGACACCAATGCCTCACAATGCGAGTCCACCTACTGAAAAGAAGAAAAATAAGGAGGAGAAACAATGCTCTATCACGCGGTAATAATTTGTTCTTATTTTTTACTAATAAAACTAAATATATTGAGTTTTTAATTTAATATAAAAGTCACAATTATACGAGTACCTCATTATATAAGTGTCGTGTTTGAACTATCCCAATAGTTTTCTTACTATGTTTGGATTTTATATCTATTCTTCACTTCTATTCTTCATTTGGTCTACTGAAACCTCCATCTCTTTACACTAGTACGCAAACTCATCCTGGTTGTCTTTGGAATAAAAGAGTAAGACAGTTAACTGAAGTTAATACGGCTCGATTCTTTTATTTTAATTAAATTATTATCCTCTATTATACACATTAGAAAATTTATACGTAGTTGTGCAACAGTAAACAAAAAATGACAATGGGCGATCTTATCACACAAGGAAATTTTTTTCCAGACAACCATAGCATTGAAACTGTAGAAGTATAAATGTTACTCTAATTAATTATTTATTTAACATTAAAGTATAGTAAGGGTTATTTATAATTTATAACATAAAAACTAAGGATTTTTCTGAGAGGTTTTTTTTTAAATTAAATTGGTTCTCAACACGTATCTAATAACAATTTATTTATATACCAAAATATTAATTACTTATACAAAAAATGGTGACAGACACGTGTTAAATACAAGTAATAATAAATACATTTTAAAAAAACTTTTAAGTTAAACAGTTTTTTGATACCCATATTGTGGTGGTTGTGGAAAAATATGTACCTAATCCGCCATATTGGAACGGCGTCCATCTTGAATTTTAAATTTTGACATAATCATCGTGTTTTACTAGTGTAGCCCTTTCATTTGAGACCGATATTGAGGGGATTAAGGAAAAATATGTAATCCGCCATTCTGTAGCGGCGGCCATCTTAGATTTATAATGTTATTGATTTTATTATATTATATTGTCATCTAAATTA
Source organism: Battus philenor (assembly GCF_028537555.1). NCBI lineage: Eukaryota > Metazoa > Arthropoda > Insecta > Lepidoptera > Papilionidae > Battus > Battus philenor. The sequence goes on along the minus strand of NW_027181679.1, from coordinate 12,279,684 downwards.
AATGTGTGTACCAAATTTCAGATCAATCTGACAACGGAAAGGCGCTTAAATTTTAATTTCTAATTTTGACCCATAAAAACAAATTCCGTACGGGTCGGACTAAATAAAATCGTTTAAAAATAAACTCGTAACGCCAAAATTCGTCTTCAAAAGCAAACAAAACTTTCATGTATCCAAGTGTACGCATATATAATAAAGTTCCACAAGATATCTCAGACATTTCATTTTCCAATTTAAATCTAAAATTAAAATAGGTTATTAAATAAATTTTATTATAGCATTCAAGAGATTATATTAGATAGCAATATGTGAAACTTTGTTAGTTGACCTATTTGCAAATAGCATATTACAATGTATACACCAAACATTGTAGAAGTTCATTTAAAAAGTGCAACTGTGTTATTTCTGGCTAGTTATTCATATCAGCATTATGAGTCGATAGCTTACTCGTTTCTTAATATACTCTTTTGTTACAATTTAAATTATTTACGATTCAAAAGTGCATGTAAATACCTGAATAAAGGCATTTTGAATATGGAATTAAATTCTAAAGTACAATACGCTATACGTAGCCATGTAGCTTTTTTATGGCATCCGTTTTTGGGGACCTCTCCAGGGGCATAATGAAACCCTAGGCCTGACTTCCCCCCTGCGGCTATAACTATTAACTTTGACGTTAATAGTTACGATTACCTTTCTTCTTATGATGGCATAACATTCATTGTTTCTATGCCTGTACCACATCTCTGTTACGAAACTAAGCGGCGAACCATGTTGTACCGTAATAGATGAAGACGATGCTCTTAGCTGTCTCTGGGAGCGCCACGGCGCCCCCTGAGACGGCGGTGCCCGTGTGCATTGCACCCTGCACTATAGGTTAAGCCGCTCCTGGACCTCTCGTTTATAAATAGGGGGGCTATTTATGTGGGAACAGGGATATTATTTTCTATATTGAATTTTTCACTTTCTATTATTATTTTTATTCTCTTTTTCCATTCCTCGCGATATCTATCTTTCTGTCTCTTTCATTCCATAATTCATTCTATTTTTCTCTTCCGCTCTTTAAACCTTTCAACTATCTTCAATCACTGCAGTTAGGTATAATTACTATTTACAATATCACAGATTTTATTTTTATTTTCCTCTTATACATATATCACAGTTCTTTAAATTATTACGATTATAATATTGTTATTTCTTACATTTTCACTCTAGTAAACATTTTCTCTTGCCTGTTTTACTTATCTATTTTTATTTATCACAGTTTTTGCCACCGATCTGCTGAACTTGATGAAGGATTCTCTTTCTTCTTCTATCATAATGAAGGCAATGGTCGCCTCTTGCTCTTGCTATGTAGCTTGGATTTTGGTGGAATGTGAGCATTCATTTACTGTCTTTTTAGTGACAGTTTTAATAATATCAGTTAGTTTATTTGGAGTGGGTTCATTAGATTGCCTTCCTTCCACTTTGCCAATTATTAAATAAATAACATACTATTTAAATGTAATATTAGTTTAGCTAAATACTCTAATTGAGAAGCGAAGTGTCAATACAAGCGAAATATTTTGTTTTTGGTTTACACTTAAACCAAAGCTTTAACAATCATCTATTCTGTTCTCTCTGGGTCTTGTACGCTGCCAAATTCAATTTGTTAGACATATAAATGAAACGATTTTATATCTACCAATATTTATTCATCTTTTTCTAAATAAACATTAAATAATATATACCAGACAGAGATCGATGTTGAAACATAGTTTAGTTGTATGTATATATATATAGCTAACAAATCTTCGTTTTCAAGAAAAGGGCTTCAGAGTTTCGAAATTTAATATGACGCATTTTGAAGAAAACCGTGGCCCGGGAAGGACGAATTAGGAGAGCGCAGGACGGGTAATTTCCCAAGAGGCTTGCCGTCTTTGCGAGACCGCCCGAACTTAGTGTAAGCCTGCGTCCGGAATGTACGACAAACGTTTGGCCAACTAAACTCTTTACTTATACATTCTTTACTTTGTTTTATACGTCGCACATAAATGTATTTTTACAGAACACCATCAGAACACACTTTACAAACCCACGAACCTGTAATTTTCAAACCTGGTGTTGTCGACTGACTGGATCATTTAAAACCTCCTTACATTTTTATTTGTTTTTTTTTTATACCTTTTATATGGACAGTTTATGTCGCGATGCAATTTTGTATGTTCATTTGTTCTGTTAGTCTATTATTACCTATTATATTACTGTCACCTGGTTCAGTAAAATTATAATTAAATTACCACCATGATTTCCATTTAATTAATTTCCAAATTTGGTCAATTTTTGGTGATAATACCATTGGAAATATTTTGGAAAAGCCTAGGTCCAACAGTGGCATAAACGTAGAAAGTTATCAATAAATTTTATTTATTTATTTATTGAAGTATATGCACCAGTTATAACTATAATCATTACTTTCTCTCTACCTCCTTGACATTTATTTTTCCCATCTGACGGAGGGGTCTGCCTTCTTCGTTTTCCGCTATAACATATTTATTTATATATTTTATATAACAGGTTGTCAAATATCTCCCTTCCGCTTTTTTGCTCTTTATTCAATGCTTTATAAAAAGTGTTACAGTGATTGGATTTAGTTCAAATATGCGCCATTTTGTTCGATAATCTGTTTCCATCTAGACGGCAACTTCATAATACCTCCCTCGTAGAAGCCCCCCTCCTTATTTGCGAAGAACTCGGACAGCCACTTTTCACAAACCTCTTTTGAGTTTAACTTTACACCACCAAGGGCGTTCGCCATGGACAGGAACAGGTGGTAATCACTTGGCGCTATGTCCGGGCTATATGGTGGATGTGATAAAACCTCCCATCCGAGCTCCCGTAGCTTCTGACGAGTCATCAATGAAGTGTGTGGTCTGGCGTTGTCCTGGTGGAACACTACACCCTTCCTGTGTGCCAATTCTGAACGCTTCTGGTCGATCGCCTGCTTCAAGCGGTCCAGTTGTTCGCAGTAGATGGTAGAATTAAACGTCTGGCCATATGGGAGCAGCTCATAGTGGATTCCCTTCCAATCCCACCGAACACACAGCAAAACCTTCCTGGCCGTCAATCCCGGCTTGGCCACTGTTTGGGACGATTCACCGGCCTTCGACCACGACCGTTTTCGCTTGATATTGTCGTATGTGATCCATTTTTCGTCGCCAGTCACCATCCGCTTCAAGAATGGGTCGAGTTCGTTCCGTTTCAGCAGCATATCGCAGGCGTTGATTCGGTCCAGAAGGTTTTTTTGCGTCAAATCATGCGGCACCCAAACATCAAGCTTTTTTTTGTATCCAGCCTTCTGCAGATGGTTTAAAATGGTTTGGTGACTAACTCCCATCTCCTGGGCGATGTCACGAGATGCCACATGCCGGTCTAACTCGATGTAGTCCATGATTTGATCGGTATTTGTCATCACAGGTCTTCCGCCGGCTGGCTTATCCATGGTGTCGCCGGCTCTGAATCGTCGAAACCATTCCTCCGCGGTTCGAAGTGATAGAGTACCATCCCCCAAAACACCATTAATCTCACGGAACGTTTCTCTAGCGGATTTGCCTTTAACGAAGGAAAACTTTAAAATAGCGCGAATTTCGGCGTTTGTGAACTCCATGTTTACACGTCTATAACCGTTGAACGCAATATCCAAACTAATCATGCATAGCGTAGTTTTGTAGGTTATGTCAAGACCTTTCAAATTATGTATAGTATTGCCAGATACGAGCTCTGTAGCGCTTTGTACATAGCCGCGAAATTCAAAAGACAAAAAGGCGGAAGGGAGATATTTGACAACCTATATATATATATAATTACTGCACAAAGGAATCAAACCCGTGACACACGATCTCAAGTGTCAGTCCTGTGTCGCTAGGCTACCACTGTTCATTACCAAATATAACACTCTGTGGTTAAAAGTAATTGATGAAATGTTCGAGTAATCAAGATATCAAATAGAAATGGTCTTATTTGATAAAAGCATCACATAAAACATTATCTCCAACTTAAAATGGTGTGTTAATAAACCTATTTATTTTACTATCTCCCTCACTAAGGATGTTAGGATGCTATAAGACCCCAGTATTATATTTGAAGTGTTCCGGAAAGATTAAATCATCTATGTCCGCGTCTCTCTATTTGTACTAACGTGTAAACAATGTCTATGTGTGTATGTAACAAAGGTGTCTTCGCCACGTCATATTTACGATCTCACAAACACATAAAACCACACGCACAAATGAAATATACTAATAATATTAAGATATCAGGTTAATGTATCAATTATACTTATTAGATTTAACAGGAGTTGCGGAATAAGTTGTATGATATAAAGTACTTTATTACAATCGAAATAAGGTTTAAAATTGTCATTCGAGTTTTCATTCAAACTTCGAATGTTTTTACTAAACGATAGGGCAGATTACGACCGTGGGATTCCCCGCCCTTCATATAAACTATTTTGTTTGTTAATGTGTTTTGTGATGAGAGATACTAGCTAATATTTTAGGTTATTTTACATTTAAAATGTTGACCAATTTTTAATTTTTTTTTAATAAAAATGCAATAGCAAATATCATTATTTTCATGTCAGTTGATAAAAGCCTTCTGCAAACTTTAAGCCTCCCCTAAAAACCTCCTCAATGTCCGGTATTGTGTGGTTGCTGTTCAAATTCAGTTACATTCTCAGACATTCACTATACCGTACCGTAGAACTTTTCGGCTCCAACAGCTATCAGTTGCAAGAGAGATAAGCCTTACTCTATACCATTTCAGACGAGTAATTCTTCAAGCTATATATGCGATCTGGCTTCTTCTGCGAATATTATCATTTCTAATTCAATGTTAATCCTTCTCATAAGGAACAATGTAAACGACAACGTCACATATATATGTCATCACAGCTTGTACATCTGTTTATTTATTAAGACATCTTTTATTCTATTAACTCCTAACCTTTTTTTTATTTACATGGATTACATTGTTGCTCATATGGCATTTGCAGTTTTCGTCGGTTTCTTTACGACTATAACATCTTGCGTAGTAGAGTCAAGAATAAAATAGATTCAAAAAATGAAGTGTTCAGATAAAAGATTCTGTGTTGAATTAAAGTATTTTATCTGTATCTTTTGTACATGTACCTAACATATTAACTAACTATAGGCAAACTAGTTATGTTGTGTGAGCGATAAATAGTTTTAAATAATATTTACAGGTAACACGACATAGATACTTTGACTGTCACCGTTTATTTGGTAAAAAGGTGTCTACTAACTTTAATTTTTCTACGGGTAAATCTATTAATTTACTAAGTAAGAAAAGGACGAATATTTAGCCACTTCCGCACATGCAGTGGTAGTCGTGCAACAAAGTGCACCGCCCGCCAGCCCACTGATAAATGCGTATGCGGCAAACAATGCAAATTACACAACTACCACCGCTAAATCACTCAACACGTGTTTCACCTCTCCACGGGGCATCTTCAGGAGTTATGTTACACAGATTACAAACACATACTATTAATTTGCTTTTTGACTGTTTAATTACATTTGATTTTTATCTCTAGCCTTTTGTAAAGTTATAAGTGAAGACTTGTAAATAACTTCTAATTTAACTACACAATTATATTGTACCAAACGGTAGAGTCGCGGATTCAATTCCAAGAATGAAATCTTATATAATTCACACATTATGTTTCAATTATATAGGATTGCCACCGCACACAAATAAGTTACCAGAGGATAGGCAGCAGCATCCTTTGCGTACCATAATACCACACGGCGATAGCCAATTCATCTGCCATATCTTTAGAGGAACACTGTACCATGCAGATGGTATTTATGGGAAACTAAATGGGAAATATGAAACGACGACAATTGTTTTGAATATGTAATTGGTGTAAATCATACATACAAATAAATAAATATATACAAAAAATTAATAACAGAACAAACAAATACACATAAAATACAATAGAGATTATACAGCTTGTCCGTATTATAAATCAGTGATTCCCAAAGTGGTCTATATCGACCCCTAGGGGTTTATGACAACCTGCAAGGGGTCTACGTCAGCGAAAAAAAATTTGGGGGTCCATGAAATGAAAATTGGGGTCCACGATAGTGGATCTCAACACATACACTGATAGTACCTATTTACTTACATCATACTATCATATAATATCAAAACATTTACATTATTTATAAAAGTACCTATGAAGAAAAAAAAAATATATATGTTTATAAAATTGTGTAACTTGTAAGATGTTGGTAATCGCTTTGTGGTCGCAATACATTTTGAACTTGTAAAAACCTGATAGTCGCAGTCTGAGAGCTTCGCTACCTTGCACTGACTTGTTCAATTCGTCACTCTATAAATACGAATGTGGGACAAAAACGTTTATTTCGTTTCGTTCGTAAATTTACAGGAAATCAATATCAGATAAGTAGGGGGTCTACCCAACACGGAAAAACATGGCTACGACACAAAAAAGTTTGCGGAACCCTGTTATAAACGGAACCATTTTATGAAAAAATTCAACACCATTCCTAACTTCTAAGTCAAAAGATGTCTAGTGGGCAGTGCATCAAACAGTTGAAATATTTACTGCGGTATATGCAGCTGGTGTTGGTTTAAGAAATGAAAGCCTTTGCGGCTGTACAGTTCGTTAGTTGATTAATGAACGCAAACCCGTGATATTTGTTTTGCATACAAAAAAAAAACATTGCTTCTAGTTGATATCTCGAAAATTTTAGTTTTGATAGACTTGCGTTGAAAAGAACAGAGATAGATCTGTTAAAAACGATCGAATTTGGTTGTGAATTTTCAGATGACGTATCTGGAACCCTCGTAGATTTATATAGAAGGATGTTACTATACAGGGTGATTATATAGGTGAGAAGGCTTTAAAATGGTGAATGTGTATCTCTATGTCAGAGCAGTGGTAACCTAGCGGTAAAGAGAGTCGTTTGAGTTCTTAGATACAGCCTTAATTCACACTTTTTCCATTAACTATATAGGATTTCCACAGCTTAAAACTAGTTTCCAAAAGCAATCGCCAGCCCGACTGTCAAACGTGACGAGTATGGTATATTCGTCCATAGATATCTTCGGGGGCAGCCTATATCTTGCGATGGGCTGAAACAGAGGACTTGTTTATCTTAGTTGTGTGGTCTTTGGGTATGTATGTTTTTCAGAGACTGCTCCATATATGTGAGTTCGATTAGTAAAATTTTGGAAGTTTCTATGGTAACTTCGCGATCTATTAAACATTTTAGAGTGAAAACATACAAAGTTGACATTTGAAAATGTATTGTTATTTTTAAAGTTTGTACTGTCTGCAATATTTGGATTTCGTTTATACAAGAGTTGAAAGAAAAGGTCCTTAGGGAAATTATCGCTTGTCTGCGATGGTCAGAAGTTTATCTATTCACTCGATGACGTCATATGTCGCTCTTATGTCGCGCTAGACGACAGAGTTGATTTCTAAATCAGGGCTGAGCAACCTTTTTTATCAACGGGCCAATTTAAATATTAAAAATTTTGGGGGACCACACATAATTTAACATATTAAGAATTAACAAAATTTAATTTTTAAAAATCATTGGCATAAGAAAATATACAAATTTTAATGAAAAATATTAATATTCCTGAAATTTAGAATGAGAAATTTTGCATCGTTTTATGCAAGCGTATATATACATAATACGTAGCATCTTTTTAATCGCACATCACTCAGTTTTAATCGGTGGTTAATATTAATCAATTGTTACATTTTGCACGTACCACCGTTATATTATTATTAATTTTATAGCATATAAGAAATGTTTGGCCGCGTGTTGCTCGTTTTTGCACAAAATGATTAAATGAACGCAACTAAATAGGAGTTTTGACAGCTGTCAAAAAAATGTTGCTCTCCCATTTTGAAAACCATGTCAGTCTTGTATCGTTAGCGCTGCGGTTAAAAAAATGTTCAATGTCCGCAATAATGACACACAGTGAAACGGTATTTAATCGTTTTTTAAGTGTTTATAGCGTTCACATGAAAAAGCTTGATATTACTGACCACTAGGGCTACCGTATTTTGTTATAAATGTAAACAATTACTCTATTGAAATCAAATCAAATGTTTTTAAAATTATCAGGTACTACTAATACAAATCGTTTTTGGTGACCTCTCATCTCCCTATCATTTTTGGGACTTGGACTTAAATTTATTAAGTTTGTCAATGTACATTTTATTTTAAATCGTTCTTTTCATTTCTTTTACAATTCTGTAGAAGCATCATTACGTCATCGGCGGCGCATCGAAAAGAAGAATTCCACAGAGATATAATTCTTATCTTACATCGGTATTATAGGAGCAACATTACGTCATCGGCGGCGCATCGAAAAGGGGAATTCTACAGAAACGAAATTGTTTATTTTCATTGGTACAAATACAGTCGAAGCTCAAATGAATATACACACATCAGACTTCACGTTGTTATAATCTCCTCGACCTATTGGCCCATAGAATAGTAGAATCCCACAATTACAACTTGATTTTTCTTTAAAAGTATATCTTTACAATTCTTTCAATTATTAAATCTCTTTTTCTATGACCCAGTTATTTTGATATACCTGTTTATTTCTTTGTCCAATCTTAATTTTTATTTACTTTTATCATATCCTTTATTATAATTTTTGGTATTGAAAGAAAATATGACGATGTCCTGTGTCCCTCAATTGGGAGGCGATACTGCCACTGTCTCTTTCCACTCTGAACTCTATTTCTAGATCTGTTCTCATGTCGCAAAATACGGGAAAGTAAACGATTTTACCACGGTCTTATCCGCCGCAGAGTCACAAATGCACGAGGCACTCTCTTTGAGTTTAAGCCTATTGCGTTGGAATCACTCCGCCCCGGTGACGATCTGGTGAATCGATTTTGCGTTTCTATTAATAAAATTATACCACTATTTATAAATTTTCGGCAATGATAACACAAAGACCGACAGTCACGCGGCATATCGTATGGCACGTCGTTTCTAATGTCGACGTTTGTCAAAGTGCGATGTCATGTTGCGTCGGCGTTTCTCGAAGTGCGTTACCCATTGAGGTTAAGTTTTTAAAGGCGAGTTACGTGTCAAACTAGTCGGTTGTTAAAAGTGACTCGACTTCGTTTTAAGCGTCCCGTCGGTCAGAGCCAATGGGTTAATAGTTGTACGATAAACGAAAAGAGAATGTAAGATAATGTGAAGGATGGAAGAAGATGGAGAAATAGAAGAATAAGAGAAATATTAAGAAGGTTGAGAGAAGAGAGTGTCAATATAATAATATACGGTAAAAAAATTATAACGAAATAAAACTCCCTGTTCAGGATAAGGGTGAAAGAGAGGTCCCCAAAAGGGGAACCATAACCTGTCATTTTAGTAGCGAATTTGCAATTTATTGAAAGGAGAATTTTTTTTATTTCATTACCTATAATTACACATACATTGTGATTAGTATCTTTAAAAGAATTTATTATACTAATGATGGTTCGACTCTTAGATATATTCAGATGAATAACAAATGAACACGTTTTCTTTTTTTCAGCTGATGGAAGCACAGTGCCAGGTAAAGGTTTTCTAGAAAGATCACCACTAGATTCATCTAGTGAAAGCCTACCCACGCCGCATCTACCGGCTCGTACTCAAGAACCTTTCGTCCTCAACGGCCATTGATTGCAATGTGCGCCGCCCACTGTCATCTGAAGAACTGTCAAGAACTATATCGGTGATCATGCTTCTTCTGCATACTTAATACGTAACATATACTCCTTCACAGAAAACAAACAATAATAATAGTTTGAGTATGTGTATGTTAGAAAGAAGAATAAACAGTGTTACTACAGTAGTAGAAGTAAGGAAGAAAAATGATGTTAAAATTATGCTGGCATTTCCTTTGACAATGATTTTTTGATTCATAGTTGTGTTAAAAACAAAATGGGTTCGTAATTTATAAGACGTCACATCACAGGCAGCGTGGCCGAGCGGTCTAAGGCGCTGGTTTTAGGCACCAGTCCGAAAGGGCGTGGGTTCGAATCCCACCGCTGTCAAATTCACTTTTAATTTTGACAGAGGGAAAAGTTTTCATATTTTAATTTTGTTATTTTAATAAAAATATTCAATTGTAAGTTGGTCTTCAATTAGTGTGTGTGTGTGTGTGTTTTTTTTTTTTTTTTTTTTTTTTTTTTTTTTTTTTTTTTTTTTTTATAGAGGTTTAAAAATACATTTACGTATCATAGGGCCTGATGTTGGTGCCCCGTATGTCGGACTCGATCTAGATCAATACCGACTAAAAACAATCCTCTCTCTTCGGTATCCCTGGTCCCCACGGCATGGCCGTTAGGCATTACTTCGCGGGGGGGATTTAGCCGCAGCTTTCTCTGATAGAGTGGCTGTTCAGGCCAACTTCCTCCGCTCTTGCTCTATTTTACGCAACTCCTTCAGCACCGTCGTACAGTACGCGCTCGTAAGTTCCCAGGCCGAAGGCGAGGATAGCATTGTAGCTATCAGAGTTTCAGGATAGATTTTGCATCCCACACCTTCTTCCCAAGACCTCCTGGCTTCGTTAAATCGGGGGCAGACGAAAAAGACATGCTCTGCATCTTCAATCATTCCGACACAATTAGGACAGTCAGGGGAATCTTCGTATTTGAACCTATGGAGATACGCTCGATAACAGCCGTGGCCGGATATCATCTGAGTCAGGTAGTAGTTCAACTCTCCATGATCTCGGTTCACCCATGGCTCTAGGTTTGGTATAAGCTTACGCGTCCATTTTCCTTTCGTCGACTTATCCCAGGACGATTGCCACTGTTGCAAGCTTTTCAGTCTTCCCCGAATTCTAAGTTCAGCTGAAGTTGGATCTGATTTGCTATTTTTGCTACGGTACAGATCAGTTCTTTCGTCCGCAAGAAGCGCAACAGGAACCATACCTGCTATCACGCATGCCGCATCCTCCGATACTGTACGAAAGGCGCTAGCTACCCGTAGAGTGCTGACTCTATAAACAGAGGCGATTTTCCGTCGGGACTCCTGTTTGGTCAGTGCGTCGGACCATATGGGTACTCCGTACATAAGCACTGACGTAGTCACCGACGCTAATAACTTCCTTCTGTTTTGCTTGGGACCTCCGACATTAGGCATGAGTCGGCAGAGTTTCGCTGTCACCAGAGACGCTTTCGCTGCTGCTCTCTCAGCCTGATCTTTAAAGTTTAGCCTATGGTCGATCATTACTCCAAGGTACCGTATAGCTGGTTGAGTTGCGATTTCACAGCTGCCGACATTGAGTGTGATGGTCTCCGCAACTCTCCTGCCAGTAATGAGCACTGCTTCCGTCTTCTGCTCAGCCAGTTCTAGTCCGACTGACCTCATCCACAGAGTGATTATTTGGAAGGATCTTTCAAATGCCCACTTCACTTCCTCCAAGTGTTTCGCTACTATAACGACTGCTAGATCATCAGCGAATGCGACGAGTTTAGTTTCGCTGGGTAGATGTTTCTTTAGGAGTCCATCGTACATAGCGTTCCACAAAAGTGGCCCCAGTACTGACCCCTGTGGGACGCCTCCAGTGACTTTGTACTCCTCCGTCCCGGTTTCCGTAGTGTACATGAGGACTCTATCAGAGAAGTAACTAGCGACTATTTTACGTAGGTATAGAGGTACATTCAGTGAGCTAAGTGCCCCCATGATAACCTCCCATTTTGCTGAGTTAAAGGCGTTTTTAATGTCCAAGGTGGCAACCAGGCAGTATTTTATCGAGCCTCTCTTCCATCTTTTCCCAGACACTGCTAGTTTTGCTATATTGACTACTTGCTCTATAGCATCTAGCGTAGACCGGCCTTTTCTGAACCCATACTGTGAGTTAGCTAGGTGGGGTTCAACTGCTGCTTCGATCCTGCTGTGGATAATACGTTCTAGTATTTTCCCCGCAGTATCCAGCATACAGAGGGGCCGGTATGACGATGGCTCGTCTGGTGGCTTCTTACCTTTAGGGAGAAGTACCAGTCTCTGTCGTTTCCACGCGGTAGGAAAGGTCCCTTCCAGTAAGCAGCTATTGTAGGTCTCCAAGAAGACTCCTGGTGTTGCTACAACAGCTTGCTTAAGAGCTACGTTGGGGATCCCATCCGGTCCCGGAGCTTTGTTGTTTCCAACCCTACCGCATGCTACCATTAGCTCCTTCTCGGTAATAGGGGGGATTTCATTCGGATCCACAATCCCTAGTTGAAAGGAGGATTTTGGTTGCGTGGGGAACAGAGCTCTGACAATTCTTCCTAGTAGAATAGGACAAGTGGGCGTTGTATTCTCATGTCTCAGTTGTTTAACTACAACCTGGTACGGCTTGCCCCATGGATTCTTTTCAACCTCTTCCAACAATATTTTCCACGCGTTTCTCTTGCTCTCTTTAATGGATTTATTTAATTTTAATCGCGCTTCCTTATATTTGTCGTAGAGCTGCTCGAATTGTGGTGTTTTCCGAGCCCGTTGGGAGGTTCTACGCGCCTTAACACATATTTTCCTAAGCTCAGCAATGTTATCATTCCACCAGTACACCGGTGGGGTTCGGTTGTTGTTGCGTCGCCTTGGCATTGTTGCATCGCAGGCCTCGGTCAGCCTCCTTATGATTTCAGCCGCCTTTTCACTGGCACTTTTGGAAAGCAGTGGTCGATCCTCGAGTGCTATCTTGAACAGGCCGGGATCATACATGCTAGTCCTCCAACCCACTGAGCCAGTTCTTGTGTGTGGTACTCTATTTGTATTTGGCTTACATGATACCTCCCAGTATATGGCACAGTGGTCGCTAGCGGTGTAAGTATCCGAGATCTCCCAACTGCTATTTCCTCTTGCCAGTGTACTGCTGACGAAAGTGAGATCCACAATTGAGCTCGCCTCGCCTCTTGTGAACGTGGGTTTATCGCCTGTATTAAGTAAGGCGACGTCCAACAGTGACATCGCTTCCAGAAGCTGGCAACCTCTAGTGTTAGTAGCTTTACTACCCCAGTCCACTGCCCAAGCGTTAAAATCTCCAGCTATAGCTACCGGGGAGTACATTCGGGCATCCTCCACTAATTTGGCCAGGAACCGGACGAACTCATCGTGTGTTAGGCTAGGTGGCGCATAGCAACTGTAGAAATGTACTCCATTAAATTTGGCTCTTACAAATCCAGAACAATTATTTTGATTACCCTGGAGAGGTTTAGTGCCACATGCCCAGATGACAGCTTTTCCTTCCTTATCGGTGATCCAGTTTAGGCCACTGATGTGCTTATAGGGTTCCGAAATTAGTACTATGTCTAATTTTAGCTCCCGTACGGTCTGCATGAGTAGGTCTTGGGCAACCTCACAATGATTAAGATTAATTTGTAGTACCTTGATCATTTTTGAGGCTGTCTTAACATCTGAAGTGCTTTTTTAAATACAGGGCATTGACCACATCCTGCAATGTGAGCACAGTCTTCGGAATTCCCAATGTCAACACAGAGGACACATCGGGCTTCCTTACCGCACTCTTTGGCTTTGTGGCCTATTTCCCCACATTTGATGCAGCTCTTCGATCTGTCATGTTTGTTGCTGCATTTGTTTGCAACGTGACCATAGTGCCAGCACCTGAAGCATTTTATAGGCCTTTGAGTAGCTCTTATTCTACAATTGACCCAACCTATCTTGACGTTTTGCCGCTCTGTTAAGGTTCTGGCCAATTCTGCTGCTACTCTAATAGAAGCTGTAAGTGTTCCTCCGTATGCTTTGCGAAGGGACTTGACGCAGTGTTCAGAAATATGGCTTCCTCCGCCAGTTATTTTCTGTAGGGCTTCTACGATTTCAGGCACCGTCGTGGTTTCGTCTAGGTCCTTAATCTCTAATTCCTGTTCAGGTACTTTGCATACTACCGTAGCATCTTTTCCAAGAACTGTGGAAATGGTGTTTCTTATCTCCTGCGTTTTATCTTTTTGATTTTTCGCTAGGATAAGAAGCATATCGCCCGTAGCCGTCCTTCTAATTTTATCAACACATTTGCCTATATGATCCGCGGAAGCATCTTTTTTGACCCGCTTAAGGATCTCGGCGTACTGATCCTTCTGGCTTGGGCGAATGATAAGAGCACTCGGACGCGTTACTACTTTTTTCTTGGGTTGCTTTTTCTTTTTTACCTCTTTCCACTCCGAGTGATCGTGTGGAAGTGGCGGCTTTGGCTTCAGCTCTGACCTTACCGTAACTGCTAAGTCCGTTGTATTAGCTTTTCGTAGTTTCGGTGCCTGGCTGATCTCCAAGGGTGAAGAGCGTTCCGTCCTTTTGACTTTTCGCGTTTTTCGGCTCTTCGGTGTTGCCGATTTGCTTTCTTCTTCGGTTTCTTTTACAGTCGTGTCTGAATACAATCTGTATAGAGACGGTGACGTTTGCACTTCTCCTACAGATGTGGTGGCGTTTGATTTTCCGACGCTTCCAATTTCCCTGGTGATCTTTGCAAACGATGTACCTAGCGCGGCCACATGTTTGCGGATCTCTCCATGAACGTTTAATTTGCCCTTTATGTACTCCGCCAGGGCAGTGATTGTATTTTCGTGGAGCTGTAATGCCTTCTTCAGCTCCATATTACTTTCATTTTCGTTTGTTTTTTTGATTAATTTATCCATGCTGTTCCCACGAGAACCTAGGGAAATATACAGTCCGCTTCGGCAGAGCCCCGGTTACCGAAGTAAGGCCACTTAAATACGCCTGAGGTGGGACCTGGTACCCTCAGGGGAGCGCTTGCGACGACCATTCCCTGTCGCCTTCCAGTCCTGGGCACGCTAGACCACTGACATCGGGTTGTGTTTTGTCCGCGAGGGCTATTTTATTTCACCCCTACCCTGTTTCGCAAATTGCGACTCTCGGGCTTTCCCCTATCCGCAACCTTGGGGACGCGCCACGTAGCAGTACACCTCAGCCCGTGGTGTGTGTGTGTGTGTGTGTGTGTCTGGATGTCTGTGTGTGTGTTTCTCTCTCTCTCTGTGTGTGTGTGAACTTTGACGGGTCCTTTTCTTGTAGCCATCATCATTTCAGCTTATAGACATCCACTGCAAGGCATAGACCTCCTAAAAAAATTTCTTTATATACAATAATCGCCACACTTGGTAGCAGGGTTGACGATTCCAGTGTGATAATGGTACGCAAAGGATGCTGCTGCCCATCCTCTGGAATCTTGATTATGAGCAGTGACAATCCTGTATATAATAATTAATGCACAAATTGTGAATAATATAAGATCACAAGAATCAGGCCCCTACCACCGTGCTCCTATTCGGTCTTCAGTCTATTTTGCGCTGTCACAGGTCTTTGGTCTCCAGACCGGACTTTAGTATTTAATCTCTTATTCTCAAGTTTTAAGGCTACCGTTCCTTGGTCTTTGCCGCCGTACATTATCGATCTTTCTTTGCATCTACGGTAGTGAATAGTCAACTTTATAATAGTTATAAATTCTTTAGAACATTTCAAAGTGAATCGTTCCGTTGCGGTGATCCGGGTATTTCAACATTTTAATGGCGTAGCATTTTGTTGTCGCCCGTTTGAAACGGGACTCGCTGAGACATCAAGCGGGTATCCTTTGTGCTCGGAAGAGTATGACGGGACTTGCCGTGGCTTTTGTTTGGCCTATGATTCAATGTTTAGAATTAAATCTACCTTATTAATGCGTGAAATGTGTACGGTTTTATATACTAACTGACCTGGTGTACTTCTTTCTGTTTAATTGTTTGTGAATTAACAGATTTCAGATTTTTAAATGCACATAATTATTTTTTTATTATTACGCTCTTTGTTCACTGCTAAGTAGCTGATGGGTTGGCGATCGCAGTGTGGTATATAGAGAATGCTGCTGCCCAAGCTGTGTCAATCTGATCATTATTAACATTTAAAAAAATAATGGATGTTACACATGGGCCAATTTCATAGATTTACAATAAGAACGGTGAAGTATCCTGCATTGAGTATCTTCCGATGACCTTGACAAAGTCACCGATCTGGGATTTCAAAGCCTTAAGGCCCCGGCGGCAACCTTTTCTGCTATTGGCTCACTGCCACTTAAGTTGCCTACCTTCTGAGTTATGAAAGGTTCGACATTTAAAAAGTTGTATATTTAGTTTGACAATATACTTCATTTTTAATTTTAAGATAAACGACTCGCTATAGTAAATTTTACACTAGACGCAGTACCCAAGTATAAAAATTACAAGCAGGCAAATCCGCTAAGAGAATTGATTCTACATACTACACGGTGCACCCGACTTGGTCCGGATAACCGGCTTGATGTATACCCGGTTCAACCGGGCACGGAGCCGCGGTCGCTAGGGAAATCACCCGGGACGCGGACGAAACGGGTAATCTCGGTTTATCTTGTCGCGGTGACGTCACACTTCGTGACGACGTCACACGTAGCCGTGACGTCATCGGACGTGATGTCACATAGGATTTGTATGCGAGTAAAATTGATATGGGTTCGTATGAGTGACTGAGACAAAAACTTGTGTAAACAGAATAATGAAGTGTAAACACAGATTGTATTCAATTATTTATAATAAAAGGTATTGCTTTCGTAGCCTTTTTGGAAGTTAATTTAAACAAGCTTAGGGCACCCCAAAAAATATCTATTTGGGTAAATACAATAATCGCCATGCTTGGCTGGCGCGTTGGTAGATGCAGTTTGGTATTATGGTAAAGGACGCTGCTGCCTATCCTCTGGAAGATGGTGTATGACCAGTGGCAATTCCGTATAATTATAGCATTAAGTGTGCATTTATACATAAAACTGTGTCCACGAAATCGAACCAACTATCGCAAGTACAGCACTGTGGGTTTAGAAAGTTTGGTTAAATTTGAATCCTAACTTGTTTTAGGTTTCAAACGCGACTCTAAATTTTCATTTGCTAGTTTACTGTTTTGTTTATTACTTTACTTTAAATTATATTTATACAACAGAATGGGTTATTTATTATTATTATATTAGAACACATATTAATATTTGCATAGGGAACTAAGATATTATAGCTTCACAAGTAAAGTGCATGTGGCTTGGGAACTTCCAGGTGTATATATATATATATATATATATATATATATATATATATAATTAGCGTGTTGTGTGTGTGTAACACTATCTATAAATGTGTTATATCCGGAACCTGGTCAAGATTATTAAAGAGCTTACCTCTTCCACTAAATAGATTTCTTAAAAAACATTACTGTATACATCTTTGAAATGTTATAACATTGAATTTATGTTGTAGTAGTATTGTTCGTCAAGATATCTTGACTAGCAAGATATAGGATCTTAAACCACGTGTAAATAAAATACTGCAGAGGACATATAAACCTTTGGCCGAAAGGTATCGCTGAAATAATACCATAACAATTTGAACAGCATATTAACGCATATCCATAATAGAAATTGATTTCTAGGGAACATTATCAGTTTCTTAAAGGTTGCCAAAAACAGTTTCAAGGACGTTCACCATCCACGAGGCTCAGGGGCTAAAGAGCGAGGTGGTTGTCGTTGTACGTCGAACAACAGGCTCTCAGGCTGTACAACAGTGTCTATAATGCTGGCGCACAACCTGATGATGGCAATATGGAGTAGGTATGATGTGGTCGCTCGAAACGTAATTTTAAAATTGGACATTATTATGGCGTCGTTAAAATAGATTAAGAGACTCACTTTTACACTGCGATATGCTATAACGTGAGTAAAATCGAAAATATTGTCCGTGGAACATAGAACCCCAATATTAAAAATATTTTAACAAAAATGAAATATAATTAAGAGAAATGTTTTTCAGGGCTTTTGTGAGAAACATAATTAAATTTTAAAAAAAGTTAGGGGAATAAATACGTTTGTAATTGTTCAGTTTCGTATTTGGGCAGTGATAATTGAACTGTATGAACTTACTGTACACATCTATTTACTTTGAATTTATTGTCGCCGTTATAGCCCATAGATGCCCACTGCAAGATATAGGCCTTACCCAAAGACAGGAGGATACCATAATCACCACGCTTGATAAGCAAGTTGACAATTGCAGTAGTATAGAACGCAGAGAACGCTGTTGTTAATCCTTTGAAAACTTCTTTGTGAGCAGTGGAAACTCTTTATAATTAAAATTGTATCCCGGGAATCGAACTCGCGAACTTCGATTTTGTCTCAATCACCAACCGCTGAGCTACAGCTGTTAATTTCTTGTATGATATTGTTAATATAATTGCATTATACGCAAAACATGTAAGTTTAAATTTAATAGAAATAAAATATACAATTGTGGGAGTCGTATATACACTGATGTGATGTCTGAATGAATAATAGGTGTAAGATTTTGTTGGCGAGCGTAGCCGACGGGCGAACTTAGTGTGCCGAATTAGTGCAGCGGGCACATGCACGCACCGGTGACGCGGGCGCAGACCTTTTGTTACTTTTGCGCCTTTGTTCTATTGCCCGCTTTCACTCGGTCGCGGAGTACAGTGCGCCCCAGAGTCCTACGACGAATGCACGTCCTTTTTGCTCGCCCTCAAGCGCTAATAAAAATTTGTTCGTGTGTTAAATAAATTGATAAAGTGTTACAAACGTCTTTTAATAAGCCACTAACTCTTTACTCAATAATTCAATGGCAGGACGTCCACAGCTGGACATAGACGAGCAGCATCCTGGACGTTCAATTCTGGGCTTGCCTGTCAGTAATATCGACTTCAAATCTTAAAGGTAGTGCAGCTACATGTTCTGCGCGCTACGTAGTCTTCCCACTGACAATTCAACTGGCCAATCTTAATTCATTCCTAATTCAATTTTGTAGAGAAACACCAGTATAACCATAGAGCGTATTGAACCTCCGGCTTATTCCAGAGAGGCTTTATCTTTAATATTTAGCAGACTGTAACTTGACGCGTGGGTTTAACTGTCAAAAGAAACTCAGAGACGATACAGCAAAGAAAGTCATTTATTAATATGCAAAAAGTAATTTATTCAATACTGTGATATGGAAACACGTTTATTTAATTATTAAAACAATTTGTGCGCGGAAAATGAATAATTCGCCTACGCGCGGTTGCGCATCGAACCATGGCTCAAATCCGACTCTCTAGAACTCCAACGGCCGCCGGCGCACGTGCTGCGCGTCTTGGCTACCAGCCAAGAGCAAGCAAGAGCGCGTATCGTGCACGCCGTGCGAGTGAGCGAGACGAGTGGGCGAGACAAACAAAAGGTTTAGCGTTGTGACGACGTCCGCGGGAACTTTCACATATGGCGGCTTTTTATATAGCAATATTATTACAATACCTATTAAATTGGTTCACACAACTAAAACTAATTAATACAAACTAACTACGCTATGTTACGAGGTACCGTAACCTGAGAGAGTGCGCGAAGATACGGTACCCCGGTAGAGTTCCGCCTATACATATTCAGTGCAAGTGAGGCTTCAAGTCGGCTTCTCTGCAGTCCGTATTAGTGAGCTATGACTTTTCCCAATATGACCAAAAGTGAAAGACTACGTTTTTGAAACATAAGGTATAATTGAAATAGAAAAATTAAAAAATTCGCTAGAGAAATCGTTACAATTATTTTTGCTACGCCTGTATGACACCACAGAGTAAATAAAAACATTTGATTAGCAAAATTGTGTTATGATCACATCCTACGCCTTCTAGTTATAAATAATAAAAAAATTTTTTAGCGTCCCAAAGAATTCTAGAGATGTAAGAAGCCAAAAGAGTAATCTAATATCGCATTCACTCCCTCCTTACTATGTAATAGAAAACAAACAAGATTACAATATCAATAATGTCTCGTCTACGTTTCCTTTTTGTGACATTTGCATAACCCGTCCCCACGCGAGCAGTCGATGGATGTATTTCATTTCTTATTCCATCGCTTTGTATTTTCTTCAACAACCATCGTGACCTTTTGACAATTCCAGAGCCCGCCACCGATGAAAGTTTGCTAATACATAAATTACAATAGATTAGTGTTTTGTTTGATAAATTGAATAAAACAAATGAGCAGCGCAGTGAATACGAAGTTATAACTGACGATTTTAAATCAAACGTTCGATTTTCAATATTTACACGTATACAGAATGATTGTAAATGGGTGTTTACACGGGCACGGGAGGTTCTCTGAGTACCTCCACAGGTTCAAGCTCAAGGAGGACTCCTCGTGCTTCTGTGAACCGGGCGTGGACCAGACCGTGATCCACCTTGTGGCCCAGTGTCCCGCATTCGGGGGACTCCGGCTCGACTTCGAGTGCCGGTCTGGCGTTAAAATCAGGGAGGAGTCAATAGCCTCCCTGATAGGCGGAAAAGATAAACAGTCATTCGTATCCCTCTGCAAAAAATCGCAAAAAGTGCGATAGAAATAAACAAAGAGCAAACACAGTAAATAAATAGATAAAAAAGATAAAATAGAACCAAAATGATACATAAAAATAAGTAATAAAAATGTAAATTGAAAATGTAAAAAGAAAAAGGGAAAGAATGATAGATGAACAGAGCAAAAGGGAAAGAAAGCAGAAATGTAGCATGAAAGATAGATAATAGACCGAAAGAGAAAGTAAAGTATGAAAGAAGAGAGAGAAAATAAAAAATTAAGTGAAAAAATTAAATTGTCAATAAAGTCCCTGTCCCACCAAAGATAGGGGTACGAGAGGCCCCCAATAGCGGGGGCTATAAAGAAAAAAAATGGGTGTTTAAAGGGGTGGATGCATAGATTCTTGTGCTACCAATTAATATACGGCATACCCTATCCAAAAGTCGATGGCTTGAAAAATAATAAATTACGTAATGATAAAATAGCAGATGGTGCAAAAGTAATGTCATTACTCGTGTATAAAGATAGTTGTCAATAAGCGATGGAGTATACCATTATATTTACATCATAAATGTCAAAGGACAATGACATTTGATGCCATTTGTAAAAATTAAGGTACGTCCACATTGCGACATTATTTTGGCGCCATGTGTTAGTAAAAAAAACATATATATTTTCATCATTCATATACAATTCGCTTTATGCTATATTAAAATCAATTATTTTTTTAAAATCAAATATTTTACTACATGTCAAGGTTATTGGCCAGTCGCATTTTTATTATAAATAATTTAATATCACATTTTAAAGTGATCACTTTATATAATATACAATGGAATTAAAAGTAAAAGATTTTTGATAAAAGATGTTATAATTATGTATACGTTCAACTCTTTAATAATTTCACACCTATAACCAATCAATATATATGTACAATTTAGTGGTCTAGGATTGACGATGAGGAATGAAAGGTGATGCACGAGAGAGTTTTGAACGTGTAGAAAGATAGATTTTAAAGGATGATGTGTGTTGTCAACTTCTTCTGTATTTTTTTCTTCGCTGAAGGAAATATGTTTACCTGGGTAGATATATTTTTCTACGTACTCAATAGGTAAGTGATGACTTTAGTTTTGTCTATGTTCATTTCTAATCCAACACTAGTGCTGTAATGCTGGAGATCCACTATCATATCGTTTAGCTGCTGGTAAGACTCGGAGAATAGGATGACGTCGTCGACAAACTTGGCTTTGAAAGTTACCATCCTATTACATCCATAGTTAGTGTTATATAGATGACGAAAGTTGACATATCCTAACTGGTTTAAACACCTTAATTAAAAGTAAAGATGACGTTAAATATTTACTTACAACATGACTTATTTATAAAGATACATGGCTTTGAGAAGGATGATTAAATGAATTATTATTGTACCTGTTGTCCCTGTAACCACACTAAGATAAGCACTATTAAAAATACCTATAACCTTACGTCAAATTTACCAATTAAGAATATCAAGAAATCCCTAAGTTGAAGTTATATAAAATATTTAGAGCACTTGATAATTTGCTGACTACCACCTTATTAAGTTTAAACTTTGAAATAGTTCTAGATGCGTCAGTTCGTGCTGGAACTTTAGACTCAAAGCACGTTAGTTGGACATATCGAGGACTCAATCTCAATAATTTTCACCCATTCGTTGCATTTCTCCGAAGTGTGCTCTTTAATATGAGTCTCAGTTATACACAGATTAACTTAACTATGTAAATGCGTATGTGTATTTATTTTAAGTTATTTAAGCAATATGTGTAATCAGTTATCATTTTCAGCTCTAACAAGCCAAAGAAAGGATTATGGTCCAGAGTTTTTTATAAGATCTAATCAGGAGAGAGAGGTACCTCCAATGTCGAGGAAGACTCAATTATAAATCTATACTGCCTACATTTATTGTCGATTCGTTACTGAAATTCCATATATTGTTATATAAACATCATCTATCATTTTGTTTTACCATTCAGACAAACTAACGTTCCTTAATTTTTAATTTTAAAAATGAATTTGAAAAAAAAAACTCGTTTGACAGCGGTGGGATTCGAACCCACGCCCTTTCGGACTGGTGCCTAAAACCAGCGCCTTAGACCGCTCGGCCACGCTGCCTATGTTCACGTAATCAGAAATTAATGTATTGCCATAACTTGAACTTATTTAAAAATTTCAAACGTATAGGCAAAGTTAGGTTGTGGGGAGACACGCAGGAAGCTTCCAGCAAGGGGCCTTTGTCCAGCAGTGGGTGTTCTGCAACTGATGATGAATGATGAAGTGAATGAACCAAGCAGATGCACCAAGTTTACTGCATAAGGAGACATTAATACAGGAAGGCAAGTATTTTACTTATGAAACGATATCCAGCTGTGTGGTAATTATGAAAACGAATATATTGATTAATGTATTCATATTTAAATCAATTTCTTCTTTTGGTTATTTCGTCAAATATTTGTACATGAATAAAACGAATAAGAAAATGTGATGAATTGAACTTTAGAACGCTGTAATCGATTCAGCTAATTTTTTATTAACATACTCAGAAGTTCCTTCTTAAGAAATCAAAGCCATTATTATCCTAGTTAAATTAAAACTTCTTATACTAACATCAAAATAAATTGAAGTACCTCGGCTAATATAAATTTAATAACAATCAAAATCTTGGTAAAATCATATCATTATAAATGTTTATTGTTTAGATACACATTTGTCGATACATTTATGGAGATAAAAATGTCGATTTTAACTACAGTTCTACATTGTCAAAAACATTATATTTATTTTTACATCGACTTAAATATTACGCCATAAAAATAAAATACATATTTAACATTATAACTGTATAACATGTAATTTGAATCATTTATTCCTATGTCCCCAAGATGGGGCAGACGGCGTCCACAGTACGTCGCCATCCCGAGCGGTCTTGAGCCTCGCGCTTTACTTCACTTCACGTCATTCCAACTGCCTTCACTTCTGCAGTGATTCCACTGCCAGGTTTGCTTTGGGCGGCCACGTCTTCGCTTTCCTTGAGGATGCTATTCTAGGGTTTCTCTCGGTATGTGATCAGGATCCCTTTGGAGCGTGTGGCCTATCTAGTTACACTTGCGGCGTTTGATCTGCAGGTCGATCGGCATCTCATACGTCGAAGACTTGTACGTAATTTAAATATATTAAGTAGTAATATATGCGATAAACAATTTAGTCGGATAATAAAATGTTTTTTGGAAAATGTACGTAAATCTCATGAAAACAACCAGCTTCCGCTGGAGGGTTTCAACGTGAAAATTGTGACAAACTATCTTGTACAGCATTATCCAATACACACATAAATAAATACAAATGAATCTCAGGTCTAATAACAAAATACCATTACATATATAATTAAACATAGTACATAATTACTAGCACTTATTGTGTTGCAAAGCATTCACTGCCTCTTTGTATGAACAATAAAGATACTTAGAATGTACAAACAATGTAATGTAACGTTACGCTACAGTCCAAAACAGATATTATACGAAATTAGTTGAAAATTTTGTTACGAGTCGCAAACTTCATATTATGAGATTGGTCTAAGCCAAAAGTAGTTTGAAAACAACTAATACAGACTTCTAACAATATAATATAACCTACATATAAATATAATTTTATATATAGCTTGTAAATGAAATAAGATATGATAATTTCACTCATAGGAGGTCCATTTTCAATAGGAACAGTTGGAAGCGGTGGTCGGTACGTGGTTTCCAATCCAGAAACTTAAGTCGACCTAGCTGCCGTCAGTTCCGCATGCAATGTGACCTGCGTACCACTTAAACTTCTTTCGAAATGTGGGTTTATTTTATTTCGTTTATATATTTTGACTAGAACCTGAACAATGATTCTAGAAGTGAGACTATCTTATGTTGCCATGAATAAAATAAATCATTTATTTTTACTTCCGTCTTTATAAATACATTTAACGACTCTAATCTTTACTCGATTATTTTACTTTTATCGTCATCATTTTAGTTACAGGATGCCCACTGTTGGACATAAATCTACCTTCTAGATTTCCAATAGGACCCTTCGTAAGCGGCCTGTATCCAGCCGGAATAAACGCACGAACCCGAAGATAAAACTGAAAAACTAATATGAAATCCGGGGATTCACAGCGAACGGTCTCCGAGCACCAATTACCATTGTTATCTTGAAAGAGGAAACTAAACAAGAAATTGAGGAAGTGCCTGCTGCAGGAAAGGTGATTGAGTTTCGGGAAGAGACGAGTATGGAAGAAATTCAGGTTGACGATGATAAGCACAAAAAGGTCACTAAACGTATAATTTTAGTATTTCATACTCCTCATCCACGGTGACTTTTTTTTCGAATATCGTGTATGTTAGTCGCATTTGCAACTCGCTGCATACCGAGGGGCTCAACATCGCGACGAGAAGAGAACGAAGGTTATTGAATAATAGAATATACGAATAAATATATATATATATACATATATATATATATATATATACATATATATATATATATAAATATATATATATATATATGTGGGATTTACTCGAATTTACTTCTAGAACTTTAAGTAATGCAACACCTTAAAAAATCCTTCTCCTAACCACACTACACCCGTCATCTCAATTTCAATCTTTACATTTTTTAATTCTAATGTCGCCATTTTCTCCCACACACATATATATATATATAATTACATATATATATATTTATATATATATATATATATATTGTACACATATGTATGTATATATGTATATGTAGCAGTAGTCTAATGTAAATAGATCGACCTATCGGTCTGTGAACTAAGCCAACCGCGTATAAATGAAGTGTAAATTTTTACAAAAAATGCGTATAACTATTTTGGTGTACAATTTATGGGCGCGGAGAGGCGTGCATGATTTTTCAATTTCCAGTTTCGGTCCGATTCTCTCCACGGAGCAACGGCTAACTGTTAGTTTAATCTAGCTCACGCCAGATATAGCCGTTTCAATTGGTTTTATTTTTCATTCTCTTTGTGTACATCTGAAATTTTATTTGTAGTCCAATTTTTATGCTGTTGATCAATTGAAAATCGGTTTAGGTTTCTTTTAATGATAATATAGTGTCTGTAAATATCACCACGGCTCCTTTATCACCCACCAAATACCATCATTTCAGTCGTACGATTTTCACTACCGAATATACCGGATCCAGGTTATTTGTTCACCTTCTGCAACAACAAGGCATAAACCTCCCTCAAAGATACACAGATTGGGAGATATAATCACAAAGTTGCAAGCGAGTTGGTGATCGAACTGTGGAGGTACCATTGTAAGCGATGGTGTAATAATATAATTAAATATAAATAAAATTAATAATGGCTTTAATTATTAATTGGTTTTACATATTAATCCGTACATAGCGATAGATAATAATCACTTTTATTTTAAATGTGCATATAAATATTAAGAAATAAAAGAAAAATAGCTATACAGTCTACTTAGTGCTCATTTTCTCTAAAAATGTGTATTTGAGTGTATTGCGATAAAATTAAACAATTCAAACGTTATTTTGTGTTTACTTAATGTGTAAAACCCTAATTCAACATCGACTAATTGTAAAAATTTAATAATCATGTATGCACATAAATTAAGGGGCAAAATTATGGTGGGCCCTATTTTGTTTTGAGTAGTATATATATAAGGTTATTGCTATAAATAAATATGTATATTTGTTTATTATTTCTTGCATATTATTTCCGCAAGATATAGGCTTCCCCTTTTAGGGGGGTATGCCATAATCGCCACGCTAGATACGCGGGCTTGCGATCGCGTTGTTGTATTGTGGTACGAGAATGCTACAGCCTATCCTTACTGTTTATTTTATCAAGATACATAATAACACGTAATGTATATTATTAATATATCTGTCGTTGTTATTCCAGCCCTTAGACGCCCATTGAAAGGCATGGATTTTTCCAAAAGGGGGATATACTCCTATAGGTGATGTACCATAATAACACGCTTGGCATGCGGGTGAGAGATCGCAGTGTGGTATTATGGTATGCAGAGGACGCTGCTATCCATCCTCTGGAAACTCGATGTGGGCAGTGGCAATCGTATTCCAGATATCGAACCCATGACCAGCCATCGCAGATCTCTATCCTCTATCGCGGGGCTACAACTCTCTCACTCTGTATATGTTTTAGTTTTCTATAGGACTACTACAGGTCAATAATTTATAACATCACAATACACCTGAAATCAATAAAGAATCATTAAAGTGAATTTCTTCAAATAAAATTGCAGCCCCAAAATGCGTCTGTCAGTCAATAAGGCCACAGTGTTTTTGGGATGCACGCAGTGTTTACATAGATTATATGTTATTAGATGGTTAGAGCGATCACCTATCAATATTATTCTGAACTTTTAGACAGAAAGATATATTGAATTAAAATTAAAACGACAATATTTAATGGAATCAGACGTTACCTTGCGGAAGTCCATCCTAAGTAAGAAAAGGACCAATATTTAGCCACTTCTGCACATGTTTCACCCCTCCACGAAGCATCTTCAGAAGTTGTTACACCGATTAGTGCCTCTGTGTTTGGCACGTTTTGAATGATTTGGCGGTGGCAGTTGTGTGATTCGCATTGTTTGTCGCATACGCATTTATCAGCGAGCTGGCGGGCGGTGCAATTTGTTGCACGACTACCATTGCATGTGCGGAAGTGGCTAAATATTGGTCCTTTTCTTACTTAAAACGACAACATTTGGTGAATGAAAAGTTTTGTTACATCAAGATAATGCACAAGTGTATTGTATAGATTAGCCATTTGCGACTAGTTAATTTTTAGAAATCTTAAGAAGTGGCTGGCTGATAAGAGATTTGGTTGTTATGAGTAAACATTTTATTTTGAATTTTGAAATTCAAAATCGGCAGCTTTAATTTAACATTTGTAAAAAAAGTTTTACTTAAATATTTTTTATCAAACCACTTCGATAATATATAATTACATTGTAAGTTAAAATATTCGGTTGGTAATATAAAATGTTGGAATATAGTAAGTAAATATATACGTATAAGAATGTAAAAGTACTAAATAAACACTTGTTTCACCATCTAGAGACGTCTAATGGTGTTACAGACAAATGAAGGTTCCTCGGCGTTACATCTCACTCGACAATGGGTCTCGAGCTACGCCGACTAGGATATAATGGCATCGCATTTCGGCAGATTGTATCTGGAATCAAATTCATTGTACCATCAAATGAGGACCTTTGTTCCACGGCTCGCGTAAATCATGGCAGGAAAATTACGAACCTACTCGTTTGGCAACCATTAAACGGAGCCCGGCTTCAATGGGTGTGCCGAAATTTTATACGAACTCTTAAATACATTGTAGTTGTTGTTGTTTTTTTTTTTAATTACATCCATTGTTTTCGTACTAATTGAATGAATGCAATTATTTATCACTTAGTTCTTTATTCAATAAGTGTTAAACACATCAAGTGGCGGATAACAGAAATTCAAATTCAAAATATTATAATTTAAGTATATATTTTAAATGGTCAATTAATTTTAACATTAAAAGTTTAGTTCAGTCAGTCCACGAGTAAGCTACTGCCGGTTCAAGTTCTGTTGAGAGTCGACCAGAAGCTAAACAGTTGTTCTAGTAAGAAATATAGTTTGAAAATATGTATTTTGTTCAATAATTGTCCGTTATTTTTGTTGTAAACATTTCACAAAATCCGTTCTTAGCTGATCTCCACTTGACAAAAGAAATATTTTTACTAAGTTTTAAGTTCTTATGCTTTGTGGTTTTAGAGATATCGTGATGAGTAAGTACATACGTGGAAAACTCTTTCGATAAAATACATGAGATAACAGTTTATACACAAAACATAAACGACAAATATACAACATCTCTCAATGAATCAATCAATAACTTAAATAAAATATTACCAGGTATTGATGAAGAAAAGTCATTTCTTAATCAAGAAGACTGTAATAAACAGAAAAGAAATTAAGGTATAGATGTATCTTCTTTTTAATCTAATGTCATTAACTCTATGCTGAACAAAAAAATATATCTATTAAGCGAGCAGCGCTTCCATTTTTTTGAAGAAGCCGAAAAATGGCTTGATTCTTGGATTGCCACGAAAGATGAGTCATTTTTCCGACGGGGGATTCAATTGCTACCAGAGAGATGGGAGAAAGTGGTCTCTAATGATGGACAATACTTTGAGTAATGTCATTGTAAGCATAGTATTTTAAATAAATTTTTTTTATAAAAAAAAAACAGCGAGAACTTATTTTAGGTCCTAATATAATTCTATCTTTTATCCCAAACGTAATGTCGTTTGTCAATATATTCACAGCTAATTGTTTTATCATAAGATGCTACAAAGTATAAGTAAGATAACAAAAAAAAGATGAATGGAGTCCAAAAAGTATTTCTCAAATTATTACGTTTCAAAAAAATACATAATATAATTTTTGTACCCATTCTACAGGTTTTGAACAATACCTCCAATGTTTAAAACATATATTGTGTATTAAAACACACAAAAAATGCAATATTTAAAAACAAATATTACTTAAAAACTTTTCATTCCGTTACAATAACACAATGACATCAGATGTCAGAAATGTTAAACCAGATGAAATGACGTAAAAATTCTCTGCGGTTTTTGCAATTTAAATTTTTCTACTATTTAAAATGAATGTGTGGTGAAACCATGGGTTGTAACAGGCAAACATAGCCACACTTCTTTCTTCCAATTCCTTTTCTCTAAGGTATATAATAATTTGGTTTGTATTATACAGTACACATATATTTATATATATATATATATATAAGGGTATAAATTTATTATTATAGGGTTAGTTACTAAATTTTATTTACTTTAGTTTTGTATCTGTAGTAAATATTTGACACTTACTCTATTGTCGCCTATAAATATCGTGCGAAAAATCAAAGTTTTCAGCATGTATTACATACATGGTTATTGGTTGAATTTATAATCAATCTCCGTGTTCGATCCTTGGACGTCTTTTGTGTTTTTTTTTTAAATATCTTTAAGTGATTGTTAATGATAAAATGTTTGTTGATTCCTCATATAAATTAATGAAGTTTATTAAAAAAAAATATAACTGTCAAATGTGACCAAGAAAGATCATCATCATGAAACTTAAGTGGAGCCTTATGCCTTGTACAGGGCGTCTATAAGCTGAAAAAACGTAGAAGAATTTAGACTTTTATGTTGTGTAAATGTAAACAAAATCATTATTATTTTAACCGTAGAGCATCCACTGTTGGACATAGAACTTCCAAGATTTACAATAAGACCATTTAGAAGCGGTCTGTCATTTTATGACGACCTTTATAAGCTCGTCTGTCAACCTTGAGAACGACTCCTGCGCATGCTCATCCGTGGTGTCTACTTCAGAATCTTAAAACCCTAGCGGCATTTCTTTCTGCGCACTATGAAAACAAAATTTTCTTCTTAGTCGTGGTCGTGGTCATGTTCCGGTTTGTTTTAGTGCCCCCACTGGTCTTGCTGTGCTTCTCTATTTAGCTCAGTGTTTGACAGAGTGAGAGCATTCATTTACCGACATTTGAGTGGCAGTTTTAATAAGAATTGACCATATTAGCGTCTCTACTTTTAATTGAGTTCACATTACGGGTGATATGTCGAAGCAACTTGAAGATAGGTTAACATGAATACATTTAAAAACTTTTAAGTTAAACGGTTTTATGGGTATCAACCCATATTGTGGTGGTTGTGGAAAAATATGTACCTAGTCCGCCATATTGGAACGGCGTCCATCTTGAATTTTAAATTTTGACATAATCATCGTGTTTTACTAGTGTAGCCCTTTCATTTGATACCCATATTGAGGGGGTTAAGAAAAAATACGTAATCCGCCATTTTGTAGCGGCGGCCATCTTAGATTTATAATGTTATTGATTTTATTATATTGTATTGTCATCTAAATTAAATGTGTGTACCAAATTTCAGATCAATCTGACAACGGGTAGGTGCTTAAATTTCAATTTCTAATTTTGATCCAAATAAATTCCGTACGGGTCGAACTAAATAACACCGTTTAAAAATACACACACATAACAATCATAATAAAGCAGATACTGAAAACCAATCTACATATGATTTTTTACAATATTAATCGTTTTATTTGAACTGTTTCAGATGCAATAATTACAAAGTAATAGTATATAAAGGTACAAATGTTTTGTGAAACTTATCCATCATTCGTGGAGCGGGCAAAGTCTAGTATTGAGAGGATGTGAGTATATGTGTGATGTGTTAGAAATTAACTACACGTTCCTTCCTTAGATTGCCGTGTGGTCTGCGCTGCCTTCTAATTCTCACTCCACACACTACACAAACAGCAACACAGATTCGACCAGGTAAGCCTCGTCTTATCTGCCTCATTCTTCAAACTATCAAATGTAGTAAGAAAAGGACCAATATTTAGCCACTTTCGCACATGCAGTGGTAGTCGTGCAACAAAGTGCACCGCCCGCCAGCCCGCTGATAAATGTGCATGCGGCAAACAATGCGAATTACATAACTACCACCGTTAAATCACTCAACACGTGTTTCACCTCTCCACGGGGCATCTTCAGGAGCTATGCTACACCAATTAGTACCAAATACGGAGTCATCATCTTTGTTGCACGGCTACCACTGCATGTGCGGAAGTGGCTAAATATTGGTCCTTTTCTTACTTAGGATCGACTTCCGCAAAATAACGCCTGATTCCATTAAATTATCAAATATAGGTTCGTAAACACGGATATATTATAATATATTTCACGGACCTTTCTGTTTCTTGAACGTAAGTCAGACGAAGCTGTAAAAGGCTTAGGGCTAACAGCACAAATCTTCGAAACACTGCAGTACTTACGTGCACTATGTTAAAACCTAAACATTTCTAGTTATGTTTAATATGTTTGCGATATAACAAGGAAATATACATTAGTATTTTTAATGGGTTTTCATAAGCATTTTCAAAAAGTCAATAATAATAAATGTTTAAATATTTATTTATTCATATGCCAGATAACGACCAGAAAATCAAAATTAGTATCTCTCTATCACTATAATATGACTATCTCTCTAACTCTAACACAATAATATGAATATCTCTCTAACTCTAACACTATAATATGAATATCTCTCTAACGCTAACACTATAATATGAATATCTCTCTAACTCTAACACTATAATATGAATATCTCTCTAACTCTAACACTATAATATGCTTTACTGATTAATCTTCTTTTAAAGGTTTGAATTCGTTCTCGGATAAAATTTCTCAAATTGATATTATAATTATTAAACATTTCAGAAACTCCAAAACATGCACGGAGTGGTGGTATTTTGGTCCAATCATTGTCGCCATTCTCCTATTTCTGCTCATTGGAACTGTGTTTGAGCATAAAATTGAAAATGTTATTCGACGTGTTAGTAAGTAAAATTAATAACATATAGTCAAGCGTCGGACAACATAGTGGTACTATGTCAGTATCGCGACATAGTATAAACTACAGGAAATAATTGGAAGGACAAGGAGATGGAAATGAAGCAGTTGGAGGAGGCATATACTCTAAGATCATATCACAGAAGTCAATTGACTAACCATGCTAATGCTAGAAATAAAATAAAAAGGGTTTAGAAATATAGACTTTATTATTATGAGCGTAGAGATAATTTTGAGACTTCATGATAACATGTCCTTTTACCTTCCATTACTTGTATACACCCAGAGAAGAATCACAGGTTCCAAATTCAATTCTCTAAGAATGACATTATTAACTTTAGTTGAATATATTAGACGTCTTTTGGGTCCTGATATGCGAAGAAACTGCTGTAAACTCAATTAGTTTTTTTATTACTTTCACATACATCTTTAATACCGTACGGTATTAAGGATAGGTATTACTTAAATGGTAAAGAGAATACAAGTTTTTAGTGGTTTTAAGAATGAATCAATTGTCTTTTCACATTTTAAAAGATAAATGTTAAAGATAAACGTTTATTGAATATTTGAACTTTTAACAGAACTTTTATTGATCGTCAAAATATTATCCAATTTTTAAAAAATATTTTATTTTTGATTCTCTACTAACAAACACGTTTATTGATTATGAATAATTATGAATATTGATTATGAGTTATGTTCATGATTTATTGTTATATAAGAACATAACAATAAATCATGAACATAACTCAGTATTCACACTACACATAAACTACACCTATATATTACAGTCTAACTATACCATTTTACGAGATGCCGTGTCCGAGAGAGAGTGCGGTTGGTTATGGTACCCCGGTGCATATTTTTATTTACTCCAGCTTGTGCGCTAGTGGGAGAGATCGCGAGGTGCGGAAAGCGGGTGAGGCTTCGTGTAAGGCCGCTCTACGTAATGCCAGCCATCCGCAACCTACACTTTATTAGATATAGCCTGAATTAAATCAAAATAATTAGACGACATCATCGGGATTATCATCATTTAATTATTTGATTATTGAATATTTAAAAAAAATATGTAACAATAATTTCGATATTTTTTAATTACAGTGAGAAACCGTCGGTATATAGACGAGAGAAATGCTCAAACATTTACTAATACAAACAGAAACGTACCCGTGTCAGTTGAAGTTTGAAGTGCAAGAACTTTGCAAGTGTGTTTCTTAAATGTTACACCATCTAAGGCAATTATTCTTTATTTACCTTTATTTTCTTTTTTCTTTTAAGCCAATGGACGCCCACTGCATGGTATGGACCTCCCTCAAAGATCGCGACGATGATCAGCCCTGCGTTGTTCCAATCCAGTGACTTCCAAGCGACCTTAACTAAGTCGTCGGACCCCCCACTATGTGGACCGAAGGTTTTCAGCCTCAGCGGCCATCAGTTGCAAGAGCGATGTATCCCGCTCATTGTCACTTCATATGAGCAATTCTTCGAGCTACGGCGGTGATCTTGGTTCTTCTGTGGATCATATTTTTGATTCGATCTCGCAGTGTAAGTCCGAGCATAGCCCTCTCCATTGCTCTCTGAGTGACTTTGAGCTTTCATATGAAGATTGTAAATGACCACGTTTCGAATCCGTATGTCATTACTGGCAAAGGCACAATGGTCAAAAACTTTCGTCTTTAAACAAAAGAAACATGTATGGTTCTATTGCTATCAATTTATGTATCTTATCTAAAAACAATAGTTTTAGAAATAATAAATATCTAATGGTAATATTGTTACGTTCTGTGGGTTCTGACTCGAAATGAAACACCACTGGTTCACAAATAGTCTTTTATTCACAAATAAGACGGTCACCCTACTTTAACAAAGTATACTTTCGTTTAAGCCACACTACGCTTCCAAATCGCTCAAGAAATCACTGTACAAATAACTTACCAAATAGTCACTTTGAATCGCTGATAGTAGATCTTAATCTTATAACTCGAACAACAACACTGAACTGTCGACATGGGGAGTACACCTATTTATACTACTGATAAGGTTCTAGTAAGTTCGAGATAGTACGCAGTTAGAATATCCGAGAAACGTACACAAAAATCTATAATAAATTCAAGGTTACGGGTGTTTATGACATTTATTGATCGTAGGGTTCCGTGTTTATTGTTTAGAGGGTTCTGTAACTAGTGCTTTGTAACAATATTAAAATTATTATGGTTAAAAAACCAAGGGAAAGAAAACCGCAATGTTTAATGTTAATTAAACATTGCGGTTTTCTTTCCCTATAAGTGTAATAAATATTTAATGTGGTTGTATACGATCGCCATAGGTTTACAGAAACGATCTACATAATAAACTTCGTCATAAATATTGTTTTGAGTATATCTTGATC
Source organism: Battus philenor (assembly GCF_028537555.1). Classification (NCBI taxonomy): domain Eukaryota; kingdom Metazoa; phylum Arthropoda; class Insecta; order Lepidoptera; family Papilionidae; genus Battus; species Battus philenor. Next base: position 12,245,368 of record NW_027181679.1, on the reverse strand, counting down.
AGTATCTTAGCTTAGCAGGGAGACAAAACATTTAAAATTACACCTATATTACATTCAAGGTTTTTAAACGGTTTTATTTAGTTCGACCCGTACGTAATTTGTTTATTTTGGTCAAAATTAGAAATTGAAATTTAAGCACGTTCCCGTTGTCAGATTGATCTGAAATTTGGTACACACATTTAATTTAGATGACAATACAATATAATAAAATCAATAACATTATAAATCTAAGATGGCCGCCGATACAAAATGGCGGATTACATATTTTTCCTTAACCCCCTTAATATGGGTATCAAATGAAAGGGCTACACTAGTAAAACACGATGATTATGTCAAATTTTAAAATTCAAGATGGACGTCGTTCCAATATGGCGGACTAGGTACATATTTTTCCACAACCACCACAATATGGATAAAAAAAAACCGTTTAACTTAAAAGTTTTTTAAATGTATTTATAAATTATATCAGATCGAAGTTAGAGATAGAGATAGATTATAGAAATTTATTATTTTACAGGAAATTTCTGAAACGTGATCTCGTCAGTTAAACTTTTCTACATTTACGAAAGTCCAAGGTAGAAGAACCATGGCATGACATGACATGAGGTTTACACCATAAGCCTTTAGTACACGATAAAATAGTCGTCACTGTGTACTATTTAGCTTTTAGTGCCTCACTTTACACCAGCAAGAAGTGAATATTAAAATAGATGTTTAGTTAAACAGGTAAATCATATAAAGTATTAAAAATATTTACATTAAAAATAAAGAAACAACTCATGTATATTTGTATAATGATTAAATATAGCAAAGCGTTTTAATAGTACCTATTTTATTTTTTTGGGGAAATCCTGTATGAGATCCCTTCGCTGCGGGGGCGACGATAGGATTATGCCGGAATCCTACCAGCTAAAACCCCATGGTCTTCGTGAACGGCTTTTGTTGAAACTACGGAAATGCTTTCGTATACTACCGCAGTTTCAACGGCGGTGGCCCAGTGCCTCGATTCCTTGCTTGCGGTAGATCGCCCCGAATCTGTTGCCAAGGTCATATTGAGGGAGGGGGGGCTTCAACAATACCTAACGGAGATGTTTTGCATGTACACATATATATATATATATATATATATATATATATATATATAAAATCATTAAAGCCTTTATAAAATTAAAGGCACTAATATAAAATACGAAACAACTTAGATTAAATGACAATACATGTAATTAAACATCTTGGTATCTTTATAAATAAACATAATGATATCGTAATCATTTTGTCATCGGATATATGACATTTTTAAGGCATAATCCTCAACCAAAGATAGTTTCCTTGATGTTACGTTGATCGGCCATGCCCTGCCCGCATTTAGCGACTGCCAGTGACTTTGACTTAAATAATAATATTATATTAATAATAATAGATAATAAGATCTAATAAAATTATCCGATAGGCTTTCGAGTGGCGATCGCGTCGTGGGTAGCTTCCCACTAGGTGGACCCACGACATGGTTAAAGTCGCCTGAAGTCGCTTGATGCGCAAGCGCAAGAACCATCATCGTGGCGATCTTTGGGGGAACCCCATGCCTTACTTTGCATTTATATAAATAAACATGTAATAATATTGCTACATAAAAAGCCGCCATATGTGAAAGTTCCCGCGGACGTCGTCACAACGCTCGACCGTTTGCTCGTCTCGCCCACTCGTCTCGCTCACTCGCACGGCGTGCACTATACGCGCTCTTGCTTGGCTGACTGCCAAGGCGCAGCACGTGCGCCCGCGGCTGTTGCAGTTCTCGGGGAGTCGCATTTGAACTAGGGAACGATGCGCAACCGCTCGTAGGCGCATTATATTATATTTATATTATTCATTTTCCGGGCACAAATTATGCTAATTATTAAATAAACGTTTTTCCACATCACAAACATGATTATTTTTATGATATGTAGTTTAGATCAAATACTACTAGATGTATAATGATATCTTAATATATATACTCGTATACATATCAATTTAATGTTGTATTTCTTACAGTGTTAAGTGTGAAAATGTTAAAGAATGAACTGGATTGTGCGGCTTGCAATATTGGTCGATCGAACTGTTGCTTTTGAAACATATCAAGTCCAGTTAAAAAGATAAAGTGAACACTTGCACGAAGTTATAACGCCGCAAAGTTTAACTGTTTCTTCTTTCGAACAAATACACTCGGAATCTCTGCTACGGTTTTTCTTTTTTGTAACTGTAACAAGATTACACGATACACGTGTTGCGGATGTAGGTGTATTAAGACATTTTTAATAATGTCTAGAATGAAATTATTAATAAAAATTATTGCGGTTTAAATATAAATTATATATTACATATTATATATAAAATTATATATTAAATAAATATTATTGCATTTCGTCGAGTACAATAAAAATGAAAAACCTTCGTTATTAATGGATGCCGAAAATAAACTCTAATGTTTCATTTTGTGTTTTATTTAATTAAAATGATTGAAGCCTAATTAATTTTATAAATACTTTCAAAACAGATGCTTAATTAATATCTGATTATCGTTTCGGAAAAAAAAATACCAAGGCTTTTGCTATTCTTTGCAAAAGCTTTATTTTGTAACAAAAAACTGGAAGATTAGTTAGTGTAAATATTTTAGAGGTAAATGTATAACTCATATTTTTTTTTTAATTATTACAACCTACTTCTAATCATTCTTAATACAAGTGTGCACTTTGAAATATGTTACATTAACTTATTTTTTTTATTAGAATCCGACAGGACAATTACTTCTAACAGTACAAAGCCTGCAAGACAGATAGTAAACAATAATTATTTTAGAATATAGTAATTTGAATTTTAAAACGATTTTTCTTACTGTATTACGTTATTGTTTCTGAAATCATTGATTTCTAGATCAGATTTTATACATATAAATTAACAGAGCTATACATTTTCCTCTTACTATATAAATATAGGTGATAGTGTTGAACTTTATTATCTACAATCAATAACCCTGTTGTATCAATAGTTGTATACAGTACCCGGCAATAAATATTGCCTTTCATTCGATCTTTGGAAAGAGACAATCGGCTAATTTCGGCTTCGTAGAGCGTTATCTCTGTCGAATGAATTACAATGATTGACAAAACGTTACACAGGTAGTGACTGACAAAACGGTACATAGGTAGTGTGGGACAGAGATAGTGTTCTACGAAGCCGAAATTATCCGATTGTTTCTTTCCGAAGGTCGATGTGCAATATTTATCGCCAGTTACTGTATGACATATTGCGAGAGAATTGTCGCGGGCAGCGTGGCCGAGCGGTCTAAGGCGCTGGTTTTAGGCACCAGTCCGAAAGGGCGTGGGTTCGAATCCTACCGCTGTCAAGATCTATTTTTTATTAAATTGTTAATATATTTATATGATATATATATATATATATATATATATATATATATATACGCCATAGCGTACAGACAACCTTTATTGGCTGTACATGTTAGTAATTTTTTATTTCGTGAAGTTCTCCTAATGGTGTACACTTTGCTGGTTACCAAACAAAGGCTTTAGCGCGATTGCCACAATTAAGAGATGGTTTTTCCTTATATTCATTGCCAATACATTGTGATGCTGACTATATTTCACATTGCAACTGACATATAGCTTCATACAACGTACTGGGGTTTGTTAGGGAGCTTAAAGAAATTCAAGGATTTTCATTATTTGAATTCGTTTGTTTTTTTTTTATTTTCATTTCATATAAAAATATATTTAACTATTGCTCATCGTGGTGTTATTATTTTAAACTGATAGACGCTAACTGCAAGGCCTAGGTCTCCCTTAAAGATCGTCTATAAGACAGGTAATGGTGAGCTGTCCGCGTCAAGTGTCCTTAACTATTAAACTTAACTTTTGTGGTCATTTATTACAGTGATACTTAGCTCTAAAGTTAAGTATGTAAAACTATGTATTAACAAATAATATAAACATAAGCAAGAGTGTAACAAATATTGCCTGTGAAACTGTATCGTTTGCAGCAACAATTAATATAGTTTTATGATCTTTTACATCTTATAATTAAAATATATTATAATGCTTCAATACGATGGCTTTTAATGAGTTATTTTTACTTAAATAACTTTTCAACGTACTTTATGCATATTGTAAACAGTTTCAACAATATACAAACGATAGTATGATGCAGTTAAACTTTGATAATGTCCGCAGTATGGGACCAAATTGGACTGGCAAAAGAGTGCAGGTACGCGGGCTGACTTTCTCTTTATATCTCTAACGACACTCACATCTGTCTCATAAAGAATAGAGTCCCAAATCTGTTAAGTTTTTTAATCACCAGATGTACTAAAATATAAATTTAATTAGGAAAATACAACACACGACAAGTAATGAAATTGTTGTGTTTGGGTGCACATGTACTCACGGGCCTAAGTGCAGATGCACTCATGAGGACGACTGCACTTAAACGCTCTATAGGTTTCCATATTACATAGAAAGGTATTTTAACCCTGTTATTAATTAAAACTAAAATATCTCTGGGTATCTGGAGATTAGATAATATATGAATCATTTAAATAGTTTTTTTTATTATTTACGTGTTATATAATATAAATACTTATTTCAAAGAGAAAAAAAACTGTTTTCAAAATTTTACAATATATTTATTTTAATTTAGTTATGAGATTATTTAAGTATGTAGGTATATTATAAACGTTTTAAATTTCGTATATTAATAGAAATATTTTGTAGCCGCGTAATAAACGAAGACGAACAACTTTACAGTTCCTTTATAAAAAAAGGTAATAGTGAAATGCATTTTCAAAATCACTTTATTGAGATGAACAGTTTTGTGTACTTTTAATTAAAAAATCTTTTTGGATATGTTGAAAATTTTATAATTTGTATGTAAACTGAAGATAGAATATAATCGCGTATAAAACAAACAAGTTTTCTTTATCGTAAATATACAGTCCACGGCTGGACATAGGCCTTGCCCATAAACTTCCAGTAGGATAAGTTGGAAGTGGCCCGCATCTAACATCTGTGCACTTTGTGAGTTGATGTTCAACGCTGCGCTAATCGTTTTTCTTTAAGTTTTTATTTTTTAAATCGAAATAAATTAATTTACTCACATAATATGTAGGTATATCGAAAAATAAAGCGATTATTTTACTTTTTTACAAGTAATATTTTATATAGAGGGGTTCATCCCCCCGACATTCACAATGTTTTTCGATATACAGTAATACCCCGCTTTACGCGACCCCGTTATACGCGGTTTCACTATAACGCGAATTGCAAATTTCGCGCTCAAATGCCTCGAATTACGCGAAAGAGTGCGTATAAATATAATGTAGTCATCAACTTCTCTATGGTGTCTTGACCATCTGTCAAACAATTAAAAACAGTGTTGGGTGTTATGAACGTATTTTACAAGAACGTAAACAAAACGTTACCCAAAAGACAAGAGATGTATTTTTCCGTAAAAAATAAGAGTATGTGTTGCATAAATTGTTCCTAGAATTAAAGTGATTGATTAAAACGGTTTGTATTTTTTTGTAATAATTTTTGACTATGTTTAATCATAAACCTCGTTATACGCAAATTTCAGTTAACGCCATTTTTTTGGAACGTATCCCTCGCGTAAAGCGGGGTATTACTGTAATCCATATATCATCATCATCTCAGCCATACGATGTCCAGGGCCTGACATAGATTTGCCTGATAGATTTCTAATAATAGCGGTTCTAAGTGGCCTATACCAAATCACTTCCGATGACCAGGTCGTTTATCACTTGTATTTTTTTAAAAGTATTTTTAGGTCGAAACAAATGAAGGCTATTTACATTATAAATTATATATTACATGCTCTTTACACATACGCAGTGATTCGTACACAAACACGGACGGAGACAATAATAAACAGTTTTGTCGCTTCCGGAATCTTCTTAGGAAACCTCTGTGGACGTTAAGTGGTCGTAAATTGTACGACGCTGGGTAGATAATGGTTGTTTGAGAGCTGCCGCTGAGGTCATTGATACGAGAGATACAATTTTTTTTGTTTTCCTTCTTATATATCTTCTATTTAGAAGAACTATATGCTTAAATTACACTAACTGCGATTTGTAAATTCTAGAAAAATTCCTGCGGATTTCCTTTACAAAACATACTTTAATATACTTAGAAGATCCATTTATGTAATCTATCTATGATTATTATAGCCATAGCACGTCTCCTACTAAACAAAGGCACAGGTTTTCAATGAGATATGTTGGAGACGGTCTGCATCCAGGGTCTAGCAGTTGTAGGCTCGTGGTCTTATATCCAGAACCTTCAGGCCCAGCTGCTTGAGCCTTATTTTCTGAGAGCTATGTGGATCTGTCTATTGCCTTTTCCACTTACCATACATCAAATAAATATATAAGTAAAATAGTTTTAAGTAAGAAAAAGACCTACATTTAGCCACTTCCGCACATGCAGTGGTAGTCGTGAAACAGAGTGCACCGCCCGCCAGCCCGCTGATAAATGCGCATGCGGCAAACAATGCGAATTACACAACTGCCACCGTTAAATCACTCAACACGTGTTTCTCCCCTCCACGGGGCATCTTCAGGAGTTATGTTACATCGATTAATGCTAAAGAGACTCGATAGCGAAAGTAGCTATATAAATTAGTCCTTTTCTTACTTAAGATGGACTTCCGCAAAGTAACGCCTAAATCTATTAGATATCGTCTTCTTCTCTTCTTTCTTAAGTGGATAGTTAGTAAAAATATGCAATTATTCATAAATTGTCAATTTTATACCACAAAGAGAATATTTTTATTTTGACTCACTCATATTAATTTTTTAAGTGGACCATAAATAGTGATAGCTTTAAGTAAGCCCAGAGAAGAATATTCGAAGAGCCTTAATATGAAATTAAAATCAAACATTAAAGTTATCTTTAATGATATCATTCAACTTTATAATACGAGGCTTCTTAAATTCCTTGATATCCACATGAAACTCAACTTAGTTTTATTGTTACAAATATTATTATATTATACAGTAAATAGAGAAATTGACATTTTTGCTGTATTACAATCTAAAAGGTAAGACCGCTTTTCTTGTAATTCATTTGTTTAACGCATTAAATTACTTTTTTTTAATTGATAAGGCTGATTACAAATATAATTGATACATGATTAGTATTTGTCTTGAAATATGAAATACTTTTGACAGACGATGTCGTTACAATACTATATCGCTGCTATATTCGCTACTTTCACCACTCTCGTCACCGCTCTCACCTTTCCTGCCTTCACCGCTACTGCCACCGCTTCTACTTTTGCTCTTTTCGCTGCCGAATCTACACCTGTTTTCAGATCAACCACCGATCCCACCTTTGAATATCTTCACTACTTCACCTTCGCCATCACATCAGTATTCGCCACTCCCACCGCTCTTGCTCTCTTTACCGCATCCGCTTCCGCGTTCGCCTTTGCATCAAGCCCGGTTTCCAACTTCCACTTTTGTTTCTATCACCGCTCCTTTTTTTGATATTTTCTCTGCCTCATTCACACCTTTCTTCGTATCCATCACCGATTCCTCTTTTGATATCTTCATTACTTTCGTCTCCGCGATTACATCAGTATTCGCCACCGCTACCGCTCTAGCTCCTTTTACTGCAGCTGCTTCCGCGTTCCCCTCTGCATCTAGCCTCGTTTCCACCTTTAGTCTCTTCGCTAATTCCACTTCCTCATTGACTTGCCACACCGTTTTAGTTTCATCTTTTTTCATCGCTCCCGTCTGAGCACTCGTGTCTGCGACTGCTACCGCTCCCACTTTAGCTATTTTCACCATTCCAGTCTCTGCATTCGTCAACTTACCCGCTTTCGTGTCCGCCTCCGCTCTCTTCCCCGTACATACCTTAGCTCCTCGCTGGCTCGACACTTGATATTTATTGCCTTTTAATATCAAGACAAAGCTTTCACGAGAGCTTTCCAACGAGCTTCATGAAAATAACTGGCTGTCCGTGACATCAGTTTATTAAGCCCGAGCAAAGTGTGGAAAAACTAACGTTTGATTAAAGTGCACAAAAAGCTCGGTGTGTAAACTGGATTTTCGTACTGTTCTGAAAATATCTGCTATTTCGTCAAACATGTTTTTAGTGACGTATATATTAAAAACCTGATCTATGTTTAAAGGCAGATTAGTGTGTATAGTTAAGAATAATTATGTCTTTACTGTTTAGTTGTGATGTTGAGTGGCATTTCTGAGCTGGTAAGGGGTTGGCGATATAGTAAAAATCGCGGCGATCTGTGGGAAGGCCTATGCCTTGTAGCGACCGTTTATTATTTGACAACATCATCAGGTAATACTGATAAATTGTTTATTAATTAACTAAGAAAAGGACCAATATTTAGCCACTTTCGCACATGCAGTGGTAGTCGTGCCAAACACAGAGTCCACAGTGGCACTAATCGGTGTAACATAACTCCTGAAGATGCCCCGTGGAGGGGTGAAACACGTGTTGAGTAATTTGGTGGTGGCGGTTTTGTGATTCGCATTGTTTGCCGCATACGCATTTATCAGCGGACTGGCGGGCGGTGCATTTCATTGCACGACTACCACTGCATGTGCGGAAGTGGCAAATTTTTGTCCTTTTCTTACTTAGGATGAACTTCATTTTTAATTTAATTCCATTAAAAATTATTAACATTTTATTACGCGAAAACTCTGGAAAATAAATCAAAAAGGAAATGTAACAAAATAACGTAGATAATAACTAAAAAAAGACAATTTATATACAAGTACAAGAAGGGGTTTTATCGCACGAGACGATCTCTACCAGGGAACCTTTGGATGGAGATTAAAGACATGAAGGAGAGACAGTTATTGACTGTGTAGACATATTCATGTTTAATCGTGGTACTATGCAACATAGTTGTCAAATATTGATTAAACATTGAGGTAGTATTTTAAAAAATGTTTCCCCGTTTCCTTTGTTTACGTTGTAACATAACTTCAGAACATACCATACCGTCACATTAATCTTTTCTATATGTTTCCTAATATTGCCACAAGCTCTTATTGAAAAAAGAAACTCTGAAACATGTGTGAAAACTGTCACTATGAACTACGATCTTCTGGTTAGCTGAAAATTCCGCGTACTATGAGTATTTGCAGTTTAATAAATACATTGGTTACTATTTAACAACAACAAAATAATTTTTTTAATGTGTATATTAAAATGTTAAAGAAATAATTGAATGAATCGAATAAATAAAAAACGCAATATGCATTTTGTGTTTTAACTTCTTTTAGTTATAATTTAAAAAATAAATTAAAATTCGAATGCGAAAGATTCTTCTATACGTTGCCCTTTTGTTTTTGGATGACAGATAATATTAGAGTGCGCAATAACTTAACAATCTGAACTCGACTTGACCCGAATTTCGTGAATCATTTATATATGATTCGGGATACAGGCGGCCAGTTATTTTTTTATTACGAACAGTAATAAATTGGAACGCGAAAAAAAATTAAAACTTTTTTATTTCTTCACTTTGAATAAATAGTCAGCAAAAATCATTAAAGCTTTTACATCTGTATCCATACAACCTCTATAAAATGATTAATTAGAATGTTTATTATTATTACTGATAGCGAAGTACATTTTTTTATAAACTATTACTCTCTAAAATCTATCTACCTATGTACATGTACATACCCACATACGCACACACACATACACGCACACACACTCACACACTCCCCACGGGCTGAGGTGTACTGCTACGTGGCGCCTCCCCAAGGTTGCGGATAGGGGAAAGCCCGAGAGTCGCAATTTGCGAAACAGGGTAGGGGTGAAATAAAATAGCCCTCGCGGACAAAACACAACCCGATGTCAGTGGTCTAGCGTGCCCAGGACTGGAAGGCGACAGGGAATGGTCGTCGCAAGCGCTCCCCTGAGGGTACCAGGTCCCACCTCAGGCGTACTTAAGTGGCCTTACTTCGGTAACCGGGGCTCTGCCGAAGCGGACTGTATATTTCCCTAGGTTCTCGCGGGAACAGCATGGATAAATTAATCAAAAAAACAAACGAAAATGAAAGTAATATGGAGCTGAAGAAGGCATTACAGCTCCACGAAAATACAATCACTGCCCTGGCGGAGTACATAAAGGGCAAATTAAACGTTCATGGAGAGATCCGCAAACATGTGGCCGCGCTAGGTACATCGTTTGCAAAGATCACCAGGGAAATTGGAAGCGTCGGAAAATCAAACGCCACCACATCTGTAGGAGAAGTGCAAACGTCACCGTCTCTTTACAGAATGTATTCGGACACGACTGTAAAAGAAACCGAAGAAGAAAGCAAATCGGCAACACCGAAGAGCCGAAAAACGCGAAAAGTCAAAAGGACGGAACGCTCTTCACCCTTGGAGATCAGCCAGGCACCGAAACTGCGAAAAGCTAATACAACGGACTTAGCAGTTACGGTAAGGCCAGAGCTGAAGCCAAAGCCGCCACTTCCACACGATCACTCGGAGTGGAAAGAGGTAAAAAAGAAGAAGCAACCCAAGAAAAAAGTAGTAACGCGTCCGAGTGCTCTTATCATTCGCCCAAGCCAGAAGGATCAGTACGCCGAGATCCTTAAGCGGGTCAAAAAAGATGCTTCCGCGGATCATATAGGCAAATGTGTTGATAAAATTAGAAGGACGGCTACGGGCGATATGCTTCTTATCCTAGCGAAAAATCAAAAAGATAAAACGCAGGAGATAAGAAACACCATTTCCACAGTTCTTGGAAAAGATGCTACGGTAGTATGCAAAGTACCTGAACAGGAATTAGAGATTAAGGACCTAGACGAAACCACGACGGTGCCTGAAATCGTAGAAGCCCTACAGAAAATAACTGGCGGAGGAAGCCATATTTCTGAACACTGCGTCAAGTCCCTTCGCAAAGCATACGGAGGAACACTTACGGCTTCTATTAGAGTAGCAGCAGAATTGGCCAGAACCTTAACAGAGCGGCAAAACATCAAGATAGGTTGGGTCAATTGTAGGATAAGAGCTACTCAAAGGCCTATAAAATACTTCAGGTGCTGGCACTATGGTCACGTTGCAAACAAATGCAGCAACAAACATGACAGATCGAAGAGCTGCATCAAATGTGGGGAAATAGGCCACAAAGCCAAAGAGTGCGGTAAGGAAGCCCGATGTATCCTTTGTGTTGATAATGGGAATTCCGAAGACTGTGCTCACATTGCAGGATGTGGTCATTGCCCTGTATTTAAAAAAGCACTTCAGATGTTAAGACAGCCTCAAAAATGATCAAGGTACTACAAATTAATCTTAATCATTGTGAGGTTGCCCAAGACCTACTCATGCAGACTGTACGGGAGCTAAAATTAGACATAGTACTAATTTCGGAACCCTATAAGCACATCAGTGGCCTAAACTGGATCACCGATAAGGAAGGAAAAGCTGTCATCTGGGCGTGTGGCACTAAACCTCTCCAGGGTAATCAAAATAATTGTTCTGGATTTGTAAGAGCCAAATTTAATGGAATACGTTTCTACAGTTGCTATGCACCACCTAGCCTAACACACGATGAGTTCGTCCGGTTCCTGGCCAAATTAGTGGAGGATGCCCGAATGTACTCCCCGGTAGCTATAGCTGGAGATTTTAACGCTTGGGCAGTGGACTGGGGTAGTAAAGCTACTAATACTAGAGGTTGCCAGCTTCTGGAAGCGATGTCACTGTTGGACGTCGCCTTACTTAATACAGGCGATAAACCCACGTTCACAAGAGGCGAGGCGAGCTCAATTGTGGATCTCACTTTCGTCAGCAGTACACTAGCAAGAGGAAATAGCAGTTGGGAGATCTCGGATACTTACACCGCTAGCGACCACTGTGCCATATACTGGGAGGTATCATGTAAGCCAAATACAAATAGAGTACCATACACAAGAACTGGTTCAGTGGGTTGGAGGACTAGCATGTATGATCCCGGCCTGTTCAAGATAGCACTCGAGGATCGACCACTGCTTTCCAAAAGTGCCAGTGAAAAGGCGGTTGAAATCATAAGGAGGCTGACTGAGGCCTGCGATGCAACAATGCCAAGGCGACGCAACAACAACCGAACCCCACCGGTGTACTGGTGGAATGATAACATTGCTGAGCTTAGGAAAATATGTGTAAAGGCGCGTAGAACCTCCCAACGAGCTCGGAAAACACCACAATTCGAGCAGCTCTACGACAAATATAAGGAAGCGCGATTAAAATTAAATAAATCCATTAAAGAGAGCAAGAGAAACGCGTGGAAAATATTGTTGGAAGAGGTTGAAAAGAATCCATGGGGCAAGCCGTACCAGGTTGTAGTTAAACAACTGAGACATGAGAATACAACGCCCACTTGTCCTATTCTACTAGGAAGAATTAAAAGAGCTCTGTTCCCCACGCAACCAAAATCCTCCTTTCAACTAGGGATTGTGGATCCGAATGAAATCCCCCCTATTACCGAGAAGGAGCTAATGGTAGCATGCGGTAGGGTTGGAAACAACAAAGCTCCGGGACCGGATGGGATCCCCAACGTAGCTCTTAAGCAAGCTATTGTAGCAACACCAGGAGTCTTCTTGGAGGCCTACAATAGCTGCTTACTGGAACTTACCTTTACCTAACTACCTTTACCTAACTACCTTAACTTACCTTTCCTACCGCGTGGAAACGACAGAGACTGGTACTTCTCCCTAAAGATAAGAAGCCACCAGACGAGCCATCGTCATACCGGCCCCCCTGTATGCCGGATACTGCGGGGAAAATACTAGAACGTATTATCCACAGCAGGATCGAAGCAGCAGTTGAACCCCACCTAGCTAACTCACAGTATGGGTTCAGAAAAGGCCGGTCTATGCTAGATGCTATAGAGCAAGTAGTCAATATAGCAAAACTAGCAGTGTCTGGGAAAAGATGGAAGAGAGGCTCGATAAAATACTGCCTGGTTGCCACCTTGGACATTAAAAACGCCTTTAACTCAGCAAAATGGGAGGTCATCATGGGGGCACTTAGCTCACTGAATGTACTACCTACGTAAAATAGGGAAGTGAAGTGGGCATTTGAAAGATCCTTCCAAATAATCACCCTGTGGATGAGGTCAGTCGGACTAGAACTGGCTGAGCAGAAGACGGAAGCAGTGCTCATTACTGGCAGGAGAGTTGCGGAGACCATCACACTCAATGTCGGCAGCTGTGAAATCGCAACTCAACCAGCTATACGGTACCTTGGAGTAATGATCGACCATAGGTTAAACTTTAAAGATCAGGCTGAGAGAGCAGCAGCGAAAGCGTCTCTGGTGACAGCTAAACTCTGCCGACTCATGCCTAATGTCGGAGGTCCTAAGCAAAACAGAAGGAAGTTATTAGCGTCGGTGACTACGTCAGTGCTTATGTACGGAGTACCCATATGGTCCGATGCACTGAGCAAACAGGAGTCCCGACGGAAAATCGCCTCTGTTTATAGAGTCAGCACTCTACGGGTAGCTAGCGCCTTTCGTACAGTATCGGAGGATGCGGCATGCGTGATAGCAGGTATGGTTCCTGTTGCGCTTCTTGCAGACGAAAGAACTGATCTGTACCGTAGCAAAAAAAGCAAATCAGACCCAATTTCAACTGAACTTAGAATTCGGGGAAGACTGAAAAGCTTGCAACAGTGGCAATCGTCCTGGGAAGCTAATACCAAACCTAGAGCCATGGGTGAACCGAGATCATGGAGAGTTGAACTACTACCTGACTCAGATGATATCCGGCCACGGCTGTTACCGAGCGTATATCCATAGGTTCAAATACGAAGATTCCCCTGACTGTCCTAATTGTGTCGGAATGATTGAAGATGCAGAGCATGTCTTTTTCGTCTGCCCCCGATTTAACGAAGCCAGGAGGTCTTGGGAAGAAGGTGTAGGATGCAAAATCTATCCTGAAACTCTGATAGCTACAATGCTATCCTCGCCTTCGGCCTGGGAACTTACGAGCGCGTACTGTACGACGGTGCTGAAGGAGTTGCGAAAAACAGAGCAGGAGCGGAGGAAGTTTGCCTGAACAGCCACTCTATCAGAGAAAGCTGCGGCTAAATCCCTCCCGCGAAGTAATGCCTAACGGCCATGCCGTGGGGACCAGGGATACCGAAGAGAGAGGATTGTTTTTAGTCGGTATTGATCTAGATCGAGTCCGACATACGGGGCACCAACATCAGGCCCTATGATACGTAAAAGTATTTTTAAACCTCTATAAAAAAAAAAAACGCACACACACTCACATACACACACACACACATGCACACACACACGTACAAACACGCACACACGCGCACACACGTACATATTCGAGAATTATTAACTTACTTAATGACTAAAAATAAAATAATTTATTTAAATTCATTAATACTGACATACAACATTTAAATGCTAATTGGTACATCTATTTAGCGCTAATTGAATGCGTGTACTTTTTATTCTAATTATCATTACTACCTATTAATATGGAATAACATGATAAGCTTACAAAATGTGATATTAATGTAACCAAACAGAAATAAAAATATAAAATGTAATGTGTAACGAGAGAGGAATGAAAGGTCACAGAGCGAAAGAGAATGAAAGGAGAAATGTGTAAGAAAACTGGATAAAAGATCTTAAGAAGTATACATGAAGAGAAAGAAAATAAAACAGATATAATAATTAAATAAATTTGCCCGTAAAGTCCCTGTCCCACAAAAGATAGGGGGTACGAGAGGCCCCCAACAGCAAGGGCCATAAAAAAAACATGATAAGCTTCTTTAGTAGGTACGATATTTATAAATAAATATTCTCGTTCTTTTGTTTACTTCTGAAAACAAAACAATTACGACCAAGTAATAATTGAGCCGCACGAAGCATTTCGAATTCCGAACGCATTCAGTCGTTAAGGAGAACAATCAATACGTTACGGAACTGGACAAAACGCGCAGTTAACTCTCATTGGGGTTAAACTAACCCTTAGTAATTTGAGTGTTTTTGTTATAAAAATCTGTATATATTTGGGATACCTTTTTTTAATATTGGGAAATCCTGCATAGGATATCCCTCCTTACTCCTGCGGGGGGAACGAAAGGGTTATGTCGGACTCTACCGGATAAAACCTCAGGGTTTTCTTAAACGGCTTCTGTTGAAATCACGTGAACGTTTTCGCATACTACCGTAGTTTCTACGGCGGTCGCCTAGTGCCTCAACTTCTTACTTGCAGTGGATCACCCCGAATCCATCGCCATGTTAAGAGGGTTTGAGAAAGGTGCGATACACCCTTCAACATCCAGGTCTTTGACTGCGGATGGGGGGTTCAGATGTTCTTCCTCTCTGTCATTCTGCAGCCTCCTTCTGCAACATCTCTTTTTCGTAGAAGGTTATACCAGCCTTCCATGACTGCTCGTTTTGTACCATCGCCTTAATGAAGCCTAATAACGAGAGGTCATTCCCCACAGTGTCGAAGAGTTTTCGGCGCAGCTCTTTCTAAGTTGTACACTCCTTAAGCGTGTGCTGTGCTGTATTCTCTTTGCATATTTGGGTTAGTTACTTAAAAAAGAGGTTATTGCAGGAGATATAAAATGACTTATCGAAATTACTTGAGCTTTAAGGAGGTGAATAGCCTATTTTTCTACCAGAAGCTTAAAACCTTTTCTACCCATGTATTTCATATCAAGTAAATTGATCACTCTGAAATATGTTATATCAAATTATTTTTCATTGAAATGTGACAGGCCAATGTCTTCTTGCGGTATAAAGTTTACAGGATCTGAAAGTTTGAAAGGATTATTTAATAATTAATTTTAATATGTAACAATCCAAATTTTGAAAACTTTTTTTCTTAGTATATTATCGTTACATTATTTATTATTACTGACAACAGCCTGTAAATAAATAATAGTTATTTTTTTAAAGACATCCCGAAGTTTAGTTATTGAGAAGTTTCTCCTTGCTTTATATCCTCAATTATAACAACCTGCGAAGCAAAGTCAAAAATAAAATAGAATAATAAAATAATAGATCCTATGTTGAATTTATTTAATATTCTATCTTAAATATTAATTAGTACTTGGCAAGTCATACGAAATATATGACGAGACAGTATTTGTGGTGGATATTTCAAAGATAAAAGAAAGTCCATACGGTGCCAATCAAATCAACTTCAGTTTCGAAATTGCAATCCCGTAACTTGAATAACGAAACATGCGCCATGTTGCAAAAGAGAGATCGAAAATTTTGATTACTTTATCGATTCTTTTACACGCAAGACTGTTTTATATATGTATATGTTTATATATATGTACATACATAAATAGATTAAATATATGTAGATTAAAAATGTACAGAAGCTTGTAACATCTCACAAGGCTCCACGATATTAGTTACTTGCAAGATATTGTGAGGAAAGGATGAAATATATTCAGAAGGATGAAAGATGAATTTGGAAATTAAAAAAAAAAGAATAAAAATTGTCTGAATAGTCAACCCATCCATCCATGTTAGGGATTGAACGAGAGGCAGCAATAATGTGGATTTTAAAAGAACAATAGTAACTTTCGCCTTTCTTCCCTCATCTGCATTCTCTGATCACAAGTTTACATTACATATCACAGATTTTTACGACTCATGTTTATAAAACACGTCTTTATACACTTTATTTCTAGTTTTACAATTACAGTTAAAAATATAATTTTTTAAAACAAAATATTATTTTGCCTTTACTGATTTATATTAATAATTTTGTTTATTACCCGTGAGTCGTATCGACCCTTTGTATCTAAAGTCGAGTCTTGTTCCTATTTATTGCGATCTGCATCATTTTTTTTTCAATACCCAAAGAATGTAGGTCGCAGATTGTCGTCGTCCATTAGGGACGCTATGCCAAGCCTTAAGGTTCTATAGCGAAGGCCACTGACTGGCAAGCACAGCATAAGTCCACCTAAAAACTAAATAAAAGACTCTGTTAAGGTATTCTAAAGTGCAAGATGCAGGCCAGTTCATATTGGTCTTTTTGATTTATGTTTGTTAAGATATTGATAATAAATCATTTTAATCTTCTATCATCAATTATAGCTTTAAGAAAACTTCTTTAATAAGTGCAGGATGATCAAAGATATATATAACCGCTTTAGAGGTGGATATATAACTCATTTATCACCAAAAAATTTTAAGGCTTTTGCACCTACTGTTGAATAACTATATGATATAACTCGTTAGATATGAACTGTAATTAACACTTTTGTGAATATATGTTCATGAGGTATGTCAGAAAATTTTTAATAGATCAGGCCGTAAGAAATTAAACAAAAGAAACACTGCGCACACGACTCTACGCTTTGCACCCGACCACGTTCACGGCAATTCCACTAGATGACGTAGAGTAACACAGTTATTTAGTTATAACAGAGTAACACAGGCAATTTTTAGTGGAGTCCTGTACCTTGCAGTGGTCATCCATCGGCTGAAAAAGAACAAGAAGAAACAAGATTTTAAGTCCCAGAATATAATGAACAGATAACAATGTCTACTATGTAACTTGAAATGACTACACCGGACCGATAGTATTACAAAATGACATATGTTAATTAAAGTGATAAACAAATTGTAACCTAAAAATAGAAGGCAATAAACATACAATGCGTAACAAATCAAAATGTATGTGGAAAGCAAATACAACAAACACTCGAATTAAAAGGTTTCTGCGTTAAATAGAGAAAACAGATGAGATTCACAAAAAAAAGAATCAAGTAAGAATGTACATCATGTGCGTGTACAATAAATTAGGTGTTTAACAGCTAGCTTACCATTTTTTCCTTGTAACTCTTAGCTTTACTCCAATAAACTGATTTACGAGACGTATTATAGTAAAGTAAAGACATAAATAATGCTAACTAATATAAGAAAGAAAGCTTTCGAGATAACCCCCGCGCCGCTACCGGGCATTGTTTTTATTTATTAGCACCTTTAGCGGCCGCGAGTGATTCGTCATAATTATCGAATGCTAGAAATATTATCGCACGCCTCTATACAACTATTGTTTTTTTTTCTGATTACTTAATAATACTCCATTTCAATCTATCATAATTTACTAAAGAAATATCTTTTATATTTATGAATTCTAAATATAAATGATTGATTTATTATATTAAAGTTATCACTCTTCTATACAGGGTGATTTCAAATTTTTAAATGGATGATAAAAATGCTGTCAATAAATGTGTAGTATCAAAAAATTATGGTTTTATATTATATATTATTGTATATCAAAAAAGTGTTTTTAAAATTAATATATGTTACTCGTGCAACCAGTGGCCGTTGTGGACGAAAGCTTCGAGTGGTGACCATGATCTGGTAGACGCGGCGTGGGTATATCCTGCACTAGGATAGACCAACGACATAATTACATTTGCAGGGAGTGGATAGGCCTATGTCTTGCAGTGGGTGTCCATCGGCTGAAAAGAAGAAAATTAATAATTACTTACTTACTATCCCTGCATAATTTGTACCTTTTCTTATAGAAGAACTAAACTAAATAAATATATTTCATAGTTATCTCTATATAAAGGACGTAGAATCATTTTAACTTTTTGCTGATAAATGAGCTATACATTCATATGCCTTGTTACTGATAAATGAGCTATACAATCATGTAAAGCCTTTGTACCTATAACCAATTAACTCGTTACGAACGGTTTGCATTATGTGGAACGGGTATAAAGGGACCCGCATCCCAAGTGTGCACATGCGGAACTCCTCGCGTCCCGCGTCTTAAGATATTCGCCGAAATGACCAGATGGCAATCTCTTCTACCAGCGCTTAGGCCCGAGTAGATTTGACGTGTGTACCATTCACGCTCTCTCTCTCTCTCTCTCTTTCTGTCTCTCTCTCATTGTTAATTATAAATAGTTACTGTATAAACAAGAACGTTTGAGATCATTTTAATTTACACCCTACATTCAGATCAGTAAACATGAGCCAATTGAAACGAACAATGAAGATAAACACAACCGTTACGTACAACTTAGGATTCGAATCGCAACCCACGAGACAGATGTCGACGTGAAACAACTACAAACAACTGCGAGTCTTATTGTGGGATCGTACGAAACGACCCCTAATCGCTACGTGGTCTGCACGGCAACGAGCCACTAATTAGACATGTTAATTTCTATTAATTAAGACAACGTCGGTTGACTGGCTTTGTCTGCTCTTTTTAAGCGGACAAAAGAAACATAACTTACATTAAGACGAAAAATTGGATCTTATATATACAGAACGTTTTTAAAAAAACTTTTGAGAGGTGGATGTACAGTTGATTTACTTAATGTACCGTACCAAATTCTATACTTTCAGAAATAAAAAATGTATATATATGTCATGGAAATATAATAAAAACGTTTTCAAAGTTAGCATTACTACATAATAATAATAGTAATTTATTTACTATCTGTCCCTTACATTGCACTGCCAAAAGCAATTGGCCTGTCACATTCTAATATATATTATTACTTAGTGTACCATATATGAGAGTGATCAGTTTATATAGAATCATTGGAGATAGGCAACTGTGTTACTCTATGTCATCTAGTGGAAATGCCGTGAACGTGGTCGGGTGCAAAACGCAGAGCCGTGTGCGCAGGCGGCGAGCATCGATGACGTAGATGCTCACAAACATCGATCCTCCTAGTGAGAACTCGAGCACGGCGGCGAACGCAAGTGTTTCTTTTTTTTATTTTCTTACCGCGTGATCCATTAAAAATTTTCTGACATACCTCATGAACATATATTCACAAAAGTGTTAATTACAGTTCATATCTAAAGAGTTATATCATATAGTTATTGTACAGTAGGTGCAAAAGCCTTAAAGATTTTTAGTGACAAATGAGTTGTATATCCTCTAAAGCGTTTATATATATTTTTGATCATCCTGTACCAATTAAATAGGTTTGCTTAAAATTCTTCGCCAAAATTGATGATAGAAGATTAAAATGATTTATTATCAATATCGTTACAACCATTAAGTCAAAAAGACCAACATGAAGTGGCCTGCATCTAGCACTTTAGACTACCTTAACAGTCTTTTATTTACCTTTTAGATGGACTTATGCTGCGCTTGCCAGTCAGTGGCCTTCGCTATAGAACCTTAAGGCTTGGCACAGCGTCCCTAATGGACGACGACAATCTGCGACCTACATTCTTTGTAAAAAAGTGATGCAGATCGCAATAAATAGGAACAAGACTCGACGTTAGATACAAAGGGTTGGTAATACTCGCGAGAAATAAACAAAACTGTTAATAAAAATCAATAAAAGCAAAATAATATTTTGTTTTAAAAAAGAGTATTTTTAACTGTAATTGTAAAATTTGAAATAAAGTGTATAAAAACGTATTTTATAAACATAAGTCGTAAAAATCTGTGATATGTAATGTAAACTTGTGATCAAAGAATACAGATGAGAGAAGAAAGGCGATGTTTGGAAGAAGATTTGTAAATGAGGAAAGATAAAATACGTGAAGGACAAAAAGAAGCCATAAAAGATATTGTGAAGAAAGGAAGAAGTATATAAACAAAAATTGACCTGAACTCATTTTGTTTGTTGTTGTTTGTTGTGTTTCGCATTGTTTACCGCACGCGCATTTATCAGCGGCCTGTCGGGCGTTGCACTTCATTGCACGATTACTGTTGCATAGCGGAAGTAGCTGTATATTAGTCCCTTTCTTACTTAGAAGTGAGGAGAACCGCAGAAGGAACAGGATCACCGATGTAGCTTGAAGGATTGCTCGTCTGTAAGTGGCAGTGGACGAGGTACACGGTCCGAATGGCGATCACGAGCCGGTGGACGCGGCGTGGGTTGACCACCCACTAGTTGGATCGACGACATAAGTAAGGGAAGTTGCTGAGTATGTGCAGTGCTGAACGTGGCGATCTTTGCGGGTGGCCTATAGGCTATAGTGGGTGTCCATCGATTGAAAAGAAGAAAAATACTTTGTTTAGCCCAAAGTTATCGTAGAAAAAAATAGGAAGGTAAATTCGAAAAGCGTAAAATATCATCTGAAATGTTTTTCATACATCTAAAATATCGTAAGGTGCCCTTTTATTATAGAAACACGTACGGTACGGCGTTGAGAGTATAGTCGAATATATTACGCGCGCGTGACATGGGTCAACCGGTTAGCGGAATTTGTTCCTTTATCAGGTACCCCGCCCGTATATAATATATTAAGGTATCAGTAAATTTATATTCGTCTGTAGACAAAAATTGAACGCGGCGATAAACTAACAGTGTTTACTTTATATTTTTAACACATCAGCTATATTGGTAAGTTTTTAATACATTAATTTTATACTTATCTTTATATATTATTCAATTTATTAATTAAATATTCACTTAGGATTATTAGTAGTACTCTTTTGTGTATGTTAATAATCATTATTTTAGTTTTAGAACTAGTAAAACTGACGTAAATTTAAACTTTTTTCTTTTGTTTACTATAGCTTAAAAATTATTGATATTAGAACTTTGTGATTTAGCACAAGATCTTTGTGATGAAATCCAGTTATTTATTTATGAAAGAAAGAAATTAAAAGTTAGAAGTAATTAATTATAAAAGGTGATAGATATTAAAATAATATAAATGGGTATTTAACTGTTGTGAGCGCTCTAGCCCTATGGAAGAGGACTGAGACTTGCGATTACATCGCAGGTTCGGTTCCCGGGGTACAATCACACTTCAGAGCTTGTGATAAGCCGTATCCTTTTCGTTGCCACAATGGTGGCGTATAGCGGTTCCCTGGGTATGCGATACAGGTTTTTACCAAAGTATCCATGCTCTGAAAGCTCCTGCATCATCCGGAAGGTTAGAGTATCGAACCGCCTTTTTGTCCAGTCTTTTAGGACGAAACGAATAGCCTCGACTATGCAGATCTCTGCTCTTGGGTTTTTTCCACCATCGTAATAGCAACTGTCGAGTGAAGAATGTCAGCGATTCCAGTCCCCCCGGCGGAGTAAGATCGCAAGCCCGTAGCTCCAAGCGCCTTTGATATATCCAGGCTTGTAGTCTGGCCTCCATATGCCTACCCTAAAATAAACAATTGACAAGTTAATACAATCACAATTATTTTGCAAATATTCATTACAATTTTTTTCCCAAAACATCCAATACATACACAGTAACATTATAAAACTTTTAAGGGTTAAGTTTTGCGTTATCTCTGACTATACATTTCCGTTTTCTAACTGAGCGAGGAATTACAGTAAATCCTTTCGAATCGACGGAAATCTTTATCTACCGTGGCGATTCTATAGACTAAAGAGATAGGGAAGTAAAGGTGACGTCACATCGAGATATTCCCTGCCATTTGTTATAAATTACTTTCTATGTCTGTATGAATTTCTGAACTATATTTATATTTATGATTTATAGCTAGCACCGTCTTTAAAAATACTAATTATAATATATATAATAAGATAATAATAATAACTAATAAGATAGAGAATATTTAAATTGTTTATTTACAATTAAGATCTTTTCTTTTTCTATTTCTCTTTTGTAGGGTAAAAAAAAGCTTATAAAAATAATTTCTAAATTTTATTAACACAGGCTATATACTCAAGTATAGATTAACGCCATATATAGTGTTAATTTTCGTTAAGAGACTCATACATGTCTTTATGTTATTCTCCCTCTCTTTTGTATAAAGCTATGATTACTAATGAAAAAACGAGATAAGAATAATTTTTAACAAGCAAAATAATCATCGCACCTTTATTTATAATATCTCGAGTTTCAGGCCATATGACCCGGAAAACAGGGTTTTGAAATGAAGGACACGAACAAGCGCTGCGAAAGATATCTACTTACAAGGTGGATAGACGATCTTGTTAAGGTCACCTGCACTCGTTAAAAAGCTTGTCTCTAGATGATATATTACTGTAACTAATTTTTACTACCCAATTAAAAAAACACCGGCTACAAGAGTTTAGACGAGAAACGAAAATATTAATGATATAGAATAAAATACAAAATACAGATAAACCATCTACTTTCGTATGTAGGTGCAAGCCATAAAATCCTGTTGAGATTAAAATGACTAAAATCGGTCAACCGTGTCTTGTAACAAGAAAAACAGCAGACAACATACGATAAACTCCAGCGTATATGACTAATCTACATTTTATTTCTAACTATTTGTCTTTCGTTCGTTTCGCAAATTTAATACCGTATACAAAATTCCTAACGATTTTTTTGTACTTCTACCCACAAGAGAAGGTGGAGAGCATCTCTTGTGGGTAGAATTACAAAAAATCGTTTTTAGTTGACATAAACTCGGACTAAGAGAATACTTCTACTCAATTTCAAGTTTCTAACTCTTATGGCTCTAGAGATATCGTGATGAGTCAGTACAATAGTGGAAATCCTTTATATATAAAATTGGTAAATATTCCTCCATTGTTACAAAAAGGCTTTAACACGTTCACTGCGGCTTGAGGCCGATTCAGCCTCATGGTAGACTTTGCACTGGTGCGGCGCGTAAAACTTGTGTTTTCTCTCTAGTGCGGCGGCTGTTTACACTCAACCGAAACATGAGGCAGAAAAGGCCTCAACCGCACTACTAGGAAGTTCAGCTTGAGGCTGATTCGACCTCAGCCGCACCAGCTGAAAGTTCTTCAAAATTGGGCCCGCAGTGAACGTGTTAATTAGATAAAACTCTCGAATGAACTACATCCACTTAAAAGTATTTTTTAATGAAAATTCAGAATGGTCGTAAACTCGTAGCAATGAAGCTACGGCGTAGCACGGCACGCTTTGTAAATTTTTATTTACTACGCAAACAAATGTTACACATCCACGGCGCCCGGAGATTTATGGCCACTGACCGCAATCGCCGAAAGGAAAACGCTTGTAAATATGAAATACAGTCGCGTTCCGTTTGAGATGGTTTACGTAGCGGCCGTAATAAAATGAAAATTCTGAAATATCGTCCGAAAAGCGTTATTGTTTACACATGCTACGCGTATATTTTTTTCATTATTTGTTTATTCTTTATTGTACATATATAGATATACATTTCTGTACTGAAAAAATATATTATGCAGGCATAGCTTTACTTAAAAAGAGATTCTATACAACCATATGTCATGCATGAGTTTGACTTATGTAATATTACATCTTTTATCGATCTTTTAATAATAAATATACATGTAAATTTAGGACACATTTTTTCAAAGTATTTTTTACATTTAACTATAGTATTGCTTCCGCTAAGACAAGGCATCTCATGTCCATCCAGAACATCTCCCCTCGAAACTAAAAAATAAGGTATATACACACAGCGTTATATCATATTTTTTTTTCATATATTAGGATACTTAAAATATTTTACTAGCTGTGAACAAAAAAAATCAGAAGTGCACTTTTGCCGTATTGAAAATTATCGACTTCACTACGCTCTATGGTCTGGAATAAGTCGATAATAAATCATGTTCGCTTCTACCCTTCTATCGTGATAGCACTGTCGAATCTTTCATAGGGAAAAGTTTCTTGAAGACATACATAGTTGATATAAAGTGGATAGTTTTAAACAGGTGAATAGAAAGCGTATTTGTTGCTTTAATAATGAATAGTATACCTTACTTGAAAAAAAAAAAGTTTCAAGAATAATAAGTAAGTAGCGTAATAATATACGTAATATAGTGAATAACTACATTGCATAGTTTATATAGAGCAGTGATATATCAGTGGTAGAGGATTTGCGATGATAGGTCGCGTGTTTGATTCCCGGGATATAAGACAATTCACAATTTGTGCATTAATTGCATATGATTGTCACTGTTCACAAATAAGATCACACTGAGATTGCCAACCCTACTCCCAAGCTTGGTAAATATTATATATCCTTAAATAGATGTCTTTGGCTCATCCAAACACATCCATTACCTACCTATACCTTATTTTTTTTATTTATTATATATTTCTTTACTTTATTGGAGATAAAAAATAACAAAAGGCAGTAAGAAAGTACAAACTTAGAAGCTTAGAAATATAAAATTAGTTACAATTGTTACCTTATAACTATCCCACTGAGAACATATAATGATATATAGTCAAACAATGAAAAAACAAATAAAAACATTACTAAACAGGGATCAAAGATTATGGTTTACAAATTTATATTAGGTTTGTTTATATATTTATAATATATATTTATATTATGATTTAAATTGTATTGTATGTATGTATTCAATAATTTCGAACGAAATTGTTTTTAAAAGATACGAGTGAGTACGAGAATATATAAATATCACTAACATATGAATTGTGGAGGTCACACATTCTGTTTAAGGGTGTATGTTTACCGATATTTGTCCTAGCCGTTGATAAAAAAGAGAGATCTAGAACGCGTTCTTGCTGCAGGAATTCGAAAGTTTACCTAGGAGAACAGTTCCGAACAGTTAACATTGCAAGCACAAATATTTTTAAGTGTAGTGGCGTCCATTAGAGAACGTCGATCTTTTAATGATAACATTCGGTATCTGTTTAAAAACATTTTATAAGAATCCCGGGGGCAATGCATTCGGTAGTTCAGAATACGAAGGAATTTTTTTTGTACTCTTTCAATTTTAATTTTAGATGACTAAGGGCCAACAACGACGACGACATCGACGACATATTAAAATAATTATTGTTTACTGATTGTGTATGCATACTTCTTCCTGCCACAAGTAGTTGGTCTGTCCCATTTCAAAAGAAAGATTTTTTTCTTGGTTATTACTTTATATAGAGTGATTATCAATATGAGTATAACCTTAAAACTGTTTGTTGAAAAATGAGCTTTGTATTCACTATTTTAAAGCACATAATACTGCGACCAATAAGTTAAGTTAATTTGTTAATAAAAATAAATTATTTATTTTTATTTTAATTCAATTTTATCCCCTACAAAGTAATCCTCGTTTGATAAAAAAGGCATTTTTGTCAGCTCTCTTTCTAGTCGTCTAAACAGTTGGAATAGTCTTATTCCGGTACAGCTTTCAATGCTTTCTTCAATTTGGTTTTTATCTCATTAATCGTGTCAAAAAGGCGTCGCCATATTGGGTTGTCAGTTTGCTGAATAGCCAGAAGCCGCAGGTAGACAAATTAGGAACGAATACGGTGGCTGCGAAATGATATAAGTCCAGTTTTTGATACTTTTTTTAAAAAAAAATCAGCGATTTTGACATCAATTGAGACTTGACGCGTTTAACAAAAAAACATCCTTCAAAGTGGTTTAGGCTAAGCCGAATTATATTCCAATTGTTTTCAAAATGACGCTTGGCAAATGTTATAGACAGTTCTACCAACCTTGGATAAAAAACCTAGGTAAGGCTTTTCTTATATCTGGGAGTTTCAAATGACAATTTCATCTTACTTATTGAACAAAGTAATATATCTATAGACAATATTTCGATGTATATAGGAGAATATTATTTATGTGCATACGTATATTAAAAATACAATATAAACAAAAATACTGTAAAGATTTTTTTCTACGTTTCAAAATTAGTACCTTTTTTTAGGCCACTGTTTATGGTATTACAATACATTTTTTGGAAGTTTATTAAACAAAAATTTGTACAAAAATCCTATTACAGTGTAGTTGTATTTTTTAATGATAAAAAAGCTTACAAATGTATTTTCTCTGCTACCTTATTTCGCGTTTAGAATCCGTGTAGACTTAAGTTGAAGGTTGCCATTAAAGGGGCGCTCAATTTGATCTCAGTTTTCTTTCAAAGTAGGCTTTTCTGGCATATATCTTTTTACGTATAAGTGATCATAATAACTTATCCAAACTGAATGACATGGATGATTAAATAATTTATTACACTGTATTAATATTAAACATTATAAAACTTCATATTTACAATCTATCAGTAGGGCTGTAATAAAATATCGTTTTACTTTTATTCATTTATTTTATTTTATTACAGGCAAAGGTAGTTTGATTGGTCAGTAATATTTTATAACGCGAAACGTATATTCGTGTTATAAATTCACTGGCAGGTAAATGATATTACCTCTATCAAAAACTGTTCTGTTACGTATGGTTTAGAAATATTTTTTTTTGTTAAACATATATATTTAATGAAGCAAGTTTTTGTAACCTGTACATACATCACATCTACGAGTGGTGACTATAATTATTTTACTGTCAATTTAAAGGCATTCTACACAAGGTGGCAGGGTCATTTGACAGCAAAAACTTTTAAAAATTTTTTTATCCACCCTGTGATCAATATGAAGGTAGTACAAAATCTACAGAGATAAATAAAGTAAATAGTAATTATTTCAAACTATCAAATATCAGTATTTTGAAAATGTCTTTTTCTTCCTCTATTATCATTAAGTTTTTTATAATTTCTGAAACCATTGTTTTTGTAAAGGTGTTTCACAAAATATTTGATAGCAATTGAGACATACATTCATCACCTATAACGTTAAGAAATAGTCATCGCAAACGTAAGTTACATCATCAGACAACAGCTATCAATATTTAGTATGGTATGTATAATCTTTTTTGTATCGTGGGGAAGAACGAAGTAGTTTAAAAGGAAAAAGCTGTTGCAATGAAAGCAAGCATTTTGTGAAGACAGTTGTCTCTTTATTTACTATAGAATATATAACTATTTAGTGCATTAGCATAGATTATAATAAATTGTAATAGTTTGTAATAAAAAAAGACCTGTCATTATAATTTTAGGCATAGGAAGTCCTCGGATAATCAGAGAACTTTTTCGAAAATAACAATAAGACCGGGTAGAAGCGGGCTGCATGTTAAAGTCGTCGAAAGTCGGAATATATGATTGAATATATATTCCACACTCTTAACGCTTTTTACATCTTTAATCAATCATCCTATATATGTTAATTACATACAAATATATGCATTAAGTCTGTTACTGGAACTAATTTATAGTCTAGATAAAAGCTTAAATTATTTATTACTTATTAAATTAAATGGGGGTAAGTTTTTATTTCGTAGCACTTTAAGTAGCTCACTCGTAGCCGCGTAGCGCTGTACAGAACGAACACGAGCCTCTCGCTGTCAAACTTAAGCAGAGTGTACACTTCGCTTTCTTTATAAATTAAAACGAAACTCGTTTTACATCCATGTTAGGTTAATCGGAGGATGAACAATACTCTATGTGTATAACATAAATTTACAACAAAATGTTTTTTAAATTTATGATTATGTATATATATACCTTGTGAATAAATGTTTATAATATTAAATAAAATTATACAAGGTGAAAATTATGTTATAACGGGTTGAAACTTTAGCTAATTTTTTCATCAGTTTTTATAAAGTGATCACTTTTAAATATGAAATATTTCTATTAGAATGCGGCAAGACAATAACTTCAGGCACACTGCGTAAGATGTGCAGGAAAATATAGTAAATAATAATTATTTTTAATATGTAGTTATTCGAAGTTTAATTTGACTTGTCGTATTCCTATGAAAAAAAGTAAATTAAAAATACATATTATATGTTTATTTACACCTAAAATCAATCATATCTTAGAAAAATAATTTGAATGCTTTTTTATGCGTTAACAAAATTCATCTCAAAGAATACATTAATAAAATTTTGATAGAATCAAAATATATTTAAATAAAAATTAAGGCAGCTAAACAGAGCGCAATGTTTTATGTTTTCATAAGCGAAAAGAACAATGGGATCAAGTTTTTAAAAGTTTTCCTTGCATAAGGCTTTATAGGAGTGCATCCGAGCTAGTTTTTCACTAAGCAGTAATACGGTAATATTGCTTTGTTCTATTTTGTACAGGGGCGCGGTAGGTTTTTGTTTATCTGTAGTCGTTTAAATTGCTAAGGCGTGGTTAACAGGATTCAAAAATAAAAGAAAACTAACGAAGGAAGATATTGTACGGACACGAAATAACAATTGGTCGATTAATTTATTTATTACATTCACTAAATAATTATTACTGGTTACACTCCAAACAGTGGGAAGTATTTATAGCAATATTTAATGGAATCAGGCGTTACCTCGCGGAAGTCCATCCTAAGTAAGAAAAAGACCAATATTTATCCACTTCCGCACATGCAGTGGTAGTCGTGCAATAAAGTGCACTGCCCGCCAGCCCGCTGATAAATGCGTATGCGGCAAACAATGCAACTCACACAACCGCCACCGCCAAATTACTCAACACGTGTTTTATACCTCCACGGGGCATCTTCAGGAGTTATGTTACACCGATTAGTGCCAAACACAGAGTCTGTGCGGAAGTGGCTAAATACTGGTCCTTTTCTTACTTATAGCAATATTATAAGTTATACTGAAACATGTAACCACCTTATATTAATTATAACTAAGAATACAGAGTTTGTAAACTCAATGAATAACAAAACAAATTACCCTGTTGGTCACAACGGGAACAAGTCACACGAAACCATGGAGCGTGTTCCAATATGTTGATACGAGTTCGATTGAATCAAAAATATGAAAATCCATAGACAAGAGAAATAAATCGAAACGTGCATGCATTTAATTTGATTCAAGTTATTCTGCTTGCAGATTTATAGACTTTGCAATAGCTTCATATGAATTCACCTCAAGGAAACAAAAGAAAAATTACTCTGTACGATCGTATTTCACTTACATCGATGACGGGTAACTGAAATAGCTCAGCGGAGTGGCAAATTGTGGCAGTGGGCAGAAAAATACACCGCGTAAAAAATATGGCTGCTAGGGCTTCAAGGTTCCGGAGTAGAGACCGCGGATCACGTCTACCTACATAGAGGATGACCTTGTCAATGATACATCGTCATATACATCTGATACGACAAAGAATCAATTATTGAATTTAAAAATAAGGGACTCAAACCGAAAAAAAATAGTTATAGGAACGAAAAACAAACCCTTTTCATCACCCACTAGTAGTGTATTTAGTTATTTTGTATAGATATACGTCACATACTACGATTGTATATCCTTCTCTATAAATAAAGTCAAGTTTAATGTGTACTGAATAATAGTTGTTCATTTGACTTCATTTATTCATTGCTTTACATACTGCGGTCATCCATAAGATGTTTTAATGTAGGTTAAGGTAATTTGGTACAGCTTTTTTTAAAATCTAGATTACATATAAAAATTAATTGTTTTTACTATATATTTGTGCAGACTTCGTATTCCTATAAATCATTCGAGTATTGGATTCTAATTACATTTTTCAGAGGTAATAGTTATTTAAGCTTGCTGACAAATGAGCTATACATAAATATTTTACAGCTAAAACAAATCATCCTGTATACATAAATAACTTTTAGTAAAAATTATTTTACTAATAAACTGATTTAACAATTACTATTGTAATGAATAAACTGCCATAGATCTCGCTGTTGTACACGTAGACTCTTTGAAACTCGTCTTAATCACGGGCAGCGACTAAAACGAATTGAAAATAAATTGATTTTCAGAAATATTTTTCTTACAAAAATCTCATATTTGTTTGCACGACGTCACAGTGATGGATGTCCGTGTTCCGGATAGATCTAAGTTCATTGACCCTGTTTGGATCGCAAAATTGAATCTTAATACTAATAGAAAATGAAAATATAATACTTCGTAGTTCGTGTTAAATTACGTAATGTAATAATATAAAATAAAAACTAATTATAAATCAAATTTAACAACGATTTATTAACAGTCGACCGTTATATATCTTTTTATATTACCCTTGAAATGGGAGCTTTCGAGATAATTGATCTATTAATGCTAAAAATAATTATGCCATTAATATGAAGGTCGGAGAGTGGAGTTCACAGGCCCATCGTAAGACGTACACTCAAAAAGTAAACATTAAGTAAATATAAAGCCTATGTATTGAAGCCTTGAAGCTAAAAAAATAAAGTATTTTATATTAGGACACTGGAAAGTAATGTCGCTTTCTTAAGTTCAATTCACGCGATTACATTTTAAGCAAGTTTTTAAGTTTTAGTTCAACAACCTTTTGCCATTTAGTATACAAATTTTCAATACGGGAGCTGTAAAAACCAATCGATTTTTCTATAAAATAAGTAAAAGATACTGTTCTGTAAAATATTAAAAAAAAACGACAACTTAGTTGAGAACATAATATGATTAAAAATATAGTCCTACTGTATTTAATACTACATAAAATTTTATTACAATAGAGAAAGATTTAACTTTTATGTTAACGTAAAAATGGAATTCCCCGAAACATTGTAACGACTATAAAAGGTAATGAAATAACGCAATAGGCAATTAAGACGTTAGTTTCTGTGAGTCGTGTGCCTTAATTACTTCGGGCACAGTTAAAAACCTCAGTTATTGTGCGTAGAACATTAATGCCATTAGTGAGATGAAGTCGGATTTGATTATCACAACTACGATATGCCGACCTTTCAAGGTTAAATATTCTGATATATATATATGTATATATATATATTGACTAATATCATTGCTACCTCTTCTGAAAGCGTTAGTGATGTGAGATGAAGTGACGGAAGAAACTACAGCAATGTTTCTTTCTAGTATGATCAGGGAAGTGTGAAGTATATATGGAGTGTGACTCGTGTATATATGACCCTATATTTTTGTTACTTTGTTGATTTATAAACATAACAAATTTATTTATTTTCAAAACATTATGTCCTACGGACTATTTTTAAATAAAGAATCCCTGTAAGTACTTTTGTACTGTCAGTATTTAAAACTATAGCGAGGATTGTTTTTTGTAGTTTTCATTGTTTTTCTGAAATGGAATCATTTTAGCTAAAGATTCAGGGCAGCAGGAAAATTAAAGACCTTCCTACAGACCTGTCCGTTGTGACGTCATAGTACTTTTGGCTCTCTCGCTGTACAATGAGAAATGGACGAAAATTTTAACAATTAAGTTTAACGAGCTTTTTTATAAATGTGGTAAATGGTCGTTGACCTAACTGTTAACGAAATAGCCCATACAAACAAAGCCTCAAATAATTATGTTATATTATATAAAGCTGTTGGGCTTATTATCTTAATTTAAATATGTAATATTTTATTGCCATAATCCATCAAATGCTAAAGTACACTTAATTGGTGAATGTTTTACGCAATAAACCGTTTTATTAATTGCAATTTGAACAATACGTAAATTAGTATACGGTATGTTCAATATACATTTATTTCAAAACAAAACCAATATTTAACAACATTGTATTTTTAATGTTGTTAAATATTGCACCATATAAACTATTTATTTGTTTTGATGCTCACCTTTACATACTTAAATATGCACTTATATTATAAAGTAAATAAATTAAGCAAACTTAATTAATACAGTTTAATAGTAAGCTAAATTACATTTACAATTTACATTTAATTTAGCGATTAAAATTGTTTTTTTCTTAATTTCTCGCTTTTTGTTTAGCATTGCTTTCAATTTTGCAACTCCGTTCTGAGAGCAAAAAATCACATCATCTGCTTTTGGCTTCTTCCCTTCCTTCATTGCAAGCCTTCTCCGGGGTTGTCAGCGGAGCAAGTTGCACATATATTTATATATGTATATTATTACTGTGAAATCTATTCACAGGTGCTAGTTTTATTAAAATAATCTTCGGTCATCGAGGTTGATTCTATTCG
The DNA here is from genome assembly GCF_028537555.1 of Battus philenor. Lineage (NCBI taxonomy): Eukaryota > Metazoa > Arthropoda > Insecta > Lepidoptera > Papilionidae > Battus > Battus philenor. Next base: position 12,212,667 of record NW_027181679.1, on the reverse strand, counting down.
TACCAGGCATCGGAACGAACGCATTCTATCTACCACCGGCGCTCCCTGCTCTGACTTGCTGCCGCTTGATGATCAGTCCCGGAAAATCCTGCAGCTGCTTACCACCACCATCAGGAGAGTACCGACCTGCGGTGTAAAATCAAAACAGGCTTTCTACCCATTAACCTTTTAAATTAAATTTATTTTTATTCTGTTGCTGAGTTCGCTGTTTCTTTTCACCTTAAAAAATTGTTTATTATACTTTGTAGTTTCTGTTATTTATTTTTAATTTAAATTCTTCAGGTATACCATTTAGGTAGGTATAGTATTGGCCAGTGTTCGCCTTAATATATATTAAATACATATACAATAGTATAAAATAAAATACGCAATATATTTTTAAAGTAAATTTATCAAAAATATACAAAATCGAAATAAATTATAACGCATGGTGGTATAGTGCAACGCAAAGGTTCTCGAAGTAATTCAGTCAGATATCCATGGGTCTATGGGAGACTCGAAAGAAATCTATGTTGGCATGACAAAAAAATGGCGGAGTTCACAATTCGTTACGTAAATTCACGTATATTATCTGATTTCGATAGTGTAGAACTAAAATATTGACTTGACTTCACCTGTTAATATAGATAGATAATATTTTAAGAAACTTAAACTTGGTTAAGTTTAGGTTGACTGTTACTGCATATTACATATACTATGTAGATGCATAACAGTAGAGTTTTTTAAAGAAACTTAATTGGTGGTTGAAACTAAACCTCAATGCAAATTTGCATAATTAGATTTAACCTTCCAATTTTTGTAGAGTTTTGTGAATATGATACTAGTTGTTCATTGAAATTATAATTAAACAATTTATAATAGAAAAAATTATAAACATGGAATAAAAACAGTAATTATCGAATTTATTGCCAGATTCTTCTTAATAGAATCGTCATTCATAACACAGTATAAATAAATATGTAAAAGTGTTATTTTTTCAAAAATAGTTATATCTTTAATGGAATCAGGTGTTACCTTGCGGAAGTCCATCCTAAGTAAGAAAGGACCAATATACACCGATTAGTGCCACTCTGTGTTTGGCACTAATCGGTGTAACAAAACTGAAGATGCCCCGTGGAGGGGTGAAACACGTGTCGAGTAGTTTGGCGGTGGCGGTTGTTTGATTCGCATTGTTTGCCGCATACGCATTTGTCAGCGGGCTGGTGGGCGGTGCATTTGCAGCACGACTACCACTGCATGTGCGGAAGTGGCTAAATATTGGTCCTTTCTTACTTAATTGTTATATCGTTTTTTTCATAAAAATAAACACTGTTGTAGATAATAATTATGTGTGATTTATTGTTGTTGGTTTCGGGTTCTATTATATAAAATATTTATAAATGTATTGAGCAGAACAACTGTTTAATACGATTTATAAATTGAAAACGATGGTGTATTTATCACAAATATATTTTTTGAGTTGAAGGCTTATCTTCAAATGCTAAAAATACTTCCAGACTGATTGGAAAAAAATTTATTAAAAATAGATTATTAATAGAGGTAAACATTTGAAATTTGAGATCATAGGTCACGGAGATTCCTGGGACAGATATACTTATATAATTCAAAGTGTGAATTAATTATATAGTATTGCTACTGTTCGTAAACAAGTTTCCAAAGGATAAAGAGCAACGTCTTTTTTTGTTGTGATTATGGTGTATCAACAAGGTATCTTTGGGGCAGGCCTATATAAATTAATAATAAGTACGATGTACAAGCAGTGGTGAAACTGCGGCAAATGTAAACATCTCTGCAAGTAGGATTAAAAGTTATGGCAACTTATACGGCTAAATTCGGCAAGTAACTGGCAACATTGTGAAACAAGAAGTATTAAACTTGCATTCTCGAGCACTGCACTAATGCACTTTAGTATTTTGCAACCCTAATGTTAACCCACTAAGCCGTTATATCATAATTTCAATTAACACGAAAGTAACTCCGGATGAAATCGTCATATATTTTACAGAAGTATTAATATAAACAAATTTTTAGCCACAAATATGTTCAATTTTAATACAAATATAGTAAAAATTACTCCTAATTATTTTTAATGCGCATATATAATATAGTAGTCATTTTGGTATTTTTTTTATAAAAATACCAAGCTGTATTGCTTAAATTTAAATATCCTTTCCTTTTCTTTGCGTGTTTCAGAAATACATAACAGAAAAATATACAAGTATATATATATATATATATACAGATATATAGGATACGCACTCTACCATGTTCAATTTATGTTTCGAAATTTTACTCTACAGCCGAGTGGGACAATTTTGATGATGTCTTTTTTACGTAGTTATTTATTTACATATAAATAAAAATTTTAATTAAAACACTGGAATTGCAGCTGTAAGTCAAGAAAAAAATCAACCTACAGAGTTCGTTTACACAGGAAATTGAATGCCTACGCAACGTAGAGCTACACCGTAGCACCCGCGTAGCACCCACAAGCGTAGCTAACAGCTGCCGAAAAAAAATATTTAAAAGATGAAATTACCGTTACGAATACATTAAACATGCCCGTAGCTAACATTCGTTATTATAAATACTCTGCGTAGACAGTTTTATGGGGCGCTATAAAGAAACATGTAAAACATTAAGAGTTTCGCGAAATTAAAAGTTGGCCTATTAACGTAAATCAGAATGCCTTAAGTGGCGCTGTGTTACCAATTTCAAATTGCTACGAGATCATGACCGTGCTTAGTCACGACCATTTTAAACTGGTCTACGCACCCGAATTTTTAACCGTCTATATCGGTTGTTAAGCATATTTTTAAAGACTTCTTTGCAAAGAAATACATAACTATAGCAAATGAAAGGTATGTGGTGTGGTTTTTATTCATCAATAAACTGAACGTACAACCTTGTTAAGGTCGTTGGAAAATGCAGGATGCTAGTTCCTTCCAACCAGTCTTATTTGGAGAGCCCGAGTGCCCCTGACCCAGCGGTGGACCACCCCGTGCACACAATAACAAACTCCCTGATGGGAGACAGAGAACGCCGTCATATCTTCTAAAGATATTGTCACGGAATCGTGAAGGAGGCGATTAATAAAAATAAAGTTAAAAAATAAGTTTCGTAAAGCGGAATGCTAAGAAATGTTATAAAAAATAAACGTATATTCGTATGAGAATAAAAATTGTAACCAACTGTGATATCAAAGAATGTTGCCTAGAAAGAGAGGCGACGTGTGTAAGAACTGTAAATGAATGAAAGAAAATGTGAAGCACGAGTGAAGAGAATGTAATTAAGAAGGTATGATGAAAAATTATTTGTAAAATACTTCCGAGTCCAACAATAGGAAAGGGGAAACAAAATGACCAAAAGCGATGGTCATTAAAAAAACCTATACATAGCAGTGGCCCTGTTTATCTAACTTGTGGTTGGACATACTACGTCGCACGAATCCGTGGTCTTCACACCAGAATCTTAACTATCCAGTATTCATCTTTTCATCGCTATGTAGCCTGTCCAACATCATTTCATTGCAATGCACTTTAAAACAGAAGCAGAGAATTTTTAAACCAATAAAAATGCTGTGATAGCTATTAGAACGTCATGTATGTAAAAAGATTCGACAAGTTTTAAAACTGACATACTCATTTCCGTTTATTTGAAAGCCAGACTTGTAGCTTAATTGAAATGAAAAATGAAGCAACCTTCCCCCGAATCAGTTTAAACACTGATAAATGCAAAAGGGACCAGTTTTAATACCGCAAACGTCTCGATGTTATATCTTTTATTTAACAGGTTATAAAACGGTCAATTTATTTTTATTCTAGCCGCTGTAATACTGCGGCTATACGATTTCTTTAGCTTTAGTTAAGTTAAGCTTACTTATATCTCGTTGCCAGCCTTCATTACAGGCTGATGATACACAGCGCTCATGGTGCACTTTTGTTACCGTCTACAAAAAAGAAATTTTGCAGAAAGAGATTTCAGAGAGAAAGAGAGAAAGAACATCCGAACTCCTCATCCACAGCCGGACACTTTGACTTTCAATTTCTATAATTTTTTTTCAATCTATTTATTTCCATGTTCTCTCTCTTATCCTTTAAAGTTTCCTTTATTTTTTCTTTATTCGTTTTCCACATTATCTTTCTATATTGCGGCATATTTTCACATTGCACTTATGCTTTTTTTTCAACCTTCCGCAATTTACATCCACATTACGAATTTTAGTTTTAATAATTTCATTTATTCAATTTTTCCTTGTTTAATTTTTTTCACACAATACAAACATATGTACTGTTAAAATCACTCTTGATTATACTTATCACAGCAGTTTTCGTCTGTATTTTTTCCCAACCTTTGTTTTGTTCCTATTTCTTATATCTTCTACAACCTTTTTGAAAATCTAAAAAAATTGACGAATCGTATTGTTTCCCTGGAGGGATGTTATACAACTGATGATCTCTTTCCTCATCTCTGCTGTACAGTCAGCTCTTATTCCTCCGTATAAGAAACAGCAAGGCTGTACAAGGCTCACAAATAAGTTTCAGAGGAAGGGTTGCATTCTATGTGTATCATAATACCACGAAGCGATCGCCAGCGCGCCTGTCAAGGGCGATTATATAGATGTATATTCCCTATAGATATTTTTGACATGAATGAGATGCAATTTCCATATCGCAAATAGAATATTAGAATTTAAATTTGAAATGAATGAATAGTAGGACAGACAAAAATGTTAAAAAATATACCATCAAAATGAATCTAAATGCCAGTACCTCTTAGTGGGAGTATGAAAGCTCGCGGAATAAAATAGCGATAAATTCTTCGCCGTCGAGATGATAGCGGTTCTGACCGAAATAATATTATTTGTACATTTACTTTTGATATTCTTAGATTGCGGCATTAAAATGGTATTATATTGTAGTTTACGCGTTTGCTTTTAAGTGACCTATTTGCGGAGACGTTTGATCTGTAAGCTGCAGAAATTTCTAGAAGAATCATATGTAATATCATATCCAAGAGGAGAGAATAGACGAGGAGAACATCACCTCACTGGCGAGAAAAGAGTGTCGCCAGATCTTTTTGGAGTTTTGCAACAAGGTAATAAGAAAAACAAAAAAGGCTATATGTAAATTAATAAAAAGAAGAATAAGAATAATAAAAATAATGGATAAAAGGGATAAAATAGCGGTGTAAAAAAATAAATAAAAATTAAAAATAAATATACTGTAACACAATTGTTAAAAATATTAAACGTAAAAGCTGTAAAGGAAGGAAGGTGAAGGTAGTGAGGTGATGTATGGAAGCAAATTATAGTAAGAAATGAAAGATATTGTGAAGAAAGTTAGAGGAAAGAATGAAAGATATTGTTAAAGAGGAAAGATGAGTATTGAGATTAATTAAAATTATTTGTAAAATTTTAATATAAATAACAACCCTGTCCATTTCTTGAACGAGAGGCTAAAAAACTATGCCATGAAAAAAATATTTAATGGAATCAGGCGTTCCCTTGCGGAAGTCCATCCTAAGTAAGAAAATGACCAATATTTAACCACACCGATTAGTGCCAAACACAGAGTTCTGTGTTTGGCACTAATCGGTGTAACATAACTCCTAAAGATACCCCGTGGAGGGGTGAAACACGTGTTAAGTGATTTGGCGGTGGCAGTTGTGCGATTCGCATTGTTTGCCGCATACGCATTTATCAGCGGGCTGGCGGGCGGTGCACTTTGTTGCACGACTACTACTACATGTGCGGAAGTGGCTAAATATTGGTCCTTTTCTTACATGAAAAAAATCATACACATATAGTTCTTATATGGAGCATTAATAGCTTAGCGGTAGAGGAGTGATACTTGCAATCGCAGGTCGAGAGTTTGAATTCCGGGATACAATTTTATATAATTCACACTTTGTGTGTGTTTCCAGAGCATGGGCAGAAGCGCCCTCTGCTTACTATAACATACTGCGATCACCAACTCACCTGCTAAGCGTGGCGATTATGTTATAGCCTCTCATAGATATCTCTGGAAGAGCCTTATACGTCGGAGTGGGCATCTGCACAGGAACGACGTCGACACTTGTTATACAAAGTACAATGTTAAACTTAAAACTGAAGCATTATCTGTTAGTAATCTAATTAAACAGTGCAATGGTAAATAAAGACAAAAATTTTTCAAAAAATTGTAGTTTAAAGAAAATGTGTACTTCACTATAGTATAAAAATGTATTATTAAAACACTACTATTTATATTTATATGTCTTGTATAGACACATACATATAACATTAAAATAAATGTATGAATTAATGTAACATATTTCAGATTGGTCACTTTAAACAGAGTGACTGAAAATATAAAATTTTTGCTAACAACAAGCCATAAATTGACCCATATAAAACTTTTACATATATAACCAATTACCCTGTGTAACACACAATTTTTTATGAATTGTAAATTTGCAACGAGTTACATTTGACTATTTAAACACCTTGCAAGAAGTTATTCATACATTCATACAACTGCTCGATTTATTACAGCTCAGCTGTGTCCCAACAGTGGGAAAGTAATCTTTATATCTGGGTTATTGCGGTCAATTATCGCGGCGGATGTTAACAATGAGCGACATCGGTCACAGCCTATTATTACGGCAGCTTCACTTCATCAGGTCGTAGAACAAAAAAGGTCCATTTTATGGAAAACAATGAGTTTAATTTCAGATGCAAACTGCCGAAATTAATTTCCATTGAAATTTCATAACCGAAATATTCGGTTCATTGTAGGAGAAAACGTTGCGTTTGTAGTGAACTAATTCAACCGCTACGTAATTAAGAATATATCTTAAATACTTGTGACTATTTATTTATTTACCCATTTTACTATTTTTTTAAGACGGACTTAATGCCTTTACGCATTGTGTACCAGCCTAGGGTAGTGTAGAGACAATTAGTGGGTAGAAAACCAAATGTTATAAAATTTTTAATTGGTTATTCAGACATATGGTATTTACATAAATACTATACATGTAATAACTACATAAATAGTTACTTACTAACATATACTTAAATAAATGGTTATATTATAGAAATATATGTAGAATATGCTCATATATATACGTATATAAATGATAAATATGTTAATATATATATATATATATATATATATATATATATATATATATATATATATATATATATATATATATATATATATATATATATATATATTAAATTTCATACGTTATTAGATGGTTATATTGATTATTTCTCCAACAAATCTCGAACCTTCTTCTTAAACATATACTGGTTTACTGGCTCCCTAATATTGATGGGAAGTCCATTCAAAATCAGACTTGTATTCGTCTTTTTGACGTCTTGCCGTCAGCCCCGACTGGCTCGTTCGCGGAATTTGTCCGTTGTTTCCGGCGGTCTTTTCTATTCGGCGTTTCGAATATTTGAGTGGTCCTTATGATAATGATAAATAATTACGTTAGTGAAGCCAGTTTTTTGAACATGACTAAAAGCATCCAATTCGTTATATACGTTTGACATTATTATTTATTAGAAAATTTTAATTAGAAAAAAATAGCTCTCTAATAATGATATTTTTCAACACCCTTAGCCTAGAGTTTCAATTTTGATACCAATATTGAAAACCGAATGTTCACATTACTATTAGTTTTTTTTATAGGTTAGCTGTACGAATTTTACTGTTGTGTAATATTCTTTTCAACGAAATTAAAAAAAAAAACTATTTATTTTTCCCTTCATCTAGACCCTCAAGCAAACACGGTAATTTAAAAAAAGATCAGGCTATTCAGGGTTAAACCTTTTAAGTTTCAAATTTGTCCGGATTCGAGGAGATCCATTGAGTGCCGATTTTTAGCTCATAGATGCCCACTGCAAAGCCAGGGCTTCCCCTAAAAATATCTATAAGGGGATATACCATAATCACCACGCTTGTTAGGGAGGTTGGCGATCGCAGTATGGAAACGCACATGACGCTGCTACCCATCCTTTGGAGACTTGATTGTGAGCAGTGGCCATTATATATAATTGATGTACAGTGTAATTCATTTAAAATCCTGGTAATCGAACATACGACATACGATCGCAAGTCTTACTCCTCAATCGCTGGGCTACCACTGCATAATCTTATTATTTATTAATGTGTGTAATATAAATGTTGAAATTATCACCAATATACATTATTTGAAAAAAAAAATGGAGGGTTCCGTAAATATTAAAAAAGGATATAATTTTATTAACTTCAAATATATAGTTTCCCTAAAAGCGTACTATCTAGGGGCAAGCGGTCAGGGTATAAATATACTGATGGCTTTGATAAGTAACAAATGGATGTGTTTGGGGGAAAGACAAATTGTACTGACCCCTGCTGACCCCTGACCCACGTCACGGCCGCGCGCGACTCCATTCAATACACTAATTTCACTAACCTTTTCATGCTCGCTTTTTGTGATAACTGATTTATGAATTCCGAGATTGATTTACGGATTGTCATTTTTTATATGGAATAAGGGAATAGAAAACCGTAGAGTGTACTTTTATTGTAAATCGTGGTAAATATTATTATGCTTTTTTTCAAAGATCGCCACTATGACCGCTGTGCTGCCCGTATTCAGCGTCTTCAGGTGAACTTAAATATGTCAGTCGACCTCGTGGGATGCCTACCCACACTGCATGTACCAGCTAGTGGTCGCCATTCGACAACATTTCGGTCCCAACGGCTATCAGTCGCACGAGCGATGTACCTCACCCACTGTCACTTCGAGCAACGTCGGTGATCTTGATTCTTTTGTAAATCACCTCATTTCTAATTCAATATTATCATTGCTATTAGGTATAATTATTTAATCTTTTTCACATATATCAATAATATATATTTAACTAGGAAAAGGACTAATATACAGCCACTTCCGCTATGCAGCAGTAGTCGTGCAATGAAGTGCACCGCCCGCCAGCCCGCTGATAAATGCGCGTGCGGTAAACAATGTGAAACACAACTACCACCGTTAATCTACTCTACACGTGTTTCACCCTTCCACGGGGCATCCTCAAGAGTTGTTAGGACAACCAGTGCCAAACACCAGGTGAGCAAAAATTCATTTTCATTTTTATTTACCATGAATACACCCATCATATAGGCAATGACCCAGTATCCACCAGCTAAAAAAATCGTTTAAATTTTATTTATGTTTGAACAGTGATGACCTGAAAAGTTACCTTGAACCGCAGTGCTAACTCAAACAGGCACATCAGCGCATGCAAATACACGTATACATAATACACACATAATTAAAGCAAAAATATTTTCGTTTTTGTTTCTCTAACTTATGTCAATTTTTATTGTATTTCATTTATAATCTATGAATATCAAATGATATATTTGTTTGTACTTTAAACCTAGATTTTGATTAAAATTGGAAAGATATTGGCTTCTTTAAAACAGGTAAATACTGGCTAAAAAGCTGCATGAACTATAAATCATTTATCCTTATGTCCCCAAGATGGGGCAGAGGGCATCCACAGTACGTCACCATCCCGAACTTCACTTCACTTCACCTCATTCCAACTGCCTTCACTTCTGCAGTAATCGTCCACCGCCAGGTTTGCTTTGGGCGGCCACGTCTTCGCTTTCCTTAAGGATTATATTCTAGGGCTTGTCTTGATATGTGATCAGGGTTCTTTCGGAGCGTGGTGCCTATCCAGTTCCAATTGCGGCGATTGATCTGCTGGTCGATCGGCATCTCACATTAATTATGCAGAGATAAATTAATGCAATTTGTTATTGTATATAGTTGTGTATAGTTTTTAATGATTAACGAAAATTTAAACTTAATAGAAAATTTTTTTTAAGTAATAAAAAAGCTAAGTAGGTAGTATTAAACAATGGAAATGTAAAGCTTTAAAATTTTCCACAAATGAAGCGGTTGATTGACCTGAACTGTTAAGGTTTTTCGTTTAAAACATGACGGGAGTGTTGAAACTTCTGCTAGTTCGCTTGATAGAACGGAAGTTAAATTAGTCCGACATAACTTCGGTTTACACGACTAATGAACTTTATCGAAAGCTCTTAATTTCACCAATAATGTCTTTGGATTGTTGAAAATTATTTTATCTATACGATATTGTTTTACGGAGTTTTTACTTTTTCTACTATTCATATGCATATTTAAAAGTCCGGCGCTAGTAACGAAAGGATTAAAATTCTGGTTTTGTTAATAAAGAAAAGAGGTATCTTTTCAACACCATACTACACCATTTTAACTTTATATTAGACGAACAGAAACCAGTATATAACTCTCAGAAATAAGCGCAATGGAGGTATTCAGTTCATTAAAAGCGAGGAGGATATTTCTATAGAGGGTGCTCTAGTGAAAACGGACTCAATGGGAAAGTCACACCTGCCCAATGATAAACATTTTCGAGTAAACAAGAGCTATTACGACTACACTTTACAGCAAGTAATAGGTGCCTAAAATGCTGCAAAGTTTTTTTTTGTCAAACTTTTAGTGTGTCTGAAAAAAAAAGTTGTGATCCGCGATCGTTGACTCGTAAAACGACATCATGAAGTTCGAAAGTTCTTTTAATATAAAATGAGAGAAAAAAAATTGTAATTTAAAAAAAGGTTTTGTACTTTAAAGAAAACAATCTTATAAGTATTACTTATTCAAGTTACCCACCTACTGTCATCATTTTCCTCATTACTAAAAGTCATGTAAGTCTCGAAAGTTGATATCAAGTGACGAACAGATTTAGTCCGACCAACAAGGACAATGATATCTTGAATTGTTTACCCTCGTCTTTTCCAGTCGCTATCAGTCGAAGTTCTTACCGTCCTTCCTTTGATTATGTAGCCAAAACATTTCAGAACTTTTTTATTGAATCATTTAGTTACATACACATAATTAATACTACATTAAAAGCTATAAATAATGATTCTTTTATGTGTTCTGTTATAGATGGCAAAACATTAAGATGAACTGAAAAAAGATGACTGAAAAAGGATTGAAGAGAAAAGTGATCACACGTGAGAGGGAACATTTGGTTTACGATTTTAGACTTTTAAAATGTTTCCTCCGATGCGCAATCTTCTTTAAGGCTCTGTGGTTCAAAATACTCAGTTCAAATAAAAAAATCTGTTATGAATATAGTGCATTATTAAGTTGGTTCCTAATCACGATCTGACCAGCAAAAGATATATAGGCAAATAGCAGCCAATTGTTCAAATATTTTGTTATAAGAGCTACCTGCACATTCGTTAGATAGGAGAATACATTGTAGAAAGTATACTTAACGTAGGTGGCAGAAGCCCTGGATGGTGTGGAATACAGTTGATGAATTGCAGCATTTCCCTCTAGTACCACATCTTGAAAGCATCCACAACATCTCGATCAATCTTCTCAAAGATCCACATCTCTGATTAGTAGTTGAATCTGGTGAAGACCAAGAATTTGACAAAAATTTGTTTTTGTATTTCTTGCCATTTATCGCAGTAATTAAAAAAAGATTATCACAACAAAAAAGTTATCATTAAAGTTAATCAAATGTAATGCTACATTTTAGGCGTCCAACAAGATCGAAGTGATGACAAGGAAAAGATCACATCTTACAAGAACCTAAATGAGTTTTTTTCTTACAATGAATACTATAAATCGTGAATTTCAAAAGAAGATGCTTTTGCTTCAAATATTTTAAGAAAATCATCTTAGGATTTGAAATATTTTGAATAAAAAGTATGAATTTCTGCAAGTGGGATATGCAGAATAGTTTACAAGGAATACAACAAATTTAATTATTATTTTTTATAAAAAAATACCATTTATTTTAATTGTAGAATATATGATTTTTTATACTTTTGCACCTTTTATGAATGTTTATATATATAAGCAATGGGCGTGTCGAAGATCGAACACCTTTGACATCGAAGTAAATTAAAAAAAAAATTATTCCAGTTTCAATACAGAACTAAAACTAATTTTAAATTTATTAAACCTAAGATTAGGTAAACATTTGAACTTAATCGAGGATGAAGCTCTTCGAGAGAATCAAGTTTAAATTGAAAACTTGAAATTTTTCTTGTGGCTTAATTTACGCTAGGAAAATTGTTAAGTAACTTCGTGGTAAGCAGCTTTTGTTCGTGATGACTTAAAGTTCAGTGAACACTTTAAATACAGTGGTTAGTGAAGGTTTGAATCTCCGATAACAATGGAATTGTTTTAAAATATATCTAAGTGCTAGCTGAACCGATGGACGTTATCCTATCTTGATAAATAATAAATACATTTAAAAAACTTTTAAGTTAAACGGTTTTTTGGTACCCATATTGTGGTGGTTGTGGAAAAATATGTACCTAATCCGCCATATTGGAACGGCGTCCATCTTGAATTTTAAATTTTGACAAAATCATCGTGTTTTACTAGTATAGCCCTTTCATTTGATACCCATATTGAGGGGGTTAAGGAAAAATATGCACCCCGCCATTTTGTATCAGCGGCCATCTTACATTTATAACGTTATTGATTTTATTATATTGTATTGTCATCTAAATTAAATGTGTGTACCAAATTTCAGATCAGTCTGACAACGGGAAAGTGCTTAAATTTCAATTTCTAATTTTGACCCAAATAAACAAATTCCGTACGGGTCGAACTAAATAAAACCGTTTAAAAACAAGTTGTATACAAAACTAGTGTTTATTGTAATTATTTTTGATATATAAAATTGTTTAATATTTCTTGTTCATAGCGAGCTTAACAGTAACAACTTAAGAGCCTATACCGTTAGCAACGCGGAAGTTTTTCCAGGACACCGTCTTAGTCTACTTCGTCTTAGTCTGCTTCGCCAGATACAGCTGGATACGGTTCTGGTCTAGATCTCCTAGGAGCACGGTGGATTCTCCGAATATCTTCATAGGCTTGAGCTCAAAGAGCGTCCCTCGTGTATCTATAACCAACAGTCATCGGTTGTTCCGTATTTGCCTCGGAACGAACAGATTGCCAGTTTAGGTTGCAGGAAAGGATAAAGGAAAGTAACTTTGTCTCGCTAGTTAACCAAGAGGGAGCACGCTAGATCCTTCCGGAGTAGTTAAGGAGGATAATCGGAACAATAATAAAAGGGAATTAGATGTAAGTCAAGAGCAAATAGATAAATATTGTGAAGAAACTGTGAAGTATCGAATAAAAATGTATAAGTAAAGAATGCTAAAATAATGAAAACAAAATTAAAGATTTAATGGAATCAGGCGTTATTGTTCGGAAGTCCATCATAAGTAAGAAAAGGACCAATATTTAGCCACTTCCGCACATGCAGTGGTAGTCGTGCAACATAGTCACCGCCCGCCAGCCCGCTGATAAATGCGCATGCGGCAAACAATGCGAATTACACAACTGCCACCGTTAAATCACTTAAGTCGTGTCTCACCCCTCCACGGGGCATCTTCAGGGGTTATGTTACACTGATTAGTGCCAAACACAGAGTCAAAAACTAAAGATAGATATATATAAAAACCGTAAAACAAAGATCAATATTATAAAAAAATAAAATTGTTACAGTTTTCTGGAAGAAGGAAGAGAGGTGATGTATGATACGCAAGAAGGTATGTAAAGGAACAGGAAAGAATTAGAAAGACAAAAGAGAAATGAATGAAAGATCTTAAAAAAGACAAAAGACGAGCGCGGAAATAAAAAATATTGTGAAAAATTTATTGTAAATAATGCCTCTGCTTACACATGGCAAGGGAGCACGAGGTATCCCTAAAATTGGAGGCAGTAAAAAAAAGCCCTGTACAAAAGTTCCATGAAAAGGGTCCACGTTAACTTTGACCTTTATACTAAGTTTATATCGAATATGATATTACGTGCGCAAACTATTTGCTTGTTTATTTAATAAAAACGTACAAACTTCGGACGACTGTATTACTTTTATTACAGTGATACTTAGTGTATGTATGTGGAGCCTGAAAATGCACTCGAAAGGAAGATTTTATGATACGTAACTTTCGATTCTTACCTGTAATTGGATACCTAAAATTTGTAATTTTTACATACAAATAGGCGTAAAAGCCTTCAAGAGTTTGTAAGTATAAAAACTTTGAAGGTTTTATTTCTAATCATCCTGTATACACACATTGAAATATGTAAAATAAATTTAATTTTTCTATTGGAGAACAATATATCAATAACTTCTGATAGCACAAAGTATGTACGGACAGATTCTAAACAATAACTTATTTTAGACTTTAAACATGGATAAGACGAAAGTGATGTCTTAAATCCATGTCGTGCCTACTTAAGCAGTTGTCGGAGGTGCTACGCTTAAAGTTATAGACGAGTATATATATCTGGGACAAACCGTCTAGCTTGATAAGTTGAACTTAGAGAAAGAGACTCCAACTTGAATGGGTAGCATTTGGAATGTTCTGGAACCTCTACGTCTAAAATACCGCAATGTTTAAAGGCAAAAGTCTTGACCAATGTGTTGCCGGTGATGATATACGGATCTGAGAGATTGTCATTTACGATAGGCCTCATAAGAAGGCTGTAGATCACTCAAAGAGCAATGATAGAAGAACCAAGACCACCAACGTGGCTTGAAGAATTGCTCGTCTAAAGTGGTAATGAGCGGGGCATATCCTTTCTATATCTGATGGCCATTGAGGTCGAAAGATTGAGTGGCAGTCAGTAGACGCGGCGTGGGTAAACGCTCCGCTATGTGGACCTTCGACATGGATAAGTCAGGAAGTCGCTGGATGAGATTTTTGGTTTTTTGATTTTTTTTTTGAGGTTTAGCTTACAGTGGGCATCCATTAGCTGAAAAAGAAGCAAAGAAAATTAATTTTCACATTTATTTTTCCGATTTTTTTTGATCTGCTAGTCAATAACATATAATTCTATACTCGCATAGTAACACAGTTTTACATAGTTTTTATCCTTTCAGGTTACGTACATGCTTTTATAATAAACTCCCATGTAATGTTTGTGGCATGCGCATAACACTAGCAATACTGTCCCCGAGCTACGACCAACTAGAGGCAAGCGAACGAGGGTCATGCGTGGACGCGGAGGGTGCGCCAACGGAACCTACTAGCAGACGGCCGGCGCACGCGCAGACGTGATCAGACTCGTCAAGCCACTCGCTGATGCATTTTTCGTTGCCTCGATCATAGCTACCCTGTGCCGCTGATTATATGACACGCAAATAATATCCAATAAAGATTTTTCAAGTGTTTCATTTTTACACTCCTCGATTATGAATTAGTATTGAAGAAATACTAAATTTCTATCAAATATAAAACATTCAATATTAATTTAAATTTAGTAACAAGTCACTTCGTTGCTTGTCACGTGTTTATTATAATTATATATACTACGTATATTTCATAGTATTAACACATGAATGTAAGTTTGAAGCATTTTTAAAATGCATTTTTCTAGTACACTTGCAAAATAAAATACAAGAACATTTTCAGTACGGAATGTGTTTATCAAAAACACTGAGCTATGGCTGTGAACGAGATATTCCGCTTCCAGAGTTTCACAGTTCTCCAATGCTAATGAGTTAATTCTTTATAACTTCGAACTGGCAACGAGGCAACAGTGGCTTCGGTTTATGAATTGCACTTGTTGAATCTAACTTTGTTGTGGTGTCGAGTGTTTTTACATTTTACTAACATTATCTACAATCGAAATATTTACAATCGAACTAATACATTTTTCAGTCATAGGACGTTCACAGCTGGACTTCTCTGAAGCCTCTTCGAAGTTCTAGAAAGCTAAACATTTCCTTTAATCATTTACTAGTCCACCTTTGACTACCAACTCGAAAATCACTATATCGTTGAAGATGAAGCACGCTGATTCAGTATGTAGCTGTTCACACCACCAGTAGCAGGAAGCCTGAAGATTGTCCCGTACTCAGGCTGTGCGGATCAGGAACGTAGAAGCGAAATGCTTAGTACGTCTCCCAGGTAACTCTGCCGTATATATATATATATATACATATATATAATATAATATCTAACTGACAAAATTTGTTTCTTGCAGATATTTCGTAATGGAATTGATATTCTGAACCTGGTTATATGGAAAATAATGGAATAAAAATACTTTGTGTAAATACATATGTAAATAGTATCAATGTTGAAAGCAGAAGTTGATTGAATACAAAAAATATTTAGTTTGAGAATGCATGATATTTTTTAATAATTTGGCTGCTAGACTTAGACATTATAGCGACTATAATATATTATCTATGGGACAAAAGTGGACGTAGCTAGAGAAGGACAGCTCTTTGTCAGAATAGGACAGTTAGTCAGATTTCACCCTGTATAACACGAAGATAACATTAACCACAACCCATCACAGTACAAAGTTTATTACATTGTTATCCTTATTGTGATGAGTGAGGAGCCTACATTGTCTTATTGTTGCTCTCGTTCTTATATAGTACAAATAGCCAAGGAGTGGAACAACCTATCGGCTTTATTATTTCCCGACAACTATAACTTAGGAATCTTCAAGGTGATGAGTTCAAAAGTTAATGGGTTTCTTCTGGGAAATCATGTGCCGTTACACTTAAGATCAGGCAAGACAGAGGACAAATGCTTCGTCTATAAAGGATAAAAAAGATTTAAATAGGAATGACTAGAAGAAGCCTATTTCAAGCGTCTTCTCATATTAACAAGGTCGTCTGTCTATCTTTTACGTGGATGCCCTACGTAGAGCTTGCCGGTCTGTCATCTTAAAACAACTTTAAGGTTCTGAAGTGAAGATAAGAATGTACATAAAAAAAAGAAAAACATTACAGCGGTTAATTGTTGTCTGCGCTATGTGGTACGCTTTTTGTCAATTTAATGCTATATCGGTTGCTTTTATTTGTGAAAGAAAAATTTCGAGGGATATTCCGGAGAGAGAGAAAGAAAATCTGAGCTCTTCATCTGTAGTCAGAGACCAGGAGGTCAGAAGGTGTTATACAGCACCTTTCTCCAACCCCTTAACATGGCCTTGACGAAAGATTCAGGGTGATCCGCCGCAAATAAGGAGTGGAGGCACTAGACCATCGCCGGACTCCTACCAGCTAAAACCCCACATTCTTCTTGAACGCCTTTTGTTGAAACTATGGTAGTATGTGAAAGCTTTCCCGTAATTTCAACAAAAGGCATTCAAGAAGAAGACAGACAAAAACAACAAGCCTTCTAGACAAGAAGCCTTTCATTGCCTCCGCAGCGGAGAGGTACCCCATGAAGGATTTCTCCGTGAGTAAAAACAAGGAATATTTCAGCCGGCCCATTTCAACATATCTGCGTTCCGGTGTTGGAATTTTTAGTGTAAAATAAAACGACATTTCAAAAGCCTATATAAATAAAGATATTTCGAATTTGAACTTGAACTAATTTATTATCAAAAAAGTCTATTTAAATCGTTGCATATAAGAAGCGAAAGACTTGTCATTGTGGCAATGTTTGGGTGAATTTGCCTTGATATTAATTTTGTATAATTTAATTAAAAAATTATGTTATAATGGTTTGAACAGTAGTTAAAAATGTTTGTAACCTCTGAAGATTTATATAATATTTGAAATACGACTTATTTACACTTATGTCTTTTTCAATAACACATATGTTCATTTTCGTGTAAATATAACACAAAAACTTAAGCGGCATACAATTTATGGGCCCGATTACAGCCTATCGTCGGGCTGGCAGCGTTTATTTATTAACACGAGTCGGATTACGATGTCATCCATCACAATTATCTAACTTGGCTGCGAAACTTTTTGTGTCTATATTTAATCATTAAAATTGAGGGTACTTACACATTTTCTAATCGCCAAAGTTATATTTATACTAGCTGATCCCGCAAACGTTGTTTTGCAAATAAAAAATTGATATTTTCATTTACAAATAAAAATTAAGGGTTGATCGTAGAGGGGTGAAAATTTATGGTTGTATGTATTCTTGTATGCTGTATCATAAAAAAATAAAAACAAAAAATTTCGTTAAAAAAATAAAAAAATTTTTTAAGTGTGAACAACCTTTATCACTTAGGGGTATAGAAAATAGATAGTAGCCGATTCTCAGACCTACTGAATACGCATATTAAATTTGGTAAAAATCAGTCAAGCCGTTTCAGAGGAGTTCAAGTTCGAACACCGTGACACGAGAATTTTATATATTAGATATTAAATTTATAACCGTACGGCTTATTATACAATATATAGCATTTTTGGACTTTTTCACATAGATCATTTAGCTGATTATCATGTACCATCTGCAGCTGATAAATATAAAATAAGATATGTGTTTACATGTCGTCTGGATTCTAAAAATATTATCTGCCTACACTTACACGTGAAGTCAAGCCAATATTTTAGTTCTTCAACATCGAAAGAAATAAATTATTAGACCCACATAAACCTCAGTCCATAGGATGCCTGGAAGTCCACCTGAGCTAATCTGGAAACAAAAAAAGAATATCAGAAGAGACCAATTGATAGAAATTAGAATCAGATTTAACACCTGTATAACGCCTTCCAACCTGTGGATGCCTTGAAGTCCACCTGAGCTAATCTGGAAACAAAAAAAGAATATCAGAAGAGACCAATTGATAGAAATTAGAATCAGATTTAACACCAGTATAACGCCTTCCAACTGTGGCAACTTTCTCGTCGACTTAACATTTAACGTTCAAAGCGAAACCTAACATGTCTGACGTCACTCCTTTAAGCGCACCGCTTGTGGACACACAGCCCGCATTGGATATATCGAGTTGCAAGGTTTTATTGTGGATTTGTATTACATTATATAATACCCGGCGATAAATATTACACATCGAATTTTGGAAAGAGACAGTCGGCTAGTTTCTTCGTATAGAGCGTTATCTCTGTCGCACGACTTACAAAACGTTACATATGTAGTGGGGTACTGTACAAGTTGATATTTACAAATATAGTTTCATTGCAACAAAGGAGAAGACGATATCCTATACAACCTAAAGCTACGGGGGACCATAACAGGCCTTTATTTATTTATTTATTTAATATTCTTTATTGTTCACGTTAAGATACATTTAATAAGTTTTACAACAATATACAAAAAAGTACAATGGGCGGTCTTATCACACAAGGCAATCTCTTACAGACATCCATAGTATGGAAAAGGTAAAAGTATAGAAATAAAGGGTAGTTTATGTGTACAAAAAATAAATATTTACAAACAAAAGAACATAAACAAACATAGACATACAAACATACGTATATAACATATATACGTATAATAAATAAGGTTTAATACATATTATAAATATAATACAATAATAAATTAAAACATCTGACTTTGATCAGTATTGGTTTGATCGCACTTGCCTCAGAAAGAAACAGAAGAAGAAAAAGAAATGAATTAAGAGGTAGATAATTATAGGTCTAGTAAATGGTTCTTAACCATTTTCTTGAAAATAGGTAGTGAGTTAGCACGTCTTATATTCAGCGGTAAATCATTCCACAATCGAACGGCCTGCGTGGTGAAAGATTTGGCCATAAACGAGGAAGAATGCGCCGGTATTTTTAATTCCAGATTCTCTGATGATCTCAAAGACCTCTCATGTATATCATGAAGAAATTGGGAAATTTATTTAAGAGCTTACAATAAACTAATACTCAGAACGGTTATTCGTAATAGACATTTTTACAATATTCTTAATACCGTATAAGATATATTATCTGTAGATGGACCAACATATAATATATGATATAGTCAAAGTTGTGTGAAATCATTGAATTTTTCTTATCATAGGGATCTATATTTTACAGACACTAGCGTCCATGCCTTTGTTCTACACTTACGTCTAATATTTCCATATTTTTTTGCTCACGTTTTTGCACGTGACATTGATTACTTTGATCAATTTTAACGACGTTTTTACAATGTACGGTTTTTAAAATTACGTTTCATGCGACTACTTCCTCATACCTACTCAATATTGTCATCTTCAGGTTATGCGCCAGTATCTGTGCGGTTGCCGTGTTCACATCGATGAATCTTGCGATCGCATCTTGATTCTCGTCTGTGCAATACACGCACGAGTTCGCGTGACGTGATATCGCTACCACCATATTATGGACACTGCTATACAGCCCGAGAGTGTTTGTTATTCGACGGACAATGGTGATCACATAGTTTTTTAACTCCTGGGACTCGTGGATTGTGAGCGCCAAATAATACTTCACACTTTAGAGACATTACAAGTCATAAAGTAACTAGTAGTTATGAAACATACAGAAAGATATAACAGACTTGATAACTTATTGTAAGTAGCAGGTTTAATGTTTAAAGGTTCTATGATATAATGTAACCGTAAATCGTTCAAATAACTAATCATATTTTAACAAATACCGGTTAGATTTGTGGTTCAACGTAACGAGAATGTATACAATAATATTATTAATGGCTTATTGAAACCCTCGATTCCCCTAACGCATATTTAATAACGCGCTCCGTTGATTTATGTATCGTTTGTAATGGTTTTTATCCTGTATAACAAGTTTTTTTGTGAATAACTAAGATATACTTATTTTATTCACTCCTAAAATTCATAACATATAAACTATAAAAAGGCATATCATCATAAATTATTCATGTCATCACCATCACTATTTCAGCAGCTGGACACCCATAGCTAGACATAAACTTCTCTCATAGATTTACATTGGGACTAGTTTTTGTATGTATATATCAAATTCACCTTGATTTCTGAACATAGTATAAAATATTTAAAAATTGACTCAACCCAACTTTATTAATCTAATTAAACTATTTTAAAGTATTGTTACGTATTGTTGGTTCTGACTCGAAATGAAACACCACTGGTTCACAAGGAGTCTTTTATTCACAAATCAGATGGTCACCCTAAAACAAAGTATTTAACACAAAGTATACTTTCGCTTACTCCAAACTACGCTTCCAAATCGCTCAAGAAATCACTTTATTAATAACTGACCAAATAGTCACTTTGTATCACTGGTCGTTGATACTCAACAATACTGAACAGTCGACATGGGGAGTACACCTATTTATACTACGCATAGGGTTCTAGTAAGTTTGAGATAGTACAGTTTGAGGTAGTACTCGGTTAGAATTTCCGAGAACCGTACACCAAAATTAAAAAAAAAAAACTACAAGGTTACGCGTGTTCACGACACTTCTTGATCCTAGGGTTCCGTGTTTATTATTTAGAGGGTTTTGTAACTCGCGATGTAACAATATCATTATTTATAAACAATTCCCATATAACGTTTGAAGACGAAGTTGATGCGAATATTTTTCTTGTCAGATAACCTTTTAGGACTAATAAAAATAAAATAAAGGTAATAAAAATGAACAGAACACATACAGATCGATGGAAAGGAAATAAATAAAGAAATGAATAGCTAAACCAATTATATAAATAATCAATAATTCTGTGATATATAGTAATAATAAGTAAATTAATGTAAAATGGTAAATAAGTATCATACATGCTATGTAAATAAATGAGATAACAAAACCTGTAATATTAAGGAACGAGGCGATGAATGAACGGTAATTAGAAAGGATAAGACAGAAAGAAATTCCAGAATGTATCTAGAAGAAAGATAGATCATGTTAATAATAATAGGAGAGTATGTTAATAAAAAACAAAGTGAAAAAAAATTATTTAATGATAAAAATGACCCTGTCAAAAATTAAAACAGTGAACGTAATATATATGGATAATTTTAGCAGTAATGAAAAAAGTGGCCCTTGTGAATAAGCTAGAATCCTCGGCAACAATAAATCCGAAGGTTACAGCCAAGAAAATCGATAAAAAGATTAACTCTCAGTAAATTGAGTTCAGTTTGTTTTTCCAGAAACTTTATCCTATCATTTTATGAATCCTTACAACACGCGTCTAATAGAATGCATTTTTTTTTGGTATTTTTTCTTTCAATTTACTTGTAAGGTTTACTATCGTATTAGTTTGATTAGTATGTAATAAGTTTTAACCAATTTAGAGATGGATATGTTTGAAATAAATAAAAATGTAAAAGATCGTAAACACAAAAATTTAATCTAAATCGGAAATACCTGAACGGAAATTGAGAAAATATATCATTAATAATAATAAGAAAAGCGTTCGTTTTAGTAACCATGATATTAAAATAGTCGCATTGTAATACATATGTGTATATATGGTACATATATCAAAACTACACTTTTATAATTTTTAATCCTGCGTTGCCCTCATCTAGATACTTCCTGCGACTATGTCGACGGTCCGGGTTTGAAAAGTCCGCGGCTCATTTCGAGAAGAAATCAATTAAGAAATCCAGGCCGAAACTCGCAAGTTAGGTTATTAAGTACAAGGTAAGTCTAAGCGTTCCCAGGACCCTGCTTCTTTCAATCCCTGGTAACTGTAAATGCCACTGAAGCCACTAGTTAATCTTAAGTAAGCCTGCTTGGATTTAAGTGACGCGGTAGTCGAACAAATTTAATTAGTACTTTTTTTAGTCATATTAAAATTCTGTTTGCCCATAGATATTACCAGCTTCAACCGATTCCAATTATAAACCCCATTACAGTAATTAACGCGAAAATTTTTTCGAAGAACCTCCACATAGGCAGTTATGTTATTATTATCTTATCTAAACATATAAGTGATTTCCAACCATGTATTTACTCATCATGATATCTCTGTTTTTGTAAAATTTAGAAACTTGAAGTTTGATAACAATATTATTTTAGTTAAGTAAAAGTCAGAAAAGAAGAGATTTTTTGAATATATATATATATATATATATATATATATATTTATATATATATTTTGAATAAGTTAATAAGTTAGAGGGGTTCAAGTAGCGTTAATTAAGTTCGCAAAGTTTGTGGGAGACAGATAGTGCGTACAAGTTTTTTTTCTTTTTTCTGCAACATGTAATACACATGAAAAACCTTTATAAGGTATAATGTAATGTTCTTTAAAGGTACTCTGATAAATAATATTCTATTAAATCAACTTCATAATTTATTTTACTGAAAATTCAAGCTATGTAGTCGCTTATGAGGATGCTACATGCAACAAGGATCTTCAATAGGTAAGAGGTTCTTTTCTTGTATATATTTATTTAAATACTTCCTTACATAATTAATGTATAACGATGAAGCCTTTCTCAACCAATTAATTCCTTAGGCGATACAGAGACATATGAATTTACGTAGGTGATACAAGTAAATATCATAAAGAGAATAAGAATAAAAGAAAAGTCAAAAATGGGAAGGAAAATGTACATTAACATAAAAACACTTTACATAAATATTTTAACGACTACTTATAACTATTATTATACATAAATACTCCATAATACATATATTTAGGAACCCATTTATACTATTAATAAACATTATTTACTGTTAGATATGATATTTTTTCATTTAATATTAAAGACGGATTCCATATGGACAGGCGATCTTCTTAACAGGCTCCCCACTGGTCCTATTGAGAATCTATGAAAAAGGCCTATCTCAGGCAATCATAGGACGTCTAGTACCATGTTTGAAATGATAATGACTTGAAAATGACAACACCGTCTTAGTAGTACAGTGAGGGATACTCTATATTTATATAAGTGTACCTATTTTAAGGTATGATACAGCTATGAAAGACGTACATTGACCCTTTTGTGCGTTAAGTGTTTATCCAGATGTAAAGGGTGACGTCAATAGATATACAAATGGAAGGTAAAAAATAAACACCATGACAAAGGATTTGTTTCCATGGTGAAGGTACTTCACCCTCGTTATCAATATACTACGGGCTAATTGTCCCAAACAATAGAAAGTTACGGGCCACTAGGTAACAATAAATGCTATAAATCACTTACAGTATATCACTTCACAGAAACAAAGACTGGACTATGTATGAAACGGAAGTGAATGCTTCGATTTTAGGTGAAAATAATGTTGTCAATTTTTAAGCTTTATTTAATTAAAGTTATTTAGTTAGGTAGGTAAAAAGTAATGTCTAATATACAAGTCATGCTTAGTTAAGTATTTGTCGGAGGTGCTACATTTTAAATCGTAGACAACTATATACCTGGGACAAACCGGTCAGTTTGATAAGTCAAACCACGAGAAAGAAATCACTCACCGAATCCAACTCACATGGGTAGCGTTCTGGAAGCTACGAAACCACTTCTCGTTCAAAATACTGCAATATTTGAAGACAAGATCTTTGATCAATGCGTGTTTCATGATCCATGTCGTGATAACTAACAACGGGCCTCATAAAAAGGCTAAAGGTCACACAACAAAAAACTGAAAGCAAAGGTTTTTCCTTTGCTCTAATGAAAAAACCTTTGATTTCATTTTCGCTGCGAGATCGAACCAAAATCACCGACGTAGATCGAAGAATTGCTCATCTGATATAGCAGAGAGCGGGGGCATATGCTCATTAGGAACGGAATGTTCAGGTAAGCCTCCACTAGGTGAATCGAAGACACAGTTAAAGTCAAGTGAAATTGCTGGATGCGAGTAGTGGAGGACTGGTCAACGTCAACTTTTGAGGGAGGCTCATGTCTTGCAGTTGGCGTCCACCTGCTAAAAGGAAGGCACATAGGTAATCTCTAAGTGACTCTTTGAATTTTGTTGTTACTATGATATCCATGTAGCGTGGAGAACAGATTGCCGCTGGAGCCTTAGGGTTCTGGAGTGAAGTACATAGACCGGCAAGCTAAGCGAAGAATGTCCATGAAAACTATGGACAAACTGGTGAAGGTGAACAAGGTGGAAGAATTTCATGAAGGACGATGGAAATCGCTGAAAGATGGAAGGAAGAACCTCGAGACCTGCTCAGTGTTACTTCAACCGATCAATGCGTTTTTTTTTGTTCTCGTAAATATATTTTCACATTACTTTTATTTGCGCGCTATTTTTGCATTTTTTTATAATCTTTCGTACTTAATCTTTCTTTCCACATTTCCTCTGCCTTTTTCTTTCATTCGATGTCATCCATTCCTCACCTCATTCCTCAGTTTTACGTTTATTTATTTCATTTTAAACATTTTGTTCTATGTACATCTAATTTTTATTTTGCTTTATTTGCTATTTTATTCTTATTTTTAACTTTTATTTCTACTGATTGCTTTTTCTACAATTTACCTGCAAAGTTCTGGTTCAAACCGGCATTCGGAGTCGATGCGCTTTTACGCAATAAATACTTACCGGTCAATTCGTTAGGCTATGTCGGTTTTTCAATTTCCACAATTTGATCTCATAAATATCCCGCGTATAGCAATCACAAGCACAGAGTGAGTAACTAAGTTTCAACGCTGTAAGTTACTATTGGTAACCCATATCTTTGATCGTAGACTTTTGTCTTAAAAAACGTAAGTAAGATAATTAAAATATCGTTCAATATAATCTCAGCGTCATGTTGCAATGGAGTGTAGTA
Source organism: Battus philenor (assembly GCF_028537555.1). NCBI lineage: Eukaryota > Metazoa > Arthropoda > Insecta > Lepidoptera > Papilionidae > Battus > Battus philenor. The sequence continues at coordinate 12,187,194 of NW_027181679.1, read as the reverse complement.
GACACCAGGTGAATGTCCCTTCACCATCGCTTTGTGTAGAGAAAAGTGCAAAAAAAAGCTCTATAAATTCCCCGGCGTTCGCAAGTAGGGCAACGTCTGGGGCGTGCTTTTTGAGAGGTCCTGCATTCAGAGCGTTGACGCGACCTCGTAATTTTCCTGTGGAGCATGCCGAAATTGTATAGTACCGCTTTTAAAACTTGGCTATTTTAGATGGACGGATCATTAATGTACATTGTGAGTATAATTATATATTTTTGTAGTTAATTGACTATTACATACATTTATTTTTGTAAAAACATACTTTGTACACGCATAAGTATATAGACGTTTTATTAAAATATTTATTTTACTATTACTTATGCGTATTCTTATAGATTTATTATATACTTTATATGTCCATGTATCATATAGCATGTAAAATAGGCAACTGCCCATTACTAGTTTTTATAACATAACATAACATTTATAACATAGTTAATATCATCATAATTATTTTAGTCATAGAATTCTCGTTGCGATTTCCCATAGCTTCTACCATGCGGAGGGTATGTGTCAATTTTTGTCATGCTTGGCGAGGAGGTTGAAGAGCGCAGTTTTTTATATATATATATAAATACGGTTACTAAAGTTGCCTGTTAAAAAGCGACAAAATCAATTACTATATTTATGTTATTAAAATACTATGATTTTATCTGATTTACATAAACAATAAATAGTATTAAATAAATGAAATAAGTAACTATCCTATTGTTCTATAAAGACTTGATAGTCACATACACAGTCAATAATAGCGACAGTTGTAGCACATCTAATGTCGTAGCACCGCTACAGTCGTAGATTCTACGACGTAGACACTTGTATGTAGGTGATATCTTTTGATTAAATTGTTAACAGTTATTTACTTTTTTATTATTCTGTTACTTAAAGGCGATTAGTATTGGTATTTATTGAATTTGTACTTGAAATACAAAAGCAATAATCAAGATACAATGTGACTTAGTTCATTTCGAAGTATGTTGTATATTATTGACCGAAAGCTACCGGCTAAGTGCAGCTAAACATTTACAAGCGTTTCGAATTACCAGCTGTAAAGCCGTAAAAGTGGCGCGTTCGCTGTTTAAGAGAATGCGGAGCTGGAGTATGCATCCAGTGCTTCATACGTCCCGCTATACGGAACTCATTTCGGGGAACAAACTTTATCCTCGGCGCAATCTGCCGGGTTAGGTCGACGGTAATTTCTTCCTGTTTCACCTTCACAGCTTTCGCATAACATTGTTCGGAATTAAGTCGAAAAGTTGAGAAATTAATATGTATAATGCATATTGTAGTAATGAAAAATGTTTAACGTAATATTTTTTATTACGAAACTACACAACAACAATAAGATGATTAGTGATAAGGGTAAAAGCATTAGTGAATGTACATACATACTTTATTAAGAAGTGACTATGAAATATTTATTTTATCTCGTTTATCTCCTGTCATGGCTTACAGAGTTTTTTTTTTAAATCATACAAAATTTTTATCCCTCGCTGACCGCCTCCAGCGACTTTCTCTACCTTAAATATATCTATGGTCCACCTAGAGGAAGACCTAACCACGCATCCTTCACAATATAACAGGATTATTCTAAAGGTTTTTGTTGAATGAACTTAAATTTATTTCATTATAATATAGATATATTATTTGGGTGTGTATTTTAGTAACACACAGTTGTCTATAAAAAAGTCACTAACTTTATAAATAGGTATGTTTTTATGACTGTACTAAACTGACTGTACTTACCGTGCGTGTTCGTTACAATCAAAAGCTATTTGTCGTTCAAGATTTAAAAGTTCTAATATTTTACACACTTCTCACAAACACTAGACTGAATTCAGAACTCCGTAGTCGTAGCACCTTCATTAATATTCCACGTTCGTATCGAAAACCATTAGGGCAGTGCTCGTAGCACATTCATTGCGCTCGCGCCTGAAGAACAATTCCACTGACAACTTACTGCATGTGAATTACAAATCTTCCACGTAATCATATTTTCGGTGCACGTGACATTTATGTTCTACGAAATCTCGTAGACCCGCTACGAGTCTGGCAAAAGCACGGGTGCCGTATATTGCCGTAAAAATATATAGCTGAGCTTATTGCATTTTATGCATTATTGATATGAATACTAATATGGTCATCGTAAATAAAACGTCTAGTATAAATTTACTTGATTTTTTTTTGCCTCCTAATATCTATCACAAACATATTATAACTATCTATAAAGAATAATTAAATATCTAATGAATTATTTTGATCATTAAATAAAGTTTATCTCGTTTTATGCTAAACTAGCTGTGTCCACGACTTCACCCGAGTCTAACTTAACAACAAAATATTAGTAACTTTTTTTTTGTTTAATGTTTTTATAAAATAAAAGTAGCCTAAGTTACGCCCTATTACATTAGCTATCTGTCAGTATAGGTCCCGTCCAAATCGGTACGGCCATTTTAGAGATTGACCGAAATAAACAAACACAGACCAGAAATAAAATAAAATAATTTTGATATATGTACATATACATATTCATATGCATGTGGTAATAAGCGGTATTTTAATATAAAACAGGCACTGCAATTTTATTTATTTGTATAGATGAACAGATAATTGGCATGCCTACTTAGCAAAATCATATACACGTTGTCTTTATATTTTTTTTACAAATATCCTCTGTTGTGGGTAGTCAGGTATATTGTTGCATAGACAAACTATTATTTTGCTGTATAATTATGCTAGAAAAAGCAGCATAGCTATTATATCTTATGCTTAAAAAATAAATCCTTTTAATAATCGTAACTATGTAGCATTTATATACATATATATATATATCTTACATTAATCTACGAATTTCTTTATCTTTATTACTTTGACTGCAACTTACGGTATCTAATATATATCTATAGTAATTTCTAAGTGTAGGTTTCGTCAAACAATTCATATAGATTGTCTATCATTTCTACGAAAGAGTATTGCCTTCAAAGTGCCCTTTCGGAGTAATGGCGGGTTATATTGGACTTGCAACTACTGAAACCCTCAAGACATTTCTCTTTTTTAGGTTAGAAACGTTACAAATTCGGTTGAATACGTTTTTCACATTTATTACTTTTATTCCACATTCTTATTCTTATTTCTTTTAGTACAACTATTGTTTTCACTTACATAATTATTTTCTTCGATCCTATATTTTCCTTCTCTTATCAACATTCAGCGTTTCTTTATTAAGGCATCGCGGGGTCTGAGATTTTTTTTAAACACCCGCAGCCTTCAAGCAAAAGCCGCCAACTTAGCTCAGGTTCCGGAAAGAAAAGACTTCAATTTTCCTTTTAAGTAAAGGTGCATTGGATTCTGGTACATCTTACTTACTTCACGGGTCCATTTAGTACGGCCAAGGTGCCCTTCAAGAACGCCTCCAAGAGACTTCTATTCAGGATCTGGATCCGCTATTCAAGACCTGGTCTTTAATTTATTTCCATGTTATTTGTCGAAAAGCATAATAAGGCAAAGGAGGATGATACTTCAGTATCTTCTCCATTCATAATGGCAGTTCCCGACTGAACCTACTCTTAAGAGAGAGTGTGGATAAAAACAAGTATACTCTTCTCATTACAAGCTATGAATGAAAAAATAAATTTATTTTATCTAAAAGAATCGGGCGTTATCTCGCGGAAGTCCATCCTAACTAAGGAACTTATATATAGCTACTTCCGCTATGCAGCAGTGCAATGAAGTGCACCTCTCGACAGCCCGCTGATAAATGCGCGTGTGGTAAACAATGCGAAACAACTACCACCGTTAATCTACTCTACACGTATTTCACCTGTCCACGGGCATCTTCAGGAGATGTTGGACCGTCCAGTGCCAAACAACGAGTGAGCTTCGTCCGTCACCGCGCTGCTATTTATATGTTTACGCCTTCCCACTGCCACTCAAAGTCACGTGACCGTGACGTGAGTGATTTTTTTGGTTAGCGTAAGTTTTATGTGATTTTACGTAGCAGTTAAGTGATTTGGGTGAGTACGTTGGTAAATTCGTAATAATTTCTTTTACTTAAAACCTCTTTTAGTGCTAATTAAAAAGTTTAAATATTTTTATGTCCTCTAGAATACGTGGTGTTTATAAATACGTATACACGAAGTACCTTAAATCATTTTCCGTGTAGTTTAATTCGTTATAAACCAACATGAGAGCCTACAGACACTAATTTTTAAATTTGAGTAACGAGTGTCGACCAAAAGCCGGTTGACGAGACGTGACTAGGCCTTCCACTAATTGGACCAACGACACAGTAAAGATCACGGTACGTGGCTGGATGCAGGTAGAGTAAGACTGATATTTGTCGAGACCTTTTTGGGAGGCCTATACCTTGCAGTGAAATAAAAAAACCTAAATGTCATTTAGAGTTTATTTTCGATAACTTATTACTGACTTGTGTGTGATTTTAAACAAAGATGACGCGCTTGAGAGCAATGACAAATTGTAAAGATTGTACAGCAACACTAAGTTTGAGAACCACTGGCGCAGTGTATTATTCTGAATAATAAAGTGAAGAATCATCCGTACATAGAAATAGGCAACGACAAGTAAGAAATGATAAAAGTCGGGCTTCACTCGAAACTAACTTTAACACTTACTCCGTAGTCTAGTGATATAAAATATAAGGTTATTATGGGCGGGCGCCATAAAAAACTTTCCGCATTACCAACTTGAATGCGGTGCGGAGACAAATAGAATAACCGCGGGAGTTTATAGTTCCACGATCAGCTTTTATCATGTGCCTACGCTTGGCCGAAACTTTTAGGGCGGCGTTAATGATAATAAACATATTTTATGCGATTTCTGAAGATAATACCTGTGTTTACATACCTTTATTGTTAAATCTAATGATATAAGTCTATAAGTTTGGATTAAAAGATACAATACAAAACGTTTAAGATACGTGAATATTGCTGTATACTGTTCTATAAACTTCCGAGACATAATAAAATAAAATTTAAAATTACATTATTTCTACTACGAGTTATAATTTATATCTTATAATTTATGTCACTGAAGATATCAGGATACTGCTTATAATTACTTACTTACTTCGCTGGCTCAGTGACCCAAAGTGGGTCTTGGCCTCCGAAACGAGAGACTTCTATTTTCCTCTATCTTGCGCCATCGTCTGCCATTGGTTGACATTCAATTCGCGCAAGTCTGCCTCAACGCGATCGATCCAGCGATACCTGGGTCTACCCACTGGTCTTCGACCCCTCGGTTTTTGCAGGTACGCTACCTTCACGCTCCGATCCGATCCCATTCGCTCCAAGTGACCAAGCCAGCGGATTCGTTGAGCTTTATATTCGTCAATGATATTTGGCTGTGCTACTAAAGTCTCAATTTCGGCATTCTTTCGGAGCCTCCAAGATCCGTCGTGATTTCTCGCTGGTCCCAAGATCTTCCGCATGATTGCTTGACATAAACTGCTTATAATTAGTAAATCTATTGTAAGCAACTGTGTACAGTTTTGGAATAAACCTTTATCTAATATGTAAGAATTATCATGGGTGAAATAGATACCATAGACAAACATTGCGCAGTACATTCGCTCACAATATAGACACGATCATACCGAGGAACTTTTTTTCAGTTTGTGTTTTCTTGTGATTCTCCCATTCCATTTTTTATAATCTCTATTACTCTTTTTCATCAGACAAGTTGGTAGTCAAACGCCAACAAGAAAGTGTTATAAAAACTTTCGAGATCAAGTATTATAATCATATATACGTGGTCGGATTATTTGAATGGTCATACAAAATGGAATCTCTGATCTATTTATACTTAATAGTATTGTTAAAAAAACTCTTCTTGTATCACTGTCTGATAATTGCATCACCCGTTTCTATTCTTTATCTTCTTCCTTTTAGCCGATGGACGCCCACTGCAAGTCATAGGCTTTATTTATTTATTGGAGATAAACAAAAACAAAAGCCAGTAAGAAAGTACAAACTTAGAAGCTTGGAAATATAGAATTAGTTACAATTGTTACCTAATAACTATCTCACTGAGAACATATAACGATTTATAGTCAAACAATGAAAAAACAAATAAAAACATTACTAAACAGGGATCAAAGATTATGGTTTATATATTTATATTATGTTTTAAATTGTATTTTGTATATGTTATTTCCAGAAAGATCGTCACGATGACAGGTTCAATGCTGCCGGCATCCAGAAACTTCTAGTGAGCTTAACTATATCGTCGGTCCACTTAGTGGAGAGCCTATCACCTGCCGGCTCGTGGTCGCCATTTAAGGTTCTTTAGGTCCCAACAGCTATAGGTGGCACGAGCGTTGTGCGCCGACCACTGTCACTTCACACAACCAATTCTTCGAGCTTTGTCGGAAATCTTGGATCTTATGCTGATATTCCCATATATGATTCGATCTCGCACGAAACTTCGAGCATAGCCTTCTACATTACTATCTAGGTTACCTTGAGCCTTCGTATGAGGCCCGTCGTAAGTGAACATGTCACAAATCCGTGTAAGTAAGAAAAGGACCAATATTTAGCCACTTCCGCAAATGCATCGGTAGTCGTGCAATAAAGTGCACCGCCCGCCAGCCCGCTGATAAATGCGTATGCGGCAAACAATGCGAATTACACAACTGCCACCGCCAAATTGCTCAACACGTGTTTCTAAATATTGGTCCTTTTCTTACTTAGGATGGAGTTCCGCAAGGTAAAGCCTGATTCCATTAAATATTACAGATCCGTGTGTCATGCCCTTATTTGCCATTTTTAATAAGGAAACTATATTTTTCAGCAAGTGTTTAATAGTTTCAATTCTAAATAATAGATTTAATTTAATTGATTTTTAATAAGGAAACCATATTTTTCAGCAAGTGTTTAATAGTTTCAATTCTAAATAATAGATTTAATTTAATTGATTTTTAATAAGGAAACCATATTTTTCAGCAAGTGTTTAATAGTTTCAATTCTAAATAATAGATTTAATTTAATTGATTTTTAATAAGGAAACCATATTTTTCAGCAAGTGTTTAATAGTTTCAATTCTAAATAATAGATTTAATTTAATTGATTTTTAATAAGGAAACCATATTTTTCAGCAAGTGTTTAATAGTTTCAATTCTAAATAATAGATTTAATTTAGAATTGAAACTATTAAACACTTGCTGAAAAATATAGTTTCCTTATTAAAAATGGCAAATAAGGGCATTTTAATTTTATTATTCAGAATACATATCTACAAACGACATATATCATTTATAAATATGTATTTTCATTATCGATTCTCTAGGAATCGTTTTTTCTGCATAAAATAACAGTTACGTACAGAGATATGTAAATAAGTGTTTAAATAAGTGTTCTATTATAATCTAGACTTTTAAAATCCACAGTTCATTGAACTCTAGCTCATACGAATACAAAAGGCATTTAGGTGCGGTGCAAAAAGATCATAATATCTTCGCTCAGTTATGTGGCTTCCATGCAAATGAATTGCTGTAATAATGAAGTTTAAGAGTATTGTTAGAGCAGTTTTCTTTAAGAGTTGAAAATTAATCAAAAGAAACCACTCATTTTATAGTATTAAAAGTATAAACGAATAAATGTATAGTTAGCTTGTGTCGATTAATATATGCTATACTGTATCCAAAAATCAATGGTTTTAGATATAATAACTAAAATAATGGTAATATAGTTAAAAAGTGTTTTTAAATTTATGGTTAACCCTTCGTGGAATTGTTTTTTGTTGACACACAGAATGTCGAAAGAAAAGGTTTAAAAAAATCTTTATTTAATATGCAATTAGCCCGTCATAACCCTTTATTATACAGACATTTAAATGTCAAATTGATAACAAAATTCTTTACATAGTTTATACATGATGATTGGTTTTAGATATTAAAGCTTTAAAATGATGAACGTGTAAGTTATTTGCTGCCAACTCATATATAGTACATTTAAAAATCAATGGTTTCAGATATAATAAATAACGTAATAATAATATAGTAAGAAAAAGCGTAGTCAAAATTCAAATTATATAGAATTTAATTATTGTTTACTATCTTTTCATGCAAAATTTTAACTGTCTGAAGTTGTTGGCGATATGGCGTACCCTTATAGAATGTGTATATACATATATGACACTCTGAAGTGATCACTCTATACAGGATTATTGGAAAGTGATTATGAGTCTTTCAAAGCTTTAGCAAATATATTTATAAATGATGATAGTTGAATAATGTCATTAATTTCAAAATATAATTTATAATAAACGTTTTCTAAAAATTTAAACGCGGTTAATATAAAGTATATAGGCGTTTAAAAATTTCGAGACCCCGCATTATAATCACATTTTTTGGTCGAATTATTTGAAATGGTCATACAAAAGGGTATATCATAATTATTTATACGTACATAACAATGCTAAATAAATCACTCTTCTTGTATCTCTCTCTGATGATTGTACCATGTCGTCACCCATTACCCTTCTTCTTTTTAGCAGATGGACGCTCTCTGCAAAGCCTTCACCTCCGCTAAAGGTCGCCACGAGAATTGGTCTTGCTCTGCCCACTTAGTGGACAACCTTCCAAAGCCGCGTACAATCCTTTATAAAGGTATCACTTTTAATAAACCAAATTATCGTGATTAGTTTTATCTGTAGTTATAGGAAATTTTAAAAAAGGATTTGTATGCATTACTTTATTTATTATATTTGACATATTTTAAATTTTTATATAGGGTGTATATTATATTAATTGACAGCGTATGAGCTGTATATACTCTAGTTTTTATTTTTCACACATATAACCAATCACGTTGTGTAATTTATAAGATTTATTTGATTAGGTTTTAGTTTAAATTTTGTTTTATTTATTGCATATACGAACGAATATCACGGTAAAGTAGATAGGCAATTGTTCAAAAACATGAAGTATTGAACGAAATCGATAAAGGATCATAAAATTTAAGGACAGCCTTAATTTATATTTGCAAAAACCTTCGCTGTGAGGTAAAATCGCTTCTAGCTGCCGCATAAATCAGCTGGAAGCGGTATTGAACATTCATTAAGGGTACCGCGCGTTTCAATACGCCATTAATAATATCATCGTATACATTATAAGATACCATAATTCTGTTTATATATTATCACAAATCACTAACCCAAAGCATACAATAATATATACACCTTGTTGTTTTATAATTAAATGACTTGAATGAGTCCACGCTGTAAAAAATACTCCTTTCTCACTGACCAAAAGAAAAAAAAACCTATTTCAGCGTAATCACTTTATTTATTAATTTATTCAATTATAATATCTCTATAAAATTATATTTTTATAACGACTGCATTGGTTTTGTACTATAGCTGGCTTGCGAGAATATTGACAATGTCAATAAATTAAAACTCTCAAAAATCATGATTATTACATACTAAGTGACCATTCTAAGTGTGTCTACATCCTGAAGAGAAGTGAAAAGCGAGAAGACTCATAATAATGAAGAAAGTGCGGAAAGTGCTGAGTGAGAACCGTAGGGAAAGTGTTGCTATGAGCAGAACAGTTTCGTTGCCTGAACTCTAAAACATTAAAAAGCGCATTTTTATCAAGTCTGCGTGTCCCATATATATGTATATACATATATAAGTCATATATATTTATGTATGTATATATATGCATAATACATGTATGTATCTATAAATAACTATGTCTATATAAATAGTTACATTTTTTAAACTTTCATAACATTTTTTTTAAATAAAATGTTTTAATCATTGTTGCGTTACGAAAATTAATAATGATATAAAAATGGAGCCTTATGGTAGGATGGGCACTCACAACGTGGATAGAAGACCTTGTCAAGTTATTCGGAAAACGCTGGAAGTTAACTGCTATCAATCGATCTTATTCAAAATATTTCGCAAAGACCTTTGTTTATCTGTGGACATCCTTCGGCTGAATGATGATTAAAAAAACGTTTTAATAATTTTCTCAACACTATTTTAGTTATTTTTTTGTAAAATACTAAGTTGAACATTTTAAAAAAAAATCTTATTTTATATTATCTCGCAGACGAAGCCCGAGTATTAAACGAGTAGGAAAATAAAGATAATTAAGTCGGTGCAAAGTTTGGAAAAGCAAATTACCCTCGCAATTTGGACTTTCATTTAGTGATATGTTAAGGAACTTTTGTAATTAAGCACTTATCCAAATTAAGCACTCTCTAAGTTGGTTACATGTTTACAATGGGTGCTCAGAGGTGGCTTAGTGAAGCACGCTGTTCGATATTGGAGTTCGAGTTCTGGCTTATTATTTTTATTTATATTTAGTTTGTTTTTGTTTCGTATAATGTTGAAGACAACTTTGTGGATGGATAAGAAAATATTTGTATTGTTATATACACCCCCATATCGGCTAATACAATAAAGGAGAATTATATAAATTGTTTTATAAAGAATAAACATATACCTACAAAACTAAAAATATATAAAATAAAATTAAAAAGTACATATATTTCATTATCATCTTGTAACGTTGCATATTAACGTCCCATACATTTTAATTAAAATTTCAATCAAAAAATATAAACACGAGAAATATCACATAAATTGCAATACAGTAAAAAATTCTTGAACCCTTGGCGGGGCACGATACATTTCAAATGGCGTGGGATCGTGGAAACGTGCTATCGGTTCAGCGGACCTTTGTTTTTATAATAAACATTCCAATGCGCCCGCGCACTAGCCAAGGCAGTTTACATCCTATTGCCCGGGAGGACCCTGGCCTCAGTTGCGTTCACTAGCTAGGTGACGTCTCACGCACCGACGCACTCTCTTTGTGTCGGTTGCGTTCACCAGCTATGTGACGTCTCACGCGCCGGGGCCAATTCGAATTTACGTTGTAGATTCTCGTCTTTAAATCTAAATAAATTCACGCCACAATCTTTATTTCACCCAGCACCCCAAAGCGGTGCGAGTCTTATAATTAAAATAACCTTCGGGTTGAATCTATTCGTATCTCGCACCAGAACGAACACATACTGTCAACTACCGGCGCTCTCTGCTTTCGATCTGCTGCCGCCTGTCCAGTCCTGGAAGATCGTAAGGCTGTTTACCAGCACCATCAGGAGAGTACTGACCTGCGGTGTGAAATCAGACCAGCCCTTCTGCCCACTACCCGTTTGATTGAAATATATTTTTATTCTATTGTAGAGTTAAATGTTTTCTCTTACCTTCACAACTCACAGCAGAACCGGTACAATGTAAAATGATAGACGCCAAAACAAAGGGATAGGCTTCCCCAAGAATCGCAACGATGGTCGATTATTCGCTATGCTAAAAGCTAAAGATTCCCTGAGAGATGTATCTAAATAAATTTTTACATTATTAATGATATATTATTTATACGACACAATTTCAAATCATTTATGAAAAATAGAGAAAGACAAACGAAAAACGCAAGATATATAAAAATCAAGCATATATTACTGAAATAAAACGATGAAATAGTAAAGCAGTTTGTTTTTTTTTATTTTTTTATGTTATGTACTTTGTCAGGATTTCATACATGTAAATCTTCGATCTCCTTGCGTTTTATTTCTCACTACTAAGGAACGTGACCGTTTTAGAAAGTTTTTCGCGCGATCTGTGCCGGTCTTACGTACGTATTGCTTCGGCTAAGATTTTAGAATGTACCAGAGAAGAATAAGTGATATTAAGAAGAGTAAAACAGAAGCGTGAATATATATAAAATATAGTATGTAAAAATATTTTTGTTGAACTATTCCTTGTTAAATAAGAAAAGGACCAATATTTAGCCACTTACGCACATGCAGTGATAATCGTGCAACAAAGTGCACCGCCCGCCAGCCCGCTAATAAATGCGCATGCCGCAAACAATGTGGCAAACATGTGAGGAAAAGAGACAAAAAATTTGTGAGGAAAGAAAGAAGAAAGAGCAATATAATAAATAGTGATATTTACACCCGCATTGTAACGTCCTTGCCTGAAACAAATCAGGGGGAACTAGTATTAAATAACATGTGAGTGCATTACCTATTAATACCTGAATTATTAAAATATGTTTATATATTTCTTTAAGTAATGATATTTACGGTAGTGTAAAAACTTGTTACGCAGCGACATCTCTTGCATTGACTTTATTTATTTAATTAAAAACATTCACTTATGTTTACTACCTATGATGACATTTATCTATTTTATAATCTGTATCTTTCATAATACCGCTTAGAGCCTCTTTTACCTCCTTTCATATCAGTGACGGCGACTTGTTTTCTTTAAATACTTTTTCGGTTTATTTTTAATTATCTGTTTTGTTTTTCACAATCTCTATTACTCTTCTTCTAACATTTTTAATTATTTTATCATATATTTAAATTCAATACATACCTCATATCCTGTATTTGAATTTCTAAGTTGACTTGCGTTTTTTTATGATCACCGCTATTATGGACCTAAAAAAATCTTTGGGAAGGACATGGTCGTTTTATTTTTTTATTTTTTTCACATTACTTTTATTTGCGTGCTCTTCTTGTATTTTTATTATAATATTTCGTACTTCACCTTTCTTTTCAAATTTCTTCCACCTTTTTTTTTCATTTGATATCATTCATTCCTCACCTCATTAATAAGTTTTATGTTTCTTCATTTTATTTTAAACATTTCTTCTTTCATCTTCATTTTATTTAAAACATTTTGTTCTTTAAAAATTTCAATTTTATTTTGATTTGTTTGCTATTATATTATTTACACTTATTCTCATTTTTAACTTTTATTTCTACTGATTGCTTTTCTGCAATTCACCAAATTCACCTGCGTTAGAGAATCATGTTCGGATCAGTTTTAAGATTGAACCAATAAACATCGGACCAATTAATAACGGATGAGTATGTGTATTCTGGTTAAGTTTATCCGGTTCTCCGTTGTGATTTTGCATGTTTATGTTGGCCGAAGTAATTTTGGAGCAGCAACGTACACGTGTTTAACTTCGCTGCGTGGAACATCTTGTGCAAGTGCTGGTTAAACAAGATAAGTTTACATGTTTGCGCGCTTCGATACAGCCTTCGATGTGTGCACTCGCACATGCTTAATATATGATACATTCTAGTACTTCTCTTATCTTAACCCACAATATCTATCGCGCTGAAGTAAATTATAATCTTCCCTACATGTTATAAAAGCCTTAAAAAGATTTAAAAGCGTGAAAAAATAAGTCATCTGCTGATAATTAATGTGTCGTACACTCTATCCAACAATTTATTAAAAGTCGTTTTCAAAATTCGAAGTACTACATATTAAAATCAATTCTCATTTATTATCTGTCTCTATTCATTTTGCAGTACCAGAAGTAATTGGCCTATCGTATTTCAATATAAAAGAATAAATATAACCTATTTTAAAGTGAACACTTTATATATGGTAAGAAAAGGACCAATATTTAGCCACGTCCGCACATGCAGTGGTAGTCATCCAACAAAGTGCACCGCCCGCCAGCCCGCCGATAAATGCTTATGCGGCAAACAATGCGACTTACACAACTACCACCGTTAAATCACTCAACACGTGTTTCACCCCTTCACGGGGCATCTTCAGGAATTATGTTACACAGATTAGCGTCGAACACAGAGGAAATAGTGTAACATAAAAGTACAATAGGCTAAAAATCCTAGTCACTGCATGGAGCGTCCTTCCAAATGATATAACAGCTCGACAGCCAGTCCAGTGAAACTGGTAGACAACGGAATAAGGTTCCAAGCCTTGGTTTTGTCTTTACGGTAATAATGTAAAAAAGTACACTGCCTTCATTTTCTCATTTTCTCTATGGTTAGATTATTATGCAAATAGAAAGTTGAAATATTGCAAAAAAAAACTGACAATAAAACGTAATGTGAAAAGAAGAAAAACAATAATAAACTACAGGTTGGGCCAAAAAATTTTGCAAATAGCAACACTTGATTCCTCCAAAACCGTGAGAGTAAGAAAAGAGCAAAAATTTATGGCCCACCCTATATAAATATTAATGTAGTGACATAAATTAATGTTTATAGTTTATTATTGTTCTTTTTCATTTTAACAGATAGACGCCTGCTGCAAAGCATAGGCTTCTCACAAAGGTCGCAGATCTTACTGTTGTCTACCTGGAGAGGGGGAGAATCCACGTCACGGGGTCCATGGCCTACTGCCTCGTGATCGAAACTCCGAAAGCCTTTTAAACCCAACGGCTATAGACTGCACTAGCGATGCACCCGCAGTCACTTCAACCGTGAAATATATATATGATTTAAATTATAATTTACTTAAGCATATTTTGAATTAGTGTAACTTTTGGTTGTAGATGACAACATATTGTAAAAAAGTCGTAGGAGGGTAACGTGTGTAGTGTGTAAGGATAATTATTTAAGAAATGTTTAGATAAAATTTGTTTCGAATTTTGTTTTCAAACAACATCCCACATATATTATAGTTAAATGTTAATAAATTTACAAAAAACTTGTATCGAATTTTCATATTAAATGCGAAGAAACTTTTTTCCTAACCTGTTATACGTATAATGTTATATCGACCTCTTATATAATGGGTTGTAAATTTTGAGTTTTACTTTAAAGTAACTTGACCTTTTTTATATCTCGACAACTAAGCATAAAATATCGTAAAACTTAAAAGCTCTGTAATTTAAAAGTAAGTTAAAACGTGTTACTAAATGTCATAAAGCTTTTTAGCTATACCCATGTACAAATAAATTATAAGTTAGTTTTAATTTAAGCTACTTTAAGTGTCACGGTTAACATTATCATTTAATTGAAAATAACAGAGATAATCGACTGCACTAAAAAGGAACAACGACAAGTTGGACGGCCTTGTTTAGATTGTCCAAAGATGTCGCTTCGTATGTGAAAATAACACAAAGCGAATGAAATCTTACCGCGATATAAAAGACTAGTAACGCCATCTGTTATTGTCTTGCTGAACTAATATTAATTATAAATCAAATTTAGAATTCATTAAAACAGAAGATAAAGACAAATTCCAACCGGAACTATTGAGAAATTTATGAGGGAAGCCTGTATCCATCAGTGTATGTCTTACGGCTGAAACAAGGATTATTTAAACAGTAATATTCACAATGGTCACTTGTGTAGATGGCCAGAACTATGCCAGAAGAGATTTCTTTGATAGAAAAAAAAACTAAAATTATATTCAAACCATCAGTGATGGCATTTTTAAATTTAAAGCTTCGAGCTTTTGAAACGGTTCGTGATCTGTGAAGATCCTATAATATAAGTTTTTTGTGTTACTTTTCACAATATCCTTTATACAAATGAGCCAGGCATTCCAAAGAAATTTTTATTCAAGAGTTTGAATAATAACATTTCTAATCTTATTAATAGTTTTTCTTCGTTTTAACTTATCCGAAAGACGCCAGCTACAAGGAACAGATCTTCCTCAAAGATCGCCACGATCACCGGTCATCGCTGCCATCACCCAGCGACTTTCCATCACCTTAACTATATCACCTGTTCACCTTTTTGAGGATAGATAGATTAGGTTTATCATAAGAAATAGAAGTGAAATAATTGTAATACGAATAATTTGAAATCGCAGCCGAATGCAATGTTATGCTATCTTAAAGATTTATGCCTTTGTTTTGAAAATGTTCACCTCCATCATGTCAACCGATAGAAGCACACAGCAAGGCATAGATGATGATCGAACGATGATCAGTCTTCCACCGTACGCATTTACTTCTAGAGAAACTACTAGCTTCGCTTTTATCTGCTCGTCGCCTGATGGCTGTTGGTTGCACAACCAATATGCCCCACCAAATTAAATTAATTAAAATTATGTTTAAGTAAAACATTGCGAAAATTTTCAAGTGAGTAGCTTCAGCAATCGGACTTATTACTTCACGATATGGTGACCAACTTTAGTAATTAAATACTTATCTAAAGCACTTTCAAAGTTAGCCACAAATCATCTGGCGCCATTAAATTTTGTTCAGGTGTATCTTGATAAATCTGCTCCGTGATAACATTTCAAGATGTCTTTGTTGACTTGTTTTTATAGAGAATTAGATGTCGAGAGATTATTTATGATGAAAGCTTGTGTTGAATAAATTGATATTTATTTATAAACCTAAACCTACTAAAATATTTAAGAAGGTTCAGACACTCGGCATACCGAATGGCACACCGTTTATTGCGGTGTCGTTTTGCGGCGGCGTTCCTGGAAGTTCATGATTCAAACCAAATAAGATGATTGTTGAAAGGGAGTCGACTTCACTCAAAGCGTGCCAACGCCCAGATATCCCGGGCTAACAGTTGTGTGATATCTATGTATATTTTATTGTGACGGCTAGAGGGAAAACAGAAGGACAGAGGGGGAACAGGTTGTTGTTTAGACAAGGGACACCAGGGCACCTGGCAGATGCGTTACTCGGAGAGCGAATCCGCTAAAGTAACGAAGGCCTTCCTGTCTTACGTTCGGTGGCTTACAAGCTGGTGCGCGAATGTCCAATAACATCACTTCAAACACGGATGCTCACCGGGCATGGAAGCTTTATTTCAAACTTGCCCCGAGTCTGGCATAAGAACGGCCCGGCGTGTGCGACCGCGAGATGGAAGCCGTTACACTTGTTGCTTCCTTAATACCATTTATTTGGCTAACAGATGGCACTTATGTATATTTTTTATTTATTTACAATTAATTATATATAATACATAATTACTAAAAAAAAACTATACATTTACGAGAGGCGGTCTTTTCACCCGTGGCGATCTCTACCAGACAACCTTTAGATGTATGCAAAGGACAGGGCAGTTTAGGGTGGACATACTAGTAATGTTTGTATTGGTATATACAAACATTACTATACAAAATTATTATTCACTTAAAACAATAATAAGAGCTATAGTTTAATTATTTCATATGGTAAGAACGAAATTAAGAAAGAAAAAAAAAACTATAAATGAGATAGTACAAGGTCTGTCTTTTTAGGTTAGATTAATTATTTGGGCTAAGATTTATGGGTTTTTTAACTTCTAGAAAAAAGCGTAAATGTTATTTATGGAAGAAAAAAGAAGAAGTTAAAACATACAGAAGAGTACCGAAGAAAGAAAAAGTAAAATAGAGCGTTTACATTATGATAGAACAGGCCTTGCTTTATTTGTACATGTAAAATATTATATAAAAGCCTTAATGTATTTCGAATATTTTGACAATAAGCATCACGTTGGCGAGACTCATGAAAAATTCATGGCACAGAGCGTAATGCACGGGAAAATGCACTTAGAAGCATTAGACTTGTTTGAATATTGTTGTATGTAGGTTTTATTTTGAAACCTTATTCTTTTTCAGGCTGTCCTAGGTCCAATGTTGTGTATATGACGTTTATATAGGCTGTAACAGTTCTAGTAAGTGATGCTAGATTAGTGACAAAGTCTGATGACATACGGATCCGAGACGTGGTCACTTACGACGGATTTTTTTTTATTTTTATAGCCCCCGCTATTGGGAGCCTCTCGTACCCCCTATCTTGTGTGGGTAAATAGTCCCTTATTTAACACTATTTAATTTTTTCACATATTTTTTTATTTTCATTATCGTCTTTCATACATCATATGATCTTTCGTTCTTTTCACTCTTGCCACAATTCTTCTGTCTTTCCCTTTCGCTCTGTAACGCCTTTCATACATCCCTCATTACTCTTTTACATTTTTATCATTCTATTTCTATATAGGATTATTACAATATCATTTGGTTTTACATTATTTTTTTGGATTTTTGTTGTTTATTTTTTTATTAGCTTTTAATTCTATCTATTACTATACTTATTATTTTTCTACAGAGTAGGAGGAACTCTTCTTTGGTTTTTTCTTTTCTTATCAGGGAGGCTATTGATTCCTCCATGATTTTTACACCACATCGGCACTCAAAGTCGCACCGGAGTCCTCCGAATGTGGGACACTGGGCCACAAGGTGGATCACGGTCTGGTCCACGCCCGGTTCACAGAAGCACGAGGGGTCGTCCTTGAGCTTGAACCTGTGGAGGTACTCAGAGAACCCCCCGTGCTCCGTGAAGAGCTGGGCCGAGACCGCGTCCACCTCGACACTGCGGAGCACGCGGTAGGCTGAAATGGCGTCCGGGAAAAATATCCTCGTCACTGAAGCAGTCGTTCCTTCCATATACCTCATAGGCTATGCTCGGAATTTCGCTGTAACATCGAATAAAAAATGGGAAGATCCACACAAGAATCAAAATAACAGACTTAACTCGAAGAATTACTCATTTAAAGTGCAATTGATGGCAGTTGAAAGGTTGAAACTTGAAAGGTTTTCGAGTGGTGACCACGGTCCGGTAGACACAGTGTGGGCAGACTATATATAGTATAAGACTGGTCATCATGAAGATCTTTAAGTGCAGGCCTAAGTTTTGAAGTGGGCGCTCATAGGCTGAAAAGAAAAAGTAGAAACATCTGTCAAAAAAAGGTGAAAAGTTGACCTTGTAAAGGTCGTTGAAAGACTCTAGAAGAATCTTTAGGAAAGATCTATGTCCAGCGGTGGATGTTTTAAGACTGTAATGACGATGTTGTTTTAAAATGTAGTGTAGTTTTTTATTTTCAGTTATATGAAATATTTGACGTATACGAAATATTTGCCTAAAAGATACGTAATCACTAATGTCTTGAAGACTCATAAGGCTGGAAACAACGCTGGTAGATTGTTCCTCTCCTTGGCTGTTTGCATTATAAAAGTATTAGCAAAACGCTTAATGCTGTTTGAAAGGATTTCTAGCGTGTATGGGTGCAGTGAATCCTTGCGTCTTATTGTCAGATGGAGGAATTGATTCATGTAACTTCAACATACACTGGCAACTTTACGCAGTTATTAATAACTTAATTTTCTTTTTACTTAGATTACTTTAATTTTTATTATTGTACTCAGCCTGGTTTCGTTATTTAATCACTATGAATTAAATAGTTTGGTTTTATTTTATAATACCTCATTTACTAATTTTGTTAATATTGTGTCATTGACTTCGCCGTCATTTCTGCCCATAGATGTAGTGTGTATGGATGCAGTGAATCCTTGCGTCTTATTGTCAGATGGAAGAAAGGAGATGGATGAATTCATTCATGTAACTTCAACGTACACTGGCAAGTTTACACAGTTATTAATAACTTAGTTTTTTTTTACTTAGATTACTTTAATTTTTATTATTGTGCTCCGCCTGGTTTTATTATTTAATTATTACGAACTAAATAGTTCTGTTTTATTTTACCATTTTTACTAATTTTGTTAATATTATGTCACTGTCTTCGCCGTCATTTCTGCCCATAGATGTAGTGGGCATCTACTAGAAAGTATAAGTGTACAGTTGTCATCGAAGTGTGGTATAATAGTACGCAAAGAAAGCTAATGCCCATCCTAAGGAAATTTGTTTGTGTATAGTGGCATTTTTATATAATTTATGCACGAAATTCGAATTATAGATGATCGTTTCCTGGTAATCGAACACGCGACCTATGATCGCAAGCTCCCGTCCATAAGCCAGTTCAATAAGTATATTATTATAACAGTATGTTAATAAAACATTCAAGTTTTTTCTAAATCTCTAAGTGCAGCGTCACATTTTATATGTGAAACGGCTTCCTGTTTTCGATTTGTTATTTTAGGATAGAGAATAAATCTTCGGATTTGACTGACGTAGTAATAACAAAAAATATTGAAAAGTTATAGATGTGATAGCTTTTTAGGGGTGAATGAACTTCATTTGTGAGCAAAAAGATTTCATACCTATTTTAAATCAACCTATATAAAGTTATCACTGTGAAATATATTACTTTAATTTATATTTTCTATTATAAAGCGATAGGCTCATAGCTTCTAGCAATATAAGGTCTACAGGAACAAATGGTAAGCCATAATTAATTTTAATATGTAGTAATTTGAATTTTTGAAAACACTTTTTATTACTATATTATCATAATAATATTTAATTGTTAATTATAGTAACTTAGGCTTTATTTAACTTTTTCGCATTGTTGCAAATTGTTTTTCTGCACACTTCATTTATACTTTGTGGTCTGTGTCGTCAATTAGTTTCGTTAACCAAATAAAAAAGTTAGTTTATTTTTATTTATGAAACTATTGATTTTTTGGATAGTGTGTACTATACTGTATTGTAACAAATGAAGGGTGAATATTAAATATAAAGGGTAAAAAAATAAAAAAATAATCACATCAATTTATTGACTTCAACTTAATTTTAAATAGTTTACGATTTATGTTTGAAATATATTAAGAGACTAAACAATGTAACATTCAAAACCGTGAGCGTAAAAAATCTTTCAGAAATATCAAACGTAATTCCAAAAATAAAGGCACAGACGCTAAGGTCTGTAGAATATAGGTTCTAATAATAATAATAAAAATACACAGGTTCATTGTACATATAAGGTAGAAAAGGTTTTCTATATATAACATATATTGTTGAGGATCACGTTTTAATAAAATAAGATACAGTGCTATTTGCCCAAAAATAACGCAGCATTAAAGTTTATTGCATTACTTGGCGAGAGTTATGTCTACAAAGGTTGACGACCCTTGTCATTAGTGTTTGAGATATAATCTTTATATTAGAGGTATTAAACACAGACAGATTTTAAATGAAATAAAAACGATATTTATTATTTTATCACTGCACTGCTAAAATGGTTAATTTGCAGAAAATTCCAGCATTAATATTTATTCTAAGGATAGTGCATATAGCGTATGAATAATTATTAAATTAATTATAAAATATTTTTTAATATATAGTTAATATATAAATTACTAGCTGATCCCGCAAACGTTGTTTTGCAAAAAAAATTAAAGTTTTTAATTAACAAATGTGAGATAAGGGTTGATCGTAGAGGGGTGAAAATTTAGGTTTGTATGTATTTTTGTATGCTGTATCATAATAAAATAAAAACCAAAAAAATTGTCTAAAAAATTAAAAATAAAATTTAGGGGCGGACCACCCTTATCACTTAGGGGTATGGAAAATAGATAGTAGCCGATTCTCAGACATACTGAATACGCATGTAAAATTTGGTAAAAATCGGTCAAGCCGTTTCGGAGGAGTTCAAGTTCGAACACCGTGACACGAGAATTTTATATAACAATTAGATTAAGTTAATATATAATATTAAGTTTAGTATATAGTTAGTAAATTCGTTTTCAGATTACTTACTCTTACTGAAAAAAATAAACAGGTTGATTACTTATAGATGTAAAGGCTTTAGATGTCAATTAGTGTAGTGTACATCACTCTGTATAAAAATATGTATCTATGTAAAATAGTGACAGATAATCGATAAATACAAGAAATTAAAATAAAAACCTAACGTCTGAACGAAGTTCTTCTTGGGTTTGGGTGTACGCATGTATAATAAAGTTACACAGGATAACTTTAACCTATCTAAGATTTAAATCTAAAATTAAAAGTATATTATGAAATAAACATTTTTATAGCATTCAAGAGTTTTTAGTAGATCTAAATGTGTAGAACTTGATTTATTGAATCAATACATTATTGATATTACAAAGTACATGTAGTTTCCTTATTAAAACTCAGATATTAGGAATCTACTTTAATTTTAGGAAACACAAATTATACATAAAACATAAATAAGCATTGACTCGTTAAACGAACTGATTTAGCAAAAGTCATGTCAAAAACGAAAGAGGCCAGGTGCCCACATACACATGAAAAAAAGATATGTGTGATGTGGAAAAACGTTTATTTAATTATTAAAACAATTTGTGCGCGGAAAATGAATAATTCGCCTACGCGCGGTTGCGCATCGAACCATGGCTCAAATCCGACTCTCAGAACTCCAACGGCCGCGGGCGCACGTGCTGCGTCTTGGCTACCTGCCAAGAGCAAGCAAGAGGGCGTATCGTGCACGCCGTGCGAGTGAGCGAGACGAGTGGGCGAGACGAACAAAAGGTTAAGCGTTGTGACGACGTCCGTGAGAACTTTCACATATGGCGGCTTTTTATATAGCAATATTATTACATATGTAAATTTAAAGAACCACTGTTGAGTTTCTAGACTCTTCTCAACAGATCAGCGTTCCGAGTCGATGGTAGCTTACTACCTATAATGTTAAAATAATCGACGATTGCATTGAAATACCTACTTAAATAAATATATTTTAAATTCCGAATTTCCTTATGATTGTATAGTAACAAAAAACGTTTTCATAACTCAAATCACTATGTATTCAAATAAATTATTGTTTACTATTCGTCCTTATTCGTCTCGTTTCACCTGGAGACTAGGAACAAAATACAAACCACTCAGATAAGAATGGAGAGAAGCTACTTGAATATCAAATTAAAAGACAAAATCAGGAATATAGCCATCTGCAAAAAAAACGTGTATAACAGATGCACTTACCTATTTCCTCCAAAGAAAGTGGAGTTGGGCAGGTCACGCTGCGAGGTTTGCTGATAATAGGTGGACACAAAGGTTTTAAAATGGACGGGTCTACGAGGTATAAGAGTGAGAGGCAGACCTAATGCCAGATGGGCAGACGAGATCGAGGCTACAGCAGATCACGTGTGGTTCCAAGTTGCCAGAGATAGAGAAAAATGGAAAGTTTTAGAGGACGCTTTTACCCGGAGGGGGTCCATACTAAATTAACACAAAATCAAGAAACTTTTTCTTACAATTAATAATTTATAAGTCTTTAATGGAATCAGGCGTTACCTACCAAACCCAGAGTACCATCAGCTACTAGCACTAATCGGTGTAACATAACTCCTGAAGATGCTCCGTGGAGGGGTGAAACACGTGTTGAGTAATTTGGCGGTGGCGGTTGTGTGATTCGCATTGTTTGCCGCATACGCATTTATCAGCGGGCTGGCGGGCGGTGCACTTTGTTGCACGACTACCACTGCATGTGCGGAAGTGGCTAAATATTGGTCCTTTTCTTAATTTATAAGTCATTTGTATGTAACGAAATAAAGCTTTTTTATTATTTATTATTATTATTATCCATTCTTGAAGACATTATACTGTTATATTTATTGGCCTGTCGCATGACAATTGGAAATATAAATAAATATGAGATATTTCAAAGTGATAACATTATGAAAGTCAGATGTTTGATAATTGTTGTAGAAGTTTTAAAGTTAAAAAAAAGTGATAAATAAGTTATGTATACAGTCCTTTTAGCTTTTACCTATTAACTTGAATGTTAAGTTAAAGATTTATTTTTAAAATAAAGAACCATCTTTCATATTCAACCATGTGGCAGTGTGCAGAGTCATGAATTATACATTCGACAGGAAAGTATGTTGGAACACATTAACTCTATCAGAATTGAAACTTGCCAAGGATTGTGTACAGGTTTACGGTTGCGTATTGAAAAATGCATGAAGTCATCGAATGGATTTTTAAGTTTACTGTATTTACTGTTTGTTATTTTATTGTTATGTTTTTCTCTGGCGTTGACTGTACATTCGTGTACATTCGTAAGTACAGGCGTCAGCCGTGATTAATTTTGTTTATGTTCTATAATATTTTATTACTTATTATTTTTTATTAATTCATTAGTAATAAAAAAGTAACATTGCATTAAAAGAGTTAAAATATCATTAGCTAAGTCAGGATTAAGATATTATATTTTTGTACTTATGCACAAAAATTGGAAAAGGATACAATTTTAATAATAAGTAATGTTGTCGATTCTTAATATATAAATAAATTCACCAATAAACAAATATTATAGATGAAGAATAAATAAATAAATCAACGAGTAAATAAAGTGATAAACTAATTAACTAAAACATTAATCGAATAAGAGGCGGAATACATTAATGTATATATATATAAATACTATGCAAATAAATTTATTAGAGTATTTGTTTGTAATATTAAAATAACCGCTTGTTTACTACATACGTATTAAAATATATACGATACATACACCAAAATAACATTAAAATTTTTGCCTGTCTATCTGTTTGCTGCGGCTAATATTTGTAATGGCTTAACCGATTTCGACGGTACTTTACTAGCAGGTAGTTGATGTAATAAGGAGTAAATTGGCTACTATAACTAAAAAAAAAATTAACGAAAAAAAATTAACATTTTTGTTAAATACCACGCGGACGTAGTCACATCGTCTTTGTTTCAGCCTATAAAAGCCTACTGCAAGACATAAACCTACCTCAAAGATATCTTTAGTGAAATAAACTTATTATGGTATGCAGAGGACGCTGCTGTCAACCAATTATCCTATATAACCATATATTTATATGTGTATGTATATATGTTTAGATAGTAGAGATAATATGAAGTACGTTCACTGTAACGCATAGGATTTTCTCAAAAGTATTTATGTTTGCAGGCAGTTTTGCGATCATATTGTAGTATAATGGTACGCAGAAGATGTTACTGTCTAACGCGAGATGCCCCCAAAAATTATGGCCATAAAAAAACTTGTTGTCATGACTTCCAATGGCATGACACGCGGTCGCGGTCTTGGTCCAGCTCTTCACGGGGCACGGGGGGTACTTCGAGTATCTTCACCAGTTTAAGCTCAAGGAGGACCCCTCTGCTTCTGGGAACCAGGAGTGGACCAGACCGTCGTCCACCTGGTAGATCACTGTCTCGCATTCGGAGGAGTCCGGGTCAACTCCGAATGCCGGGTAGGCATTAAGATCATGAAGATCTGCGAGGAGTTAATGGCCTCGCTAATAAAAGATGACGAAAAGAGACCAATATTCCTCGAAATTTGCAGAAATAAAAGATCAGTAGAAACAAAAGTTAAAAATTAGAGTAAGTGTATACAATATATATATAAAAACTTGTTTTATAAGCAATGGCAACGCTATTTAATGGGTGCAAAAAGTGTTATATATAAGACAGTGTTCTTAGAATCGAACCCGCGACCTACTATCGCATGACTCAGTTCTCTACAGCCGGGATACTATTCCTCGGGATTAAGCTGCCATGGTATCTTTATGAATTACTCTTTCTTTTGTGCCTGTACATGTGTTCAAGCTCTTTCCATACCATCGTATCTTCAGCATACTTTAGCGCCGCAGTAACGGAATGTTTACTTACCACTTTGTCTTGATCAAAGAAGCGAGTTAGATCGCCCACGATGTACAAACTGTCAGTTAAAGCTGTGTGCTTGTCAGGGAATATTCATTTTTTAGCCTGGACGCACACTTTAAGGCAAATGCTTCTCTTAAAGATCGCCACTATATCTAGTCTTGCGCTGTTCGTATCCAGCGACTTTCTGACAAAATTACTTCAGATTTATTGATACTGTTAGGTAGACCGGAAAGTAATGTCGTTTCTGTCGATATATTTTACAGAAAAACCGATTGATTTATGCCGCTCCGACACTGAAAAAAAAAAGGTTTTTGATAACGAAGGTGAATGTTATCGATTAGAAATAAAAACTTGTTATAAATGTAGTCGTGTGAATTTAACTTAAGAAAGCGAAATTACCTTCCGCTCCCCCCTAATACATTATGTAGAGCCTGTTCTTAGTCTGCCGGTCGAACATGGACTAAAATGCGTGATATGTAACCTTTTATATTCTCAATATTGAAAAAATAATACAATGAGTTTTATAATATTTTTCCCGACCGTTAAATCATGTTACATGAAAATCTTTCCCTGAAGAATATATTGCAGCGCCCTCTACTGATGTTCCGTATACTAGACCGTTGCGTGTCTTTTATTAAATGAAAGCAATTTTCTTTAGGGTTCCTTTCATTGAGTTTATTACATTTATTTACGCGTATTATTATTCATTGATAATCATTTATAATGATCACATGTGTTTTTAATTTATTTATTAGAAGTCGCCATTCATCTATACCTTCCAGCAACAAAGATTATATATATATATATATATATGTATATATACGAACATATATATATATAGCGAACATATATATATATAAATATATAAATTATTTTTTTTTCAAATAGGGTATTTTTTAATACATACATGAATCGTCAAATAACATAAATCAGCATTCTTGTCCTTACAGGAAGCTACCACTGACTGAAAAGGCAGTTCTGCTGATGAGAGCCGGCGAGAAACTTAACAGCTGCTCCTTACAGTTTTAGTTTTATAAAGAGTGTTTGATAATAGCTAGCTTTTTGAGTGAGCATCAACCACATATAATTCCACGCATTAACATCAATATGGTATTCTTAAATAGAAAAATACACCTTTTTAATAATATTTGAAAATTGGTTTTAAACTTCTCCAGTGGCAGATCTGAAATTGATTGTGGAATTTTATTGTGTTTACGTATACCTCGTGCCATAAATGATTTATTTGATTTTTTCTTAATTCCTTGTATAATACACTGTTTAAAATCATTTTCAATGTATTTGCGGACAAACAACATATTATTATAGATATATTGCGACGTAAACTTATAAAATTGTATGCGTGTCTGTCTGTACTCGATAGATTCAAAAAATGTACATATAATGGCCGTGAAAATTAGGTAAATTATTAGGCATATCATCAAGAAGGTTTTTGAAAAACTTTGTGTCTTTTTATCAGTTTATGTTTGAGGTAAACAAAAAAAATATTAATAAAAATTCCAAACCTTTTGGTTTTGAATTTTTATTAATATTTGCATAGACGGGTGCATCTAGTTTCAAATAAATATTAATTTCAATGTCCCAATTATTCACGAGTGGCATTTATTAGTCTAATTAGTGACATTTAACATTATGGTATAGCTATTTTAGATATCTATGTAAAATAATTTATTTCATATTGATTCAAAACTTACGTATACAAATAAATAAAATCGAAGTGTCTGATTGTAATATCAAAATGCTTTTTTGATACATTTTTATTAGTACATATATGATACATATATTAAAGTTTTTGTCCATATGTTTACCTGTTTGTTCCGGCTAATTTCTAAATGGCTGGACCGACATTGACAGAACTTATATTGGCAAGTAGCTGATGTAGTACAGAGTAACTTAGGCTACTTTTATTTTAGAAAAAAAAATAACAAAAAGCAATTAATTAAATATGTTTTATTGTTATTATTTTTGACGTATTTTTTATCGATAAAGTCACGGGCACAGTTATTTTTATATAACATTAACTTAACTTTTTATCTTATATACTATTTTCTTACTTATTTAAGTTATACAATTTTTAATTTTCCGATTTACATTATACAAACTTAATCAGAAACATCTGATGATCCAGCCGTAGCAAACGCCATGAGAAGCGTGCTAGAAGAATCCAATTTCGTTGTCTTTAGAATAAAATTAAGCTTCACTATAATAGAATCATTCAACTTAAAACAAAGTTTCGATGTTTCCAATCCACGCTCTGGTCTTATAAGAACCTATAACAAACTTTGCAGGGTTTTAATTTAACTTCTGTGATAATGTAAATGCGTAGAATCTTCAACGATACAGTATATATATTTTATGTATAATTACAAGAGTAAAAAAAATCACCTGTGATATATGTTACTTTTTTCATGTTCATTCGTATGCGTTTTTAAAACATCGAGTTATTGTTGTGGTGTAAATTTAATTATATATTTATGCATAGTTTTACGGATTTAAATTTTCTTCTTATAATACTGCAGGCCTCGAAATATTGATTCTACCATTTTTTTATGGCCCACGTTTTTTGGGACTTCTCGTTGCAGCCCTATTTATGTGGGAACAGGGGTTTTATTTTCTATATAAAAATTTTCACTTTTTTTATATATTTTATCTCTTCTTTCATTCTTCGCGATATCTATCTTTCTGTCTCTTTAATCCCATAATCCTTTCTATTTTTCTCTTCAG
Organism: Battus philenor; assembly: GCF_028537555.1. Classification (NCBI taxonomy): domain Eukaryota; kingdom Metazoa; phylum Arthropoda; class Insecta; order Lepidoptera; family Papilionidae; genus Battus; species Battus philenor. The sequence continues at coordinate 12,159,272 of NW_027181679.1, read as the reverse complement.
CTCTTCCTTCTTCAACCTTTGATCCATCCTCTATCACCGCAGTTAGGTCTTATTACTATTTGTAACATCACAGATTTTTATTTTCCTCTTATACATATATCGCTGTTCTTAATTTAATTACGATTACAGTATTGTTATTTCTTACATTTTCACTTTTCCTAATATAATAAATTCCAGTTTTCATTTTTTCTCACCTCTTTTATTTATTTATTTTTATTTATCACAGTGTTTGCCACCAACCTGCAGAACTTGAGGAAGGATGCCCCTTCTTTTCCAATCATGATGGAGGCCTTTAAAGAATTTACGAATTTGACAGAAAGGTCTCATAGTACCTAACATATGTAAACATAGCTACGCCGCGAGATGAAAAGTGATTCACAATTATTTGACATTTTTCTTCTTCACTACAATTGACCTGAATTAAAATAAAGCGTGAATATATATTCAAAGGTTAAATATAAATGTTTTTAAATAACTAAAATATGTTAAAAGGTTATTGCGTGATTTGATTTAAACAGGCTCTTCAAAATAACAAACAATCCAAAACGAAGCGGCGTGTGGAAGGTGCTATAAATATACGTTGCAGACAGGTTTACGGCTCTGCAAAGAAGTGGGTGAGACATTAAAAGGCTTAGTTAAATTAAAAGTTGCCCTATTAGCATAAATCACAGCGTTGCTCATTTACGTGTCGCATTTGCTTTTTCGATACGTATTAGAGTCGTGGTTGGAATTTGAGATGAAGGGAAAACGGATATTATTGTGAGTGTGTAAATATTTTGGACCTCTACTTATATCATTATTTTAAAGTTTTATGTGAAGCGTTAAAGGTGCTTAAAAGAAAAAAATGATAGTTAGAAGATACTTAATGGTTACTTAGTTTCAAATAAACACAGGAAAGATACTATCAAAGTATCAAGAATGGGAACACTTTCTCAGTTGCTTACTGTAGTACAGTCTTATTACTAAAACACTGATTTTATTCTAATATGAAATTTATTAATAATTAATAAAAAAACATATTTAAACGCTGAGCAGTGATAGCCTAGCGGCAAAGCCGAGACTTGCGAACGTAGATCGTGAGTTTGATTCCGAGATACAACCTTTTATATTCACACTTTTCTGCATTATTAATATAGTGTTGCCTTTGTTTATAAATATTGAACATCGATCTTTGTACAGAAAAGATCTTGAGGTAGACCCAAGAAAAAATGTCTGAAATGTGCTGAGGTAGATCTCAGGAGTGTCATCAATAAAAAGTTGACAGTTTATTGATATTCTACCAACTGAATTTTAGAGAGTGTGCAGCGAAATTACAACAAATAATTCTCACATCTTTCTTTCATCGGACAACAAGACGTATGGATTCACGACATCGGTACACGGTCAAATTCCTTCCACACGCACCTAGCGTTTTGCTAATACTTTTATAATGCTAACAGCCCAGGAGTGGAACAACCCTTGGCGTCATATTGTGCAGATATTTATATCTTAGGTACCATCAAGACTAGAGTCAATAGGTTTCTTCTAGACACGCATGTACCGTCGAAGACCACGTCATCGTTAAGATTAGACAGAACACAGGTCAAATCTTTTGTCTATAAAAAAAGCGTTGGAAGAGTCATCTTGATAAAGAGCGAAAAGATAAAGCGAGATAGCAGAGATTGGATATTTAAATCGCCACAGGATGTAACTAATCAGAAGATTGTGTTCTATTAGTAGGTTTAAAATTTAACCCTTACGATACTGTAGGTATATATATGTCCCATCAAACAAGTGAACTGTTGGGACATAACGTCCCACTGAACTGTGATGAGAGACTGCTACGTCAAATTTATAAGCAGTTTGGTTTGAATGGTCCCAATTTAGTCTTTACACTCCTTAAATCTTAGTGAAAATAATATGTTTATTGCCAATTAGCAATTTAAATTAAATATAATTTCAATTTTAGTCCTGAAACACTATTGTAATGCAGTATCGAAAGGGTTAAATCTATGTGTACAGAACTATTGCGTAATAAATATTGTATTGTCTATTTCAGAGTCGCGGTGTTATCTGATTTCATGTCACAGGTGAAATGGTGCCGGAGGGTAAACAGTTTCATGGTATTATTATCACGAGTAGTTAAAATATATTATATTTTTTTTGGTTTTTCAGTTCTTCTTTAGTTTTCATCATCGTCATCATTTTACCCACTGCTGGACATATACCGTTTACAAGCAGCCTGCATCCAGCGTCTTTCGTTGACCTTAATAATATCATCTGTCCACATGTGGACTTTCTACGTGGTCTCTTCTGCAGGACCTTAAGGTAAATAAACACTTCATAAAGAAATAAAGTATAAAGGAACAGAAATTTTAAATCACTGTTTAGTGTTTAAATATGTTTTTTATTAATTAATAATAAATTGTATATTAGTATACGGATAAGACTGTTCTACAGTAAGCAACTGAGTAAGTGTTCCCATTCTTGATACTTTGATAATATCTTTATCTGTGTTTATTTGAAACTAAGTAACCATTAAGTCCACATGTGGACTTTCTACGTGGTCTTTTCTGCAGAACCTGAAGGTAAATAAACACTTCATAAAGAAATAAAGTATATAGGAACAGAAATTTTAAATCATTAATTAAAATAAGATCAGGATCAGAAGCTTTAAAGCGATTAATAGTTTGCCCACTTTTGAGTAAATAGCCTTTGACACATATTTTTAATCATTCAGTATAAAATGATGACTTTGAAATATGTTACGTTAATTTATTTTCATATTGAAATACGACCTGTATAATAATAACTTTTGGAAATATAAAATCTAGATAGATAGAAAACTATAATTAATTTTAATATGTAGTAATTTGATTTCCAAAAACGCTCTTTCATATTATTATTTCATAAATTTGTTGATGATTTTTGAAACCCTTTATTTTGTTATAAGGCGTCCCATACCTTAATGTCATTTTGTTATTGAAATGCTACGAGTAAAGTTTGCAGGTACAGACAGTAAATTACAATTAATTTTGACGTATAGTAATATGAATTTTAAAAACTTTTTTTTAATATATTATATTTAAGTTTTTTTTTTTTTTAATAGAGTACCATACAATAATTAAAATATTTTACACCATGTGTAACATCGACAAATTAGTTACTTTGTATCCTGTATTATAGTATATACCGACAGTGGGAACATGAGAACATCATTAACCGTTTCAATTTCGGAAATTTGGAGTACGTCCCTGGATTAACGCGGTACATATCACATCCCAGTGATTCCTGACGCCTCTCGCCACATGCCGGACGATTGTCGAAGCGACGCTAATGCCGACGTGTGCGGCCGGCCGCAACATGCCCAGGTACTCCAGACTACCTACAATCAATGATTATCGAAATCCGTTATTGATTTCTTCAAATCTAATATATAAAATTCTCGTGTCACGGTGTTCGAACTTGAACTCCTCTGAAACGGCTTGACTGATTTTTACCAAATTTAATATGCGTATTCAGTAGGTCTGAGAATCGGCTACTATCTATTTTCTATACCCCTAAGCGATAAAGGTTGTTCACACTTAAATTTTTTTTAACGAAATTTTTTGTTTTTATTTTTTTATGATACAGCATACAAGAATACATACAACCATAAATTTTCACCCCTCTACGATCAACCCTTATTTTTTATTTGTAAATTAAAATATCAATTTTTTTTTGCAAAACAACGTTTGCGGGATCAGCTAGTATTAATATATATCTAATCTATCCTAAGTAAGAAAGGGACTAATATATAGCTACTTCCGCTATGCAGCAGTAGTCGTGCAATAAAGTGTTACAAACACCGAGTGTTTAATTCTCGGTGTTTGGCACTGCTCGGTGTAATTCCTGAGGGTGCCCCGTGGAGGGGTGAAACACGAGTTGAGTGAAATAATGGTGGTAGTTGTGTTTTGCATCGTTTCCCGCACGCGCATTTATCAGCGGGCTGGCGGGCGGTGCACTTTATTGCACGACTACTGCTGCATAGCGGAAGTAGCTATATATTAGTCTCTTTCTTACTTATATATACTTATATATATATATATATATATATATATATATATATATATATATATATATATGTAATTACATATATAAATATATATGTCGATATATTCCGTAGATAATTAATTGTTTGTTAAATATTCACCTTACAAGGAATTTAATATCTGCTTTATAATTATCTCGATATGTAATGGAATCAGGCGTAAGAAAAGGACCAATATTTAGCCACTTCCGCACACGTTACTCTGTGTTTGGCACTAATCGGTGTACCAAAACACATGTATCAGCGGACTGGTGGGCGGTGCACTTTGTTGTACGACTACCACTGCATGTGCGGAAGTGGCTAAATATTGGTCCTTTTCTTACTTAGGATGGGCTTCCGTAAGGTAACGCCTGATTCCATTAAATGCATTACCTGTATCTAGTAGTTTTTCAAAGTTATCAGGTTGTCTGCGGTAGAGATGGTAAAATAATCGATGGAAACATATCGTAGAGTGACTTGCTCTTCAGTTAGTTGGATACAGACTTGTTCGTATATCCTTTTTTCAATGTACGCATTTCAAAGACTAATTTTATAATAATATAAATTACGTATAATTATTCTTATGTAAATACCAAACTAGAATTTATCTGTACTTGTTGGTAGTATAGCGTTGTTTTATATTTAAAAGTTGGAGTTAAGTTTTGCTCGGGTATTTCAAAACAATCTCGCGCCTGAATCTAACACGCGACCTTTCACCATAATCACTGCTTAATATACTTCGAAGTACTATCGCTTATTCTTCTTTCGATCTGTTACTAAAGCGTATTAACAAAAATGTATGTACATATTTTACTGCATTTCGGTTTTCTTGTAAGAAGATTATTATCTTAGTACAGTGATTCCCAAAGTGGTCTATATCGACCCGAAGGGGTCTATGACTACCTGCAAGGGGTCTACGTCAGCGAAAAAACATTTGGGGGTCCATAAAATAAAAATGGGGGTCCACGATAGTGGATCTCAACACATACACTGATAGTACCTATTTACTTACATCATACTATCTTATAATATCAAAATATTTACATTATTTATAAAAGTACCTATGAAGTAAAAAATTTAAGAATGGACATCATTAGCCGAGGAGATTTAAGATCAACCCTTACAGAACTTACGCCAAATGTTGATAATTTATTATTAAAGCATCAGGTTCATCCTTCTCACTAAAAATATTGACTTATTGCTTATGTTATTTTATTTATAGTTTATTTAATGTTACGTATATTTTACATAACAAGTACAGAATTTTATTTTGATTAGTTTTAATTTAAATTTAATTAAATGTATAAATTAACATGTATTTTACTTTAAGTTTTTAACACTAAACTTCACTACAGTTAGAAATTTACAGGAAATCAATATCAGATAAGTAGGGGGTCTACCCAACACGGAAAAACATGGCAAGGGGTCTACACAAAAAAGTTTGGGAAACTCTGTCTTAGTAAATAAACCTAGACTAATAGGTTTGCTATTTTATATTTCAGGTTTAATTGCGAGGCTTTTATTTACGTAATATTTTTCTGAATTTATTACTTTATTTTATAAAAACGCGACTAAAACTTTACAAGCAAAATCAAAATCATAGAATTTTCGCCTTTCGATTTTGGATAGTTATTTTATTACATGATAATGCTCGGCAACATGTGGCAAAACCAGTCAAAACTTACCTGGAAACACTTCAATGGGAAGTTCTACCCCACCCGCTGTATTCATCGGACATAGCCCCCACCGATTACCACTTGTTTCGGTCGATGGCGCATGGTTTAAGCGAGCAGCGCTTCTATTTTTTTGAATAAGCCGAAAAATGGCTTGATTCATGGATTGCCTCGAAAGATGAGTCATTTTTCCGACGGGGGATTCAATTGCTACCAGAGAGATGGGAGAAAGTGGTCTCTAATGATGGACAATACTTTGAGTAATGTCATTGTAAGCATTGTATTTTAAATAAATTTTTTTTGAAAAAAAAAAACAGCGAGAACTTATTCAAGGTCCTAATAAAACGTGGTATACATTTAAAAAATGATTAATAGTTAGTTAAACTGTTTCTGACAACTGCAAAAAAAAGGTTCAATATAACGGTTTGTAATAATACCGTCATAGATCTAAGAAGGACGCTGTTAAAACGTCTGCGAGTGGGCATCGCGTGTGTTTTATAGCGTTGATAAAAGAGCTACGAGCGGAGTAATTTCTTCGCTTGGTAGTATTTTTCAACATTTTAGAGGCAACAGCGACTACTGACAGGATATTTGTTTCTATATTAAATTTAAAATATTACTCGCCATATCCCGATAATATATGAAGCGTGTGAAATATACCCCAATCGTATGTCACTTCTATTAGTTTTGTTTTAATAGGTCTATGTACTAACATACATTCTTTATTTTTAATGACAGCTCAGAGGAAGAAACAGACTTTTTATCGTTGATTGCGGATTCGATTCCTCAGATACAATGTTATATATATATGTTGTCTATACATTTAGGCCTATTTTTTTTTGGTCACGTTTTTGCATATTATAGTGTTTAAGTATAAAAGTAAGTTTCTTAATCTTAATATTTTTAAATTGCGAATGTTTTTTAATAATGAAGAAGAATTCTTAAATTTCAACACATAGATTCTTGGTCTCATAGAGAAAAAGTACTGATTTTAATTTATCACAAGTGCGAGTTTGAGTTTTTTTTTCGTTCGCTCGTTCGTAAATTTAGTCATTTGTGTCTGGAAAATATAACTCAAGGTCCCTCCCTGTCCGTGAGGCGTTATCGGCGACTACTTGCGAGACAGGTACATCGTGTACATGGACCAAGACGGAAGGAGGAACCGGAGGGAGATCAAGCGCGGGGTGCCGCAGGGGTCGTTCTTAGGACCACTCTTGTGGAACATCGCGTACGATGCGGTTCTGCGAGTCAGTCTCCCCGCTGGCGTGAGCGTCGTTTGTTATGCCGACAACACGCTGATGTTCATCTTGGCCATCGTGGACAACTTCGAGAGGGCCAGGGAGCTTGTCAAGCTTGGGACGGAAGTGGTCGTCGCGATAACCGTGGGGGTTTTAGTGGGAAGGAATTCCATATACCCCTGTCCTCCCCCCAGAGGCGGGGTATCTTGAACATCCGGAAGATTTCCCCCGAAACCAATTAAAAGATAGAAACGTTACGTTGCGTTCACCTTTATAAATCTTTTACATCAATTACCCTATATAGAGAATTAATACTCGCGTAAATGGTTTGAAATAAGAAATCTCTACGATAGATATTTTTCCAAAGCGATATTGGAATTATAAATAACATAACAGTCCGAAAGACCGACCGTGCAGATATATCATGTGCGCCCTGAACTTATACATGTCCAGTTGACAAAAAGGGTGATTCGTGTGAAATATTCGCTAAAGGATCTCAAAAACGCACATGGAATTTCATATTAGATCACTATATGTACAAACTCAGTATACATATAGCTTGTAAGACAATCTACTTGATTAAAAGATAAAAGAAAAATTCATCGAGAAACTCCGTAAACGAAAGCCTTTGATACTTGAATATAAATAGAAAATTTACTCATTAATAAATCCTTATTATATCGATACTAAGTCGCGAATTCGATTCCTGGGATACAATGTTATATAATTCACATTGTGTGCGTTAATTATATGGGATTGCCACTACACTATATGGGATCTTCTACCCGCCTGCCATGTGTGGCGATAACGGTATATCTCTATCTCCATTCTATTCTCTACTTCTATATCTACACATATTTTAAGGGTAGGCCTAACAGTGGGTGTCTATGGACTATAACAACAACGATTGGCAATATTAAAACTGAAATACCTAATTTTCTTAATCCATAGAATTCGTAGAACTCTACCGTAGTTTACGTAGAGAAGCGAAGTTGCTACGAAATCGTAGCAGGAGCGGTTTTGCTCGAACTTGACTAACTGAAAAAAGGAAATTATTAACCGACAAACTATTGGTAAGTTTCAACGATTTAATCCAACTTATTCAACAACAAAATGAAAAGTTTTTCTAATCAACAACTTCGTAACTTCAAGTTTCATTTCATTTCTAGGCAATTTTCGAGCTAATGATTTGCGGTATTATTTTTTTCGTATTTTCTCACGAAAGTTTTAGATTTTATATCGAATATTATTCTGCATATCTGAAAAATTTCTACGAAGATTTATCGAAGGTTGTTTTCAATGTTTTTGTCAAGATATAAAATAGCGTAATGAATTTTAAAACTAGAAACATATATAAGCCTTTTGTACCTTTCTCAAGGCCCGTTTTATTTTACTCTTTTGTAATTCGGGCACGGTATTACAACGCAGTTACATGTAGTGTCTTAAATAACTAATAAAAATATCTCATCATAGTGTAATTTTGTTTTAAATGTAATAGTGCTTGGGAAAGCCTTACTACTTACTACACTAACTTAATGCCGAAGATATTATCTACCAGTTGACCCTTTAAGCAGTGCAGACATAAATAAATACGGTTATTATAGATAACATAATAAAATACAAATAAAACAAAGCAAAATCAAATTGAGATGAAAAATAATCACTAATATAAAAAGCCACATAAATATATTAATGGCTACTGCTTACTATAATAGTATATAAATACACTTAAATATATGTATTTTAATATTTACATATACTATTTATATAAATAAAATATAAAATTTAAATCTAATTATCTTGATGATGATCAGCTTATTATGCAACAGCTTTCGAACCTCCGCTTTAAATGCGCAACGATTCCTGATCATCATAATATTTAGGTGGAGTGCGAGCTGGAGAAGAATAGGTTGTATTTCGAAAGAGTGAATAAAATCGGTACTATGGGGGTACATCTAAGTAGACGATTGCTGGAAAAACAAAGTGTTTTTCATGTGTACTGGCTACGATATAGAATTGAGATGTAAGAGTAAAGAGAAAAGTGTACAAACACACGCAAAGAACGGCGCTGTCGGATAGTCAATCATTTTAGCTGAGAACGGTAGGAAGATAAATGGTCGAATTTGCGGAGATTTAAAATAAATCGAATAAAGTCGTTGTAAAAGTTATCACAAAAAAAATCATAGTGAATTTGTTGTGAGCTGGTTTCTGATCATAATGCGTTTGGAACACTCCTTGTCTTCAATTGAAAGATGCCTTATTTTTACGTATTTCTACTCTTTATAAGATTAGTTTCTTCTAGCATTATCACGTTATAACTCTGTGTATATATAAATTAATAAAAATACACTAGATTACCTTTGACCACTTTTTGAAATATTCACATAAAATTTATTCTTTTGTTTTATTTTTACTAAAAAAAATGAGAACTCAATATAAGAGTTAAAAAAATATATAATTCAATAACGGTACAAAATCCCGAACTGGTGTATCTTTTGTGACGCGCGATCAGATAAATTATTTCACAGAAATAGTTAAATTTATATTCGCCAAATATTCGTTTCAAATACTGTTTTCATATATGAAAATACGTGTCATGTAATAAAAAAATTATATTAAAATTAAAAATTTTAGTATATTTCTGTCCGTCTGTCTTATTCATATGTTGTTATTTTCAATAATTTAAAACAAATAAAAAGTTAGTTGAGATAGATTGCTTTTGCAAGAAGCCATCTGATTGGATACGATAGCGCCACGATAAGATGTTCCCGTTTTATTGTTCAGAAACAAATGACGAACTTTACGAACCAAATAACATTAGCGGCGGTAAGTTTGGTGGCATAGATTATTGCCCAAGTACTGTTTAGCAGTCTTTGGGTAGAAAAATACTTACTTAAAATAAATACATTTAAAAAACTTTCAATTTAAACGGTTTTTTGATACCCATATTGTGGTGGTTGTGGAAAAATATGTACCTAGTCCGCCATATTGGAACGGCGTCCATCTTGAATTTTAAATTTTGACATGATCATCGTGTTTTACTAGTGTAGCCCTTTTATTTATTACCCATATTGAGGGGGTTAAGGAAAAATATGTAATCTGCCATTTTGTATCGGCGGCCATCTTAGATTTATAATGTTATTGATTTTATTGTATTGCATTGTCATCTAAATTAATAAGTGTGTACCAAATTTCAGATCAATCTGACAACGGAAAGGTGCTTAAATTTCAATTTCTAATTTTGACCCAAATAAATTCCGTACGGGTCGAATTAAATAAAACCGTTTAAAAATATAGTATCTTGTTGGTGCAAAACAGTAGATTTATAACATTTAATTACAAATACTATGCTTCGATACTAAAGTGTGGTAGTAGGGGGTCGCATACACAGCGCCGCGATTTTACTTTTTTTTTTTAAACAAAAGATAGCTTCTATGTAATAATTATCAAAACATGCGCATAATATTTAATTACAAGGAATATAAACACTCAAATTGTACAAAACCCGGCATTTGAGATAGACTTTACCAAGAACAGTGGCATTTAATATCTTAATAAATGAAATGCGATAACAAAAGATCGTAGACATCAAGGAATATACATCATATAAATATCTTCAACAGAAAAGTAAAGCAATTACTTTTTTACACCTTTCTTAAGTTAGAGTCGTAATAAAACGGTGTTCTACAGTGTTGGTTATTTTTTTCTCTATCAACTCGAAGTAATTATGTTCGATAAGGTCGAAGCGATAAACAACTTTCAACAGTTAACTGGTCAAGTAATTAACCAGCAACTATCGGGGGCCGGGTAAGTAAAACGAACAACAAAATTTAATCGTTAAATCGAAGTTTTCTACTCCATTACAAGGCTTTACTCACCAGTTAACTTCCCGCCCAAGTCGAGATTATCGTAAAAGATTTCAGCTTGTGATTTTTTTTTTAAAGTCGAAGTTACTGGAATTCAGAATATTTAGATCATTATAGGTTTACTAATAACTGCAAGAACAAAGTAAGAAAAGAACCAATATTAAGCCACTTCCGCACATGCAGTGGTAGTCGTGCAACAAAGTGCACCGCCCACCAGCCCGCTGATAAATGCGTATGTGGCAAACAATGCGAATCACACAACTGCCACCGCCAAATCAGTCAACACGTATTTCACCCCTCCACAGAGTCTCTGTGTTTGGCACTAATTGGTGTAACATAACTCCTGAAGATGCCCCGTGGAGCACGTGATTACACTACACTGCATGTGCGGAAGTGGCTAAATATTGGTCCTTTTCTTACTTAGGATGGACTTCCGTGAGGTAACGCCTGATTCCATTAAAGATGTTTTGAAGTTTCTAGAATAGTTCTCGATCTTATTTCATTTCGGCGAGTGATCTATTTCTCGAGCTAGGCGTACCTAGCCGAAAGCTTGGTTTTATTAATTTAATTAAAATATATATAAAATATATATAGAGAAATAATAATACAATTGCCCAAAAAATAATAAAACCCTTATAATGTATAACAAACTTATCTTTATTTCTAAATCGAATCTCTTATATCTCTTCCTTATTAAACTTATTAATATTTTTGTACGTTACCGTATACACCATTAAATATTCAACGACAAAACCTTAAAGTTCGTTAGTAATAAAATATATAGTAGACATAGAAGTTGCATGATTCTCGGTATAGCACATAGAACCATGTTATTTCGCCTTCCGAGAAAAATATTTTTCTTTCGGACAGGATTTCGACGAATTTTTTCACTTACTACTTTGATCGCCTTATTCGTACGAACGCAACGTGGACGGCTAATGTTTTTCTGTCATAAAAAAAGAAGGTTTCATAGTACCTATCAATAACCAGGTATATAAACATTTGACTAATACCAAGCGTATGAAGGATTTAAAAAAAATGTATTTGCAACCATAACTATCGTTATCACCCCACTCTATTTCAATATAACAAAATATTTAATATGAACAATCATATATAAATAACATATTCCAAATTCAAATGTAACATTTTGTTTATTTTTAATTATAACAGTGTTTATTGTCTGTCTAAGCATACACATAACTAATATCTTGCATCAAGTATTTATTTTAAAATTACAAATGTTATTTAAGAATGAAGACGATGTCATATATATTTTAAAACAGATAACACATAGATTTTTGATCTCATAGAGATAAAGTACTGATTTTAATTTATTAGAAGTGCTGGTTTGATTTTTTTAGTTAAAATCCTTTACACTCCAAGTTATGTTCAGAAAGTTAGTCATTTGTGTCTGGACAATATAACTTGGACATTGACGGCCAGATCGCGAAGGACTTTGCACATGTTCGCCGCGAGGTCGTAGGCTTTTCGACTGCATTCCTCCCAGATTGGTCTCCAAGAGGAGGCACGTTTGAAGCCCAGAGCATCGAAGCCAAGGTCGGCCAGCCGTATTCTTGCCTGCTCCGCCCTTATTACCTCTGCGGAGGAGGAGGTGGAGCCTTCTGGCAGCGTCACCGTCACAACCGCTGAGGTGGGAGTCTCATCATCTTGATCCCGCGTCTCCTGGTTGCGGCAGGTGGTTTACCACTCGGACGGGGCGTGGGCCGTGGGGTCGTTGCACCGAAACGCACCCGTTGGAAGGTCTACACGGGTGCCCAACCGTACATCAACTTGAAATAAACTTTATATTCACCCGTTAATTTTTTTATAATACTACACTTTTAAACATATATGATTTCAATTAAAATATATTATTCTTTTTGATACATGTTTCTAATTAAATAAATTAACCATGTAGATTTAGTACAAAATTAAACGTCTAACACTTGCGTCGATGGTACGACTCGATTTGTCTTCTCATGTATTAATAGCAACTCATCAATCCTGATACAAGTGCTATGGAATGCAGGCATTAATCCGGATTAACTGCAGGTGACGGGTTCTTAGTGAGCTTTAGATATGCAACCCCGTGTTAACTTTAATATATAAACAAAACAGTACATAAATAAATAAATAAATCTAACGTCAGTTTTCAGCCTTATATATTTCATCGAATAATTACAAAAAAAAATTATCAAAACTGAATAGATAGATTTTACGAGTAAGTAGTCGCTGCAGGTTTAGCCCTCCCTCCCCCCTAGGTGACGACCTAGGGGGAGGGGAGCCACGAGAAGCAGCTGGATGCGGGATAGGACCGGTCATGGTGCGATCTGTAGTCATGCCTATATCTTACAGTGGGCGTCCTTCAGTTGAAAAGAAAAATAATCTTACATAACGAGAACGCTAGAATCAAATTCAATATCTTTATTATCATGTTCAATATAGACCTTGTTTATAGATTTTAATGGGACTAGTTGGAAGGCTTTCATCTAGTATCTTTCAACTACCTTAATAAGATCATCTGTTCATTTTTTAGGACCTTCTAGATTTTACAGGCCTATAGTCTTAACTTCAAAAAAAACGAACTAAGCAAAATATACTTTATACGAATACATTTTAAAGTATACAATTATTTAAAGAATATGACATTTAAATGTTTAAATCAGGGATTCCCAAAGTGGTCTATATCGACCCCTGGGGGTCTATGACAATATGCAGGTTGCAAGGGGTCTACGTCAGCGAAAAAAAATTTGGGGGTCCATGAAATGAAAATGGGGATCCGCGATAGTGGATCTCAACACATACACTGATAGTACCTATTTACTTACATCATACTATCTAATAATATCAAAACATTTACATTATTTATACAAGTACCTTTGAAGTAAAAAATTTATTATACATGTTTATAAAATTATGTAAGTTGTAGGAAGTTATTGCTTATGTTATTTTATTTATAGTTTATTTTATGTTTATTTAATGTTACGTATATTTTACATAACAGATACAAAATTTTATTTTGAGTTGTTTTAATTTAAATTCAATTAATAAATGTATAAATTAACAAGTGTTTTTACTTTAAGTTTTTAACACTAAACTTTACTACAGTTAGAAATTTACAGGAAATCAATATCAGGTAAGTAGGGGGTCTACCCAACACGAAAAAACATGGCAAGAGGTCTACAACACAAAAAAGTTTGGGGAGCTCTGGTATAAATGAACGATTATGGACAGTTAATAGTATAATAAATAAAGATTTGTTTCAACGAATTATTTCGATGCTTCACAGTACGTGGATACGGAGAGATACCACGTGGTAACCATAAATTTTGCCGTATTAACCCGCGTCACCGGGCCCGTTGGGCGATGGGTCCGAGTGATTTATTAATTTAACCTCACTATATATAATTATTTCAAACATGTGAGACGTTGGATAAAAAGTATGTATATATATATATATATACTTTACTACACACACGCACATATTTAACTATATATATATATATATATATATATATATATATATATATATATAAATATATAGTTAATATACGCTGTGGTGAGATGGCGATCTAGCAGTAAATCAAACGCCGCAAGTGGAACTGAATAGGCCACACGCTCCGAAAGCACCCTGATCACATACCGAGGCAAGCCTTAGAATGGAATCTTCAAAGAAAGCGAATACGTAGCCACCCAACTCAAACCTGGCGGTGGACGATCACTGTAGAAGTGAATGCAATTGGAAAGAAGTGGAGCGAAGTAAAGCACGAGGACCAAGACCGCTCGGGATGGCGACGTACTGTGAACACCTTCTGCCCCAGCGTGGGGACATAGGAATAAATGATGATACATAATTATCATAATTCGATTATTTTTAAACAATCACGTATATGTGTTAACATATTTATTTAATTATTTCATAATACTTTTTTGTACATCATACGTGGTGGTCATATCGCTCGAGGCGATCTCTACCAGACAACCCTAAGGATGGAGATGAGAGACATGAAGGAAAGGGCAGTTTAGGGTGTATATTCATACAAATACATATTACTTACATACAATAATACTTACATATACGTATATCGTATTTCATTTTCTAAACCTTTTTTTATACTTTAATCAAAATATTTAATAGATGGATTGCTTATGGCAGGTGAATTTATTCTATTAAATAGTACTATTAGTAATTAAATGTACTTAATCGTGAAAATTATTAAACACAGGCTTTATTCATCAAATGTGAAGTAATGAGTTACTTTAACTCTACCGCTGTCTAATTTAGTTAATTGTAAGTATCGCTACCTACAAAACATTCCCTCTGCAACAAACAAAAGCCGCGTTGTTCTGTGGCAGAGACACGATTTTCACTATCTTTTCAAAAATAAAATTCAAAGCTAAAAAATAACCAATATGCGAGATACACTGCTTTTTGCTTTTCCTCTGTTGATGTTAATGCTGTTAGCCCTAAGGCATTTACAGCTTCATCGGTACTGAGTTCATGGAGCGGAAGGGTCCGTGAACTAGAAGAAGTACACTTAATGTTAAATTATAACACACAGAAGTAAGTTACAAAGGCATCGACGATAATCGCATTCTAAAATCGTATAACGTATCAAAATTGCTATAAAATCGTAAAAATCATTATTTAAGTAGTAGAATCGAATAACGAATGAAGAGATACGTTGACGAAACTAACTGAAACAGTCCATCGGTCGAAGTGGCAGTGACAGTGGTTACTCAGAACACATAGCCATTGGGGCTTCAAGGTTCTGAGTACCACGGTAAGCGAAGCGAATGATGTCCACTAAGAATGTGAGTTACATTATTACAACGTTGGAAGAAACTGGATGCAGTCCAGATTGTTTTTAATCAGGATCGATGTATTCGTGCCTTTGTTTTACATTTACGTTTATTATTATACTTTTTTATATTAATCACTTGTCTCATCTGTATCGTTATTTTAACGACGCTTTAACAATGTTCAGATTTTAAGATTACGTTACGTGCTAACAATTCCTCATCCCAACTATATTGCCATCCTTAGGTTGTACGCCAGTATCTGTGCGGTTGACGTATTCACATCGATGAATCTTGCGATCGCATCTTGAGTCTCGTCTATGTAATACACACACGTGTTCGTGTGACGTGATATCGCTACCACCGCATGATGGACACTGTTATACAGCCTGAGAGTGTCTGTAGTACAACGGACAATGATGACCGCATCGCTCTTTAGCCCCTGAGCCTCGTGAATGATGAGCGGCCTTGAATCTGTCTTTATACTGAAGCCTTGGCTTATCAGAACTTGTTTATCGGCTTAAGTAAGTTAGGTACATGTTGTTTCATTAAGTAAGAAAAGGACCAATATTTAGCCACCTCCGGGGCATCTTTAGGAGTTATGTTACACCGATTAGTGGAGGGGTGAAACACGTGTTGAGTAATTTGGCGGTGGCGGTTGTGTGATTCACATTTTTTGCCGCATACGCATTTATCAGCGGGCTGGCGGGCGGTGCACTTTGTTGCACGACTACCACTGCATGTGCAGAAGTGCCTAAATATTGATCCTTTTCTTACTTAAGATGGACTTTCGCAAGGTAACGCCTGATTCCATTAAATAGGTTGTTTCATTGTTTCAGGATATTCTCTCGTAAGGTCACCTACTCTAGTTTACCTTGAAGGAATATATTTCCTAGTAAACCTCCTTTAAGGCATATGCTTTGTACATCAGATTCTTGTAGTTGCACTAGATCTCATTTCGCTGAAATAATCTGAACGGTCGTACCTCATATGAGACAAGTCGATGTCTTATAGCCTATGATGATGATAAAACTTGGTGTTTCCAGTGATATATGAATAATTATTGATAGTGTTATTC
Organism: Battus philenor; assembly: GCF_028537555.1. Taxonomy (NCBI): domain Eukaryota; kingdom Metazoa; phylum Arthropoda; class Insecta; order Lepidoptera; family Papilionidae; genus Battus; species Battus philenor. The sequence goes on along the minus strand of NW_027181679.1, from coordinate 12,142,566 downwards.
TTGCATAACATTATAGAGATGACATTATCTAAGATACATTAATTGCTTCCAATCGTTTGCAATAATTAGCGTTAACTTCGAAGATAATCGCGTGATCTATGTGTTCTCGTATCTCATTATAAATTTATTAACACGATTGCCAATTATTGTTCGCGTCAAGTGGTGTCGAAGTACATAGTAATGAGTCATTTTAATTGCTTTTTATCGCGACATTTTTGATTACAGTATTTAAATTATTATTATCTGAAATTAAGTTATTTAATTATTGTAGGATGCGTAATTGTAAATCATATAACTGATATGGAAAGAATAGTGACACTAATGCCTTTGGGATAGAAGTGGGTTGCCTGCACTGGAAAGTCAGTTCGATTTTACCACACCTACCGCGAAGATTATGTTAATTTTAACGACCACGCATAGTACAGTTAGTGTTATTTTTAAAATAGTTATATTATTATATGAGTTAGTTAGTTAGTGAGACGTTGGTGTCTTGGTTACAGATTAGTATAAGATCGTTTAGTATACAAATATACTAATGTTCTTAGTATAGTATTAGTATACGGTATATCGTGAGGAGACTACACTATCTTTTTAATTTTTTTTGCTCGTTCAAGCCTTGTTTTGGGTGGAAAGTCTTTATATATATATACATATAAGTGTATATATATATATATATGTATATATATATATATATAGATATATATATATATATATATATATATATATATATATACATACATGCCTTATTTGGTCCTTCTCAATATCTTCCATTCCTGTCCATACTTTTCTTACATATATAGCCTCACTACCTTCGCCATCTCTCTAGAGTTCTACAATTTTAAGTTTATTATTTATATAATTTGTTTAACAATATCCTTAATTCTTCTTTATTTTCTTAGTATCTATATCGCAGTAAATTTACACCTCATTATCAGATATTGCATCACTGTTATTTAATATTTTTATTACATTTCTTCTTTTTTATCTTTTTAATTTAATGCGTTATATTGTTTTTATTATCACCTTTTTGCAGAATTCTATAACTGTCTGGCGACTCTCCAGTTTATTCACCAGTGAAGCTAGTAGTAGTAACTACTGTGTTTTACAGTTTTTGATTACTTTCCTTATAATATTTCAGTAGTATATCAGGAAGATCTGGCAGCTTACCCTTTTGTTCACCAATGACGCGATGTTCCTTTTTTCTATCTTTTCATGTAACTGTAAGACAGGCATTCAGCAATTTAGGCGCCAAACACGGTACAGCTCGTGACTATGTGTGCCATGGTCTGGTCCACCCTAGGGTCACAGGTGCATAAGAGAATTTCTATGAGCTTAAACCTATGCAGCTACTCAGCGAATACCCAATGCCCCGAGATCAGTTAGGCCAGAGTGTTCAGCTCGAGTTTTCAGGGCACACTCTAGGCCGACTAGACATCCGCGAAAAATGTACCCGTTATTTATTTATTTAATATTCTTTATTGTACACGATAAGATACATTTAATTAATCTTACAATAATATACAAAAAAGTACAATGGGCGGTCTTATCGCACAAGGCAATCTCTTACAGACAACCATAGTAAGGAAAAGATAAAAGTACTTATAAAGGGTAGTTCACGTGTACAAAATACATATTCACAAACAAATTAAATATGTTTATACATACTTAAACATACATACATACGTACATAACATATATACTTGTAATAAAAAAGGTTTAATACATATTACAAATGTAATACAATAATAAATAAAAACATCTAACTGACTTCGATCAGTATTGGTTCGATCGCATTTGCCTCAGAAAGTAGCTAGAAGAAAAAGAAACTAAGAGATAGATAATACGTTACTGTAGCTATCTCACCATCCATATCCAAGGCGGTTAAGGAGAAAGGTGTCAAATAATTTTCAAAATTAGATTTCCAAAAAAAAAAAAAATTAAAACATTCATATAGTCAGTCAGTTGATAGTTTTTTTTTATTAATGTTTACTTACTGCTTTACAACTAAGTACATAAAATAATTAAACATTGAAACCTGTAGCTAAGGATGCTCGCTATCCGTTACTTAGTGTTACTTAGTGCTACTTAAGATAATTACAAAGACAAGCTAAGATTAGATTCTCCGGAACAGCTTTGTGAGAGAGGATATAATGTAATCTGCTTTTAATTCTCCTTACATAGTTATTGTTCTATACAACAGGTGAGCTTACTTCGTGAGAGCTTCGAATTCTCTTGTTCTGGACCAAAGTCAGAAGTTCGTTTAATATTAAAGCTCTTCTCTCACATATAGTCCTATTATACTATTAGGAATATAGTACTTTAATGTACTGGTTCTGTAGTATGGGTCTCACCAAAGATTTAATATAATCGCCACGTGTAATTGTCAAAAGGACGTGGTCGAAGATCAGTAAGGCTTTATAGACTGTAGCCTTTATTATGTTACTCCCCTGTCTACTGGTAATTTCTGTACGACACTATGTCTACTAGGGAGGTGGATAATTTATGCATGATATTGTTACAAAGCGCGAGATACAGACTCCTCTAAACAATAAACACCTAGGATCAAGAAGAGATGTAAACACGCGTGATCTTGAATTTATTTATGGATATTTGTGTACGTTTCTCGAAAATTCTAATCAAGTACTATCGCGAACTTACTAGAACCTTCTTCATAGCATAAATAGGTGTACTCCCCATGTGGACAGTTCAGTACTGTTTTTCGAGTTATAAGATTAATATCTGCCATCAGTGATACAAAGTGAATATTTGGTAAGTTTTTTGAACAGTGATTTTTTGAGCGATTTGGAAGCGTAGTTTGGACTAAGAGAAAGTATACTTTGTGTTAAATAAGGGTGACTCATTGGGAACCAGTGGTTTTTATTTCGAGTCAGAACCTACAGATGCTAACAATATTGTGTCCACCAAAGCACAGTGCGTTTTCAAACTATAAAAGCTTGTTGCAATGCATAAAGCTCTCTCATACACATCTATAGGAGGATATACTTTAATCGGCATGCTTGGCATGCGAGTTGGCTATCACAGTGAATGTAATATTATTACTTCTAAAACCAATGACTATCCAAATAGGCTGTCATCATTTATTTCTATGTCCCCAAGATGGGGCAGAGAGTGTTCACAGTACGTCGCCATCCCGAGCGGTCTTGATCCTCGCGCTTTACTTCGCTCCACGTCATTTCAACTGCTTTCACATCTACCGTAATCGTCCGCAGCCAGGTTTGCTTTGGATAGGCTGTACCGTATATTACTTAATAGTAAACAAGCTATACATAATCTCCTTTAAAGCTTTAATCACTATAACAAAACACCCTGTATATAGAGTAGAGATAATATAAAGAGCTCGTCGTTTAAGATATTCAGATAGATCACTGCAAGATATAAGCCTTTTCCAAAGATATATATGTGGAGATATAACATAATCGCCACGCTTAGCTGTCGGGTTGGCGATCGCAATGCTGTTAAGGAACGCAGAAGATACTGCTGCCCATCCTCTGGAAATTTTTACATGAGCAGCGGCAATTCAATATGAATGCGCCAATGTAAATTACATATAGAATCTTATTCTCTACATGTCTCATTCCTCTACCGATAGGTCATTATTGGGATGCCCCTACGTGGGTATGTATAAAATGATGATCATATATAATGATTTTTGGTTAAGAGGTTTATTTAGGTATTTTAACAATGACCAGAATATGTTTTTGAATATATATAACACTAGCTGATCCCGCAAACGTTGTTTTGCAAAAAAAATTAAAGTTTTTAATTAACAAATGTAAGATAAGAGTTGATCGTAGAGGGGTGAAAATTTAGGTTTGTATGTATTTTTATATGCTGTATCATAATAAAATAAAAACCAAAAAAATTGTCTAAAAAATTAAAAATAAAATTTAGGGGTGGACCCCTTATCACTTAGGGGTATGGATAATAGATAGTAGCCGATTCTCAGACATACTGAATACGCATGTAAAATTTGGTAAAAATCGGTCAAGCCGTTTCGGAGGAGTTTAAGTTCGAACACCGTGACACGAGAATTTTATATATTAGATATTGAGGACGGAAGCTTTTTGGATGTTTTTTTTCAAGGGATGTTTCAGGACTATACTGGAAGGCAATAATACTGGCATTAAAATAAATAAACGTAATAGAAATTTAGGTTGGCGTTGCAAATGCAAATAATGGGATCAAATCACGCTCGATATATTACTAAATATGAGGTGTTTGCAATTAAAGTGCTGCAAACTGTAATCTATTTTCATTAGTTGAATTTTGCTAAACGCTGTGTGATTTAATTTCAATTATTTCTCATTCAATTGAATAGGCTTTAAAATCGTTACTATGGTATTTAAATTGAATTATTATAGATTAAGTTATTTATAAAATAAAATGTTTTTGCATTTTAAACATTTTTTTTAAAATTTTGTAGCTGTGGTAGAGAAATATCTGTGATGACGTATTTAAAGAGAGTCGTATTGACAACGAAGCCTTCGTAGAGCTTCCAAATGACACAAGTTATTTTCATTTTTAATTAATTTAATTATATTTGGATAGTAAACTTTTAAGTTTAAAAAGCTGAATCTCGAACATTATTTACTTTGATTTTTTTTTGTAAATATTTATGACCCACAAAGCTAAAAAGAATTATTCTAATAAAAATAGTTGCCCAGCGATAGATGTTTGAAACTTGCAATCGTAGCGCAAAGATTGGATTTCCGGGATACAACCTTATATAATTCACACTTTGTGCATTAATTATATAGGATTACTATTGCTCATTCACAAGTTTCCAGAGGATGGGCAGCAGCATCTTCTGTGTACCATAATACTACACTGCAATCGCCAACCCGCTAGACAATGGTGTTTATGGTCTTCTCCCCCCATAGATATCTTTGGGGACTACTACCACTGGGCTATCACTGGTACAATTAATACAGCCTCTTTTAAACTTCTAAGTCACAGATCATAGGCTATCTTCAAAAATTTTCTTTTACTACAAAAATAAACTTGTATCGCTACGGTAAAAACTTGTCGGAATTTTTCTTCGTCCATATAATATAAGGCCAGTGCAAAGTTTCCTCACGTAATTTCATACAAGGGACATGAACTCCGTACAAAGGTCACAGTTAACATGGACCCTTGTCATGATTATGTGAACTTTTTTGTATAGAGAAAATTCTTTTCTATTTTAATATGCATAAGTATCGGGAGCAAGTTCACATTCGCTTAACAAGCCACGGACAGAGGTGTGCTCGGGATTTCTCTGCGATATCCAATCTGAAAATAACTGAAATAGCCTAGGCGTTTGGTAGGTTGAAGTGATTAAGTAACTTAACATGCAGAACAGATGACTGCTGGAACCGTAATGCTCTGGAGTAATCACGCGCCGGTAGAGCAGCTTAGGACTATCACAAGGTGGACGTCTAAGTTAAAGTAGTCGGAAGGCACTATATGCAAGCTGGTTTCAACTTATCAATTGTTAATTTATGAGGGAGACCAATGTCAAGCAGTGAACATTCTGCGTTTTAAATTATTGTAATGTATTAGATATATTTCATCACTGAAATAAGGAGATCTAAAGAAGAATCAAGACCACCGTCGTAGTTCGAAGAATTGCTGAAAAAGTGGCAGTGGCGACCACTGGCCTGTGGACGCGGCGTGAGTAGGCGCCAAACTTGGTGGTCTTAAGTTACTAATAAGTAACTTATAAGTCGTTGGATGCAGGTGACTGGTCAAGGTGTGACCTTTGATGAAGGCCAGTAATCATGGTAATACTTATTTTATCGCAGCGATACGAGTTTGTTTTCGTAAAAACATAAACTTTTTGAAGATAGCCTTTGAACCTTTGACTTTATAGTTTCAGCGTGGTTATGTAAATTGTTATATTTATATTTGAGCTAAATTTATTTTATTAAGAAAAGGACCAATATTTAGCCACTTTCGCACATGCAGTGGTAGTAGAGCAACAAAGTGCATAAGTGCGCATTTATCAGCGGGCTGGCGGGCGATGCACTTTGTTGCACGACTACCACTGCATGTGCGGAAGTGGCTAAATATTGGTCCTTTTCTTACTTAGGATGGACTTCCGCAAATACGCATATATTTAGTTTTTATATTTATTATAAGTGAGCTGTGGTAGCCCAGTGGACTACCACTTCCCCATATAGATAAGGCAGCCAAGGGCTAGGTCATCGTGGTGACCTTTGGCGTGTGCCTTGCAATGGGAGTCTATCGGTTGAATCCTAATTACTTTGGATCATGACTTCCTTCAACTAGCTTCCGATGTATTTTAGTATCATCTATCTCATCTGTTGTGGCCTCTTGAATGGTATCGTATACCATGTTATCAAATGTAGTTTATATCCGAAAGAACTGTAATAGTTATTTGAAAGATAAATAATAATAAAAAAATGTTATATATGTTCGTTATATAACAAATAAATGAAATTACCTTAGAATAATTGATAAGTACAAATACGAACGTTGTATCTGATAAACACGGTCTAAATGTTTTACCTGAACACGAAATAGAAAATGTATTCAAAGCAAACAGAGCGTATTCTTTTTGGCAAAAACAACGGAATAACTAAATTTATTGCGTTATTTTTTTAGTATTTCTGCTATGAAGCCTCGAGGCTACGGGCTACGTGACATGTTCTCTTGGGCAGCCGGACATTTTGTTTTCGAATTCTGAAACTAAATGTAGGCTTTACGTTTAATTATGTATATATTTATGTCTATGTTTATAAATTATCTAAAGAATTTTTAATCCCCAATAATTGAAAGAATAAATTTTTGAAAATTATTTAATATCAATAATTTTACGTAGAAATAGTAAAGCAAAATAATGCATTCTTTATTTATAAAAAAAATATATTTTGCACCTGTTCTTCCACTGTGTATATGTACGTATATCTATTTGTGCCATAATATGACGTAACAGCGGAGCATTTTTTCTAATTCTGTAATTTAAATTCAATACTTAAATTATAACCTTCAATCTTTCTTTCCCACCATTGGGTCGGCAGACGATATACTTATCGCAGCGGAACAGTCGTTAGATGCGAGCATCGCGAGACATCGTGGCGATCTTTGGAGGAAGTCTAGGTCTTGCAGTGGGCGTTCATCACCTTAAAGAAAGAAGAAGTAGAATCTTATATGATAAGAGCTGTAGATCATGAAAGTAACCGAAGTAGCTCTGAAGATTGGTAAATTGAAGTGGCAGTGAACAGTCACATAGCGTAAGGAAAGGACTTATATTTTGCTACTTCCGCTATGTAGCAGTAGTCGTGCAATAAAGTGCACCGCCACTTAAATAAAGTGATTTAACGGTGGTAGTTATGTAATTCGCATTGTTTGGCGCACGCGCATTTATCAGGGGGTTGGCGGGCGGTGCACTTTATTGCACCACTACTGCTACATAGCCGAAGTAGCTATTTTAGTCCTTTTCTTACTTAGCATGGACTTACGCAAAGTAACGCCTGAATCTATTAGATAGTCACATAGCGAGCTTAATAGAAAGTGAAAATTTTGATTGAAAATCTCTGGAGTATGCTTTTGTATAGCTATGAACGTCCAACGTGTGTATATATATATATGTATAAATAAACAATGATAGCACTTTGCAGTTGGCAGACATTAAAGTAACGTATATAAAAACATTTGCGTTGTTCAAAAGCAAACATTTTTATTTAGATAAAAGATTTATTTTAACTTTTTTTTGATAATGTCTTAGTGTGTCATTTGAATAAACAAAAATTCACCATAAACACTCTTGATTCGAAAAAGGAATATGCGAAAACACTTTTGTGACGTCACAAAAACAATTTTTGACTCATGCTGACATCTAAAATGCATTAAGAAAATATAGAAAGCAGTTCGCGTCCCGAGATAGGAAATGAAAAACTTGCTCAACTCACGAAACTCCCGGCAGGCGGCTTGCTTTCGTCACAATATATTAAATTTACCAAGATTACAATTTGCATTTAGATCGCGGTAACTCAGTGATTAAAGTTTACCATAGTAGGTCGTACATTCGATCCTCGACAAATTTAAATAAAAGATGATTTAATACAATGAATTAATGAAATAAAAAAGTGAGTAAAAGTCGTACGTTTGATAAGGAACGTATTTTAATTTTATAATCGTTTTTTATTTGCGTATAGTATTATAAACCGGTCCCAATTTATATATATTATATAATAATATATATAAATTTTCATTTAATTAATATAGAAACTACATTACAGAAACAATTGTACAAAAAATGTAATAATTTTAGAAGGATTTTTAAGTGATGATAAAGCTTGTGAACGAATTGCTCTACTACTATTCTAGGATATTGTAAAAGCGACTACAAAAATCCAAAATACTGTACTGTCTTAAATATTTAATGGAATCAGGCGTTACCTTGCGGAAGTCCATCCTAAGTAAGAAACCAATATTTAGCCACTTCCGCTCATGCAGTGGTAGCCGTGCAACAAAGTGCACCGCCCGCCAGCTCACTGAAAGGCATAGGTCTTTTCTGAAGATCCTGACCAAGGGTAACCGGTTCTGCGCAATCCGCATCCGGCGACTCCTTGTGATCTTGAACTATGTCGTCGGTCTACCTAGCAAGTTACCAACCCACGCCGCGATTCACTAATACAATATATTAATTTTAAACGTGTACTTTTCAAAATAATTTGTACTGTAATAATATTGCTACATAAAAAGCCATCATAAGTGAAAGTTCCCGCGGACGTCGTCACAACGCTCAACCGTTTGCTCGTCTCGCCCACTCGTCTCGCTCACTCGCACGGCGTGCACTTTACGCGCTCTTGCTTGCGCCTTGGCAGGTAGCCAAGGCGCAGCACGTGCGCCCGCGGCCGTTGCAGTTCTCGGGGAGTCGGATTTGAACTAGGGAACGATGCGCAACCGCTAGTAGGCGCATTATTCATTTTCTGCGCACAAATTATGTTAATTATTCAATAAACGTTTTTCAACATCACAGTACATTATTTATTAAAACAAAACAAATAAAATCTTACCCGATAAATAATTATGATTTTTATGAGAAATACAAATATTTCACTTTATATATTTACATTTGTCGAACCGTGTGCAAAAGTAAAGAATTAATATAACAAACAAATCCAACGCTGTGTGATGGACACTCATGCCGTGAAGTGATTAATCAACCGAGTGACTTCCTTTGTAGTGGTTTTACGGTTGGTGAATTTTAATCATAATTATATTCTTAAACTAAAATTAATTACACAGAACCTAATTAGTGTAATTAATTAAAATCAATTTGCGTTTATTTTGACATTTGTACATAGTTTAAATACTCAAAACTGTGATCCAAGAATATAGATGAAGGAAGGAGATGTAAGAAAAAAAATCAGCAAGCAAAGAATGACAGATCATGTGAAGCATAAAAGAAACCCAGAATAAAAATAAAATAATAACTGTATACTCTATTTCTAACTAAATTTGTAAAGTACCTGTCTCACATAATGCAAGGGGAACGAAAGGTCCCAAAAATCGTAGGTCAAGTAATAAAAAAAAACTCCAGTTGGACCAGATCACTGGCTGTCCCGTATTTGGCGCGTTAAGAAAGGATTACCAGTTCCAGATGCAGCAAGGGGTCGAAGAAAGGAACATCACATCATTTATGGACAACGGGGAGAGCCGCGGGAGTCTCTAAAGTACTGAAGAATGGTCATAGGAGAGACCATTAAAAGGAATAAGTAGGCAATAAAATTAAAGTATGTAATACAAGTCAATACAGTCTTAAATCTGTGATAAATGTGAATAAAATAAGAAACAATAAAGAAATGCAAGTGAAACATTAAATACAAATAAAGCAAAACTGAACAAAACGTAAATATTCTTTTGTGAAGGCGACGAAAGTGAGGTGTTGAATGAAAGGATTATGAATTTGTTGAAACGACTTAAAGTATTTGTGATGAATAAAATATGAATGAATGAGTGACATTAATTACGAAATAAGATGAGATCTCAAGTAATAAAATCTGTGAATAAAAATATTTTCTTCAAAAAATCCATGTATACTCAGGACAGGGGAAGTACGGGAGGTCCAAAAAACTTTGGTCATTAAAAAAGCCACCTGATCAGTTGCTGTACCGTATTCGAACCAAAGCCTTCTGTGAGCCGGAAGGTGAGGATGGAAGTAGAAAGCGGCAACATCGTCTCCTTGATGAGGGATGAGGAAAGCCTCCGCGTTTTCTGTCGATATTTCGGAAAAAATTGGAGGTAAATTGAAAATTGAAAAGAAAACTGTAGGAAGTAAGATCGCGTAATAGGATACCGGATACAAAAAACATTGTGATGAAAATTGTGATATAGAAATATAAAATAGAGTTTGAGTTTTAAAATTTTACTTAAGTGTCCACAGTATCAAAAATAATGTAAAAATAAATAAAATAATCAAAATGTTTGAAAAGGAAATGTACATGTTAATGTATATGCAGTGTTTTACGAAATGTGGCGAAGGATCAAAGGCGTTTCATGAAAAGAATGTACAAAAAAGTCGCAAGAAGGAACGGAAAGTATGAAATTGAGAAGGAAGAAATGAGGAGCATATAAAAAATTCATTTTCAAATTAGCCACTTAAACATTAAACTAGCAGTACACAGCTACGTCGGAAGGCACCTTAAATTTCAACTGAAGACAATCAATTCGTCAAGATTTAAGTTAGACTTTGGAGTCGTAAGAAATTATTGCAAATAACTTATCCGATGCTTAATCTAAAAATCTGTACTATACCCAATACTCTTAGGTGTGGTAATAATTATTGGTGAAAAAATTAAAAAAATAAATAAATCCAAAACTAATTATAGGTATTCCAAGGATTCAGTGCGTTTAAACCAAGTCCATTGCGGTATCGGTGCTCGGGTCTGACGAACTGCAAAGCCACTATTGAGATGAATTGCAATGCAATATCTTTCATCTTTACCGACAAGATACCTCTCCATACGAAATCATATTTATTTATTTATTTACTTTATTGGAGATAGACATTAATAAAAGGCAGTAAGAAAGCACAAACTTGGAAGCTTAGAAATATAAAATTAGTTACAGTTGTTACCTTATAACTATCTCACTGAGAACATATAATGATTTATAATCAAACATTATATTTTAAACGACTAGCAATACAGATTTAGAAGCCTGTTCTAGAAATAAGCGGTCCCTCGTTCTTTTGACAGGTGCAACATATTTAATTTTAAATAGCGGAATTTTCTAATTGGTTTACCATCATTTCATGTATAATTTTTTTTATCTTTGATGACCGAAGGCTGTATGCCATATTTTACTAGAGTCTAGATACTCTACAAAACAAAATTACCTTTAAAACCAGTCAGTTTTACAGTATATATGGACCAGTAATGTATAAACATTACTAGTCCTTATTTACGGGACTAATATTTGTATCATTACAAGACTCGATGTATTGATCTCAAAACGTAACATTTACGTTGGTTACGTTTTGAGTTACGTCGTACTTAATATTATATATATTCTTACTATTATTATAATCCATATAAAAAGATAATCTTTACATGAAATATTATAATTATACCTCGGAATTTTCCATAAATATGTAATATTTCACATTGTATAACGAAATTATATTTTAATAACGACATTGTTAGGACAATTTGTAGGCCAATAAGATAGCTTCGTTGAAATTTGGAGCAATAGTGGCCAATTTAGAGGTATAGGTCAAAGGTTTAGTTCTCGGAAGGTATTCTGAATTCGAGTTATAAAATGTAGCTATTGGCCGCGAAGGTAAAAGACAAAATTGTCGATACCAGCATGTATTCTTAGTGGTAACAGTCATGAGGGTGATTTTAAAGCCTCCTTTACAGTCCCTTGTTAGATCACATATTATAATGTAATAATTATAAACTATAATAGCAACAATTTTATTGGAACAGGTGGCGCAAAAGTAATGTCACAATGTAAATGTACCTTAATTTTTACAGGTAGAGAAATATATATACTCTATGGCTTATTGGCAACTAATTCTATATTAATCTAAATCATAGAAGTAATAGCCCAAAGATATTTGGTGCTATCTGTAAAAATTAAGGTATATTCTCATTATAACATTATTATTGCACCGCCTGATAATAATTAACCAAATTATATTAAAATAATTGCCATTTGAATGACAGATAACAGTAAAAAACGCACAGTAAAAGAATTGAAAATAAAAATGATCTTATGCCCCTTTAACAAAAAAATTATGTACCTACATACTATAACAGAGAATGTGCAGTAGCGTTCTCTGCGTATCTATAATACCAAATTGTGTTCGCTGTCCCTCCTGCCATGTGTGATAAATATGATTAAACCTATGTGACATAAGACATAGAAAAAAATTGTTCAAAAACCAACGCTTATTTATTTACTTAAGATTCTTTACTATACACGCCAAGTTACATTTAAATAGTTTCCGTAAAATAAAAAAGGGTACAATGCTCGGTCTTATCACACGAGGCAATCTCTTAATAAAACCATATTATGAAAAAGGTAGAAGAATATATAATAATAGGTAGTTAACGTGTACAAAACATATAGGGGAACCAGAAAGTAATGACGCTTTTTTAAGTTAAAATCACACGACTAAATTTTTAACAAATTTTTATTTATAATCAACAATATATTCACATTCGTTATCAACAACCTTTTGCCACCTAGTACACAAATTTTCAAAAAAAAAGATCGGTAAAAATCAATCTATTTTTCTGTAAAATATATCGACAGAAACGACATTGCCTTCCAGCCCCCCTATTATATATAAAAATAGTCATACATTAACATATATATGTATGTATATCGATCTGTATCTAATATATAAAATTCGCGTGTCACGGTGTTCGAACTTGAACTCATCCGAAACGGCTTGACCGATTTTTACCAAATTTTACATGCGTTTTCAGTATGTCTGAGAATCGGCTACTATCTATTTTCCATACCCCTAAGTGATAAGGGTGGTCCACCCCTAAATTTTATTTTTAATTTTTTAGACAATTTTTTTGGTTTTTATTTTATTATGTTACAGCATACGAAAACCTAAATTTTCACCCCTCTACGATCAACCCTTATCTTAAATTTGTTAATTAAAAACTTTAATTTTTTTTGCAAAACAACGTTTGCGGGATCAGCTAGTATACCTATAGTAAATAATATAATACAATAATAACTAAAATATCGAACTGACTTGGATCGCACTTGCCTCAGAAAGAATAAATAAACAGATGAAGAAAAGAAATGAATTAACAGATAGATAATCATAGGTCTTGTAAATATATCTCAATTGTTTTCATTTTTCGAGAGGCCCCCAATAGCGGGGGTCATTATAAAAAAAAAAAAAAAAAAAATTGTTTTCTTGAAGATATGTTGTGAGTTAGCACGTGCTTTATTCATTTTTATTATAATAGATATCGATTAAAAATATCTTTACCCAAATTAGAATGGTTAATTTATTGATCACTTTTTTACGTATGCAATTCGATGGTCATACGAGAGCGAGTGATTTTTTGATGAGTCCGGGTCTCATCTGCGAACTCCGGTCCCCGGGAAGGTTGGATCAATTAAATATCCATGGAATCGTGCAAGCGCCCCCGGGAAGGCTCGCTCCGCTAGACGCATAAACAAACCTTCTTTATTGCAAACAAACTTTTTACGTTGCTCTCCTTTTCACATAACCTAAGAATTTAATTTGGAATGAAGTTTATTGCTCCTTTGGAAATTGCTTAGTTTTCATATAACAAGAAATAATTATTATATATCTATTTAATGGAATCAGGCGTTATTTTGCGGAAGTCTATCCTAAGTAAGAAAAGGACCAATATTTAGCTACTTCCACACATGGAGTGGTAGTCGTGCAACAAAGTGCACCGCTTGCCAGCATTTTATGAAGGTATATCCTTCTTCTTCCTTTCAGCTGCTATATGTCTACTGCAAGGCATAGGCCAGTTCCAAAGATCGCCACAAGGTCAGGTCTTGGACTGGCCGAGTCAATTCACTTACCTCGACTTTAATATGTCGTAGGTCCACTTAGTGGGGAGTCTTAATTGTCAAGTAATAATTCAGTAGAGACTTCATGCAATAATACTATTAATATATTCATTATTTAAAACATGTTACGAAATTAATATCTAACAAAGACATTGTTTGACAATTTGAAGGCGCACGAGACCGCTTCGTTTAATTTTGGAGCAGTGGTTTAACGGTCATATGACATAGGTTGATTTCTCAGAATATCGCACTATGTAAAAGATAATATTGCAAATACTATCAATGGTAAAGAATACGATCTGGATATATAAACGATATAGCATAGAAAAGTTAGCTGTTGGGGTATTTATGTTCTTGTATGAAAACCTTATATGTTATTAGCAATAGCAGCAAAATGCGTAAAAAATCATTGTGGAAAAACGTACGTTGTTTTACACATATAATAACAAATGAAAAACTACGAAATATTCTTTTGACCAATATTCCTTGTATAACAACAAACGTCTTCGACCAATGTGTGCTATCAGTGATGAATTTCGGCACTGAAACATCGTCCCACACTTCACCAGCACTAGCATTTGTTTTTGCAGCTACATACTAACGTAATTTTTTAACGGTTTTATTTAGTTCGACCCGTACGGAATTTATTTGTTTATTTATTTGGGTCAAAATTAGAAATTGAAATTTAAGCACCTTCCCGTTGTCAGATTGATCTGAAATTTTGGTACACACATTTAATTTAGATGACAATACAATATAATAAAATCAATAACATTATAAATCTAAAATGGCCGCCGATACAAAATGGCGGATTACATATTTATCCTTAACCCCCTCAATATGGGTATTAAATGAAAGGGCTACACTGGTAAAACACAATGATTATGTCAAAATTTAATATTTAAGATGGACGCCGTTCCAATATGGCGGACTAGGTACATATTTTCCCACAACCACCACACTATGGGTATCAAAAAACCGTTTAACTTAAAAGTTTTTTAAATGTATTTATTTAAAAACACCACGTGATATTAGTTGTTTTAGCGTTTTTTCGTTAAACGTAGCCTTGTGTTTAACATTTCACAAATTTAAAGGAATTTACATATTACTTGAATATAAACTGTGACGTCATAATCCATTCCACACCTTTGCAATGACTAAAACTGATACGCTTCGTATGCGAGGAATGTTCGTAACAAAGGAATAGATATCTTTCATGTGTCTCCCCGTTTAGTTATGTTTAGAAGGTATTCTGTTAGGTATTTTTTTGGTTTTGGTATTTTGAGGTTATGAGTATATTCTGGTGTCAAATAAGTCACTGTGTTTTAGGTAAAAGACTGCGGGTAGAATCACTGAAGTAAAGTAACATAATAATTTTTGATTACTTCAAATGTTTTTGCATTTTAAAAAATCTGTTACATTGTTTTTTGTAACATAAATTGTTTATTACACTAAAATAGAGTAAATATGTACATATTTCATTTAATACTACAATAGTATGTTAATGTTAGTAATACAGAAAATAAAATTAAAATTTCATTAATAAATCATTAATTTTTTGTAAACAAATGTTGTGAGATATACGAAGGAATTCATTGTTCTTAGAAAACACGTTCATTTTTATTAATCATTTCTTTAGAGCTACATATAATTCTTTTTTTATACGATGGATACTATGCTTCAGTTCAAAGATATATATGTAGGGATATACTATAATCGCTGCGCTTGGCAGACGGTTTCGTATAATGTACGCAGAGGATGCTGCTGTCCATCCTCTGGAAGCTCGTTCGTTAGCAGTGGCAATCTGCAAAAAGGGGGGTGAGGGGAGACGGTAGAAAGGGAAGAATAGCAAATAACATTTCTGCAGGCCCATTTCAGCACGTCATTTCTGGACAAATGACGAGGCTGTGTCGACTGAGAAATGAAGGTATAATCAAATACCCGGTAAAGGAACCTCTCCGTGGAGGGTGGACAGTAACCTTGGAGTCCTAAAAGATCAGGTGCAGAAGACAACGGGAAACCACTGCACTAATATTCCACAAGAGTCGTCCAAACATACGTGTGTAAAAATCGCACAGAAGATAGCATACCGCAGTAACTATGTTTAGCCGAGTGCTTGTAAAATTTTAATTATTCGTATAAGAATGTTGTATTTTTTCAGTATTTTTCTGCAATCCATCTCGGACTATAAAGAGATTTGTGGCCTTTCCTTGATCTCGTTTAAGGCGCTCCTCAGGTACAGATATCTCATCCTTCACCTTCTGCTATCAAGTTTCTGAATGTCATGGATTCAGTCGTTCAGAGAAGCTGACGTTTGCTAATGCCGTAGCTAAGTTGTTCAGGTGGAATGTAAACAAAACATACTAGAACAAATAAATGTTAAGAACTGTGATGTGTAAAAAATAAATGTAACATGAAAAAAAAAGATATCCAGATATCTGTTAAAACTTAGGTGAAGGATGAAAGGTGATGAAAAGGAGGAAAACTAAGAATAGATTAATGTGTGATCATGTAAATTATATTAGAAGAATGAATTAATGATCTTGAGAAGACTAAAAGAAGATTAAAAAATAAGAGAAGTGCGGTTAGAAAATCAATTTCAAAAATTGTAAGTACCGTACTGTTCCTAAGCTAGATAGAACCGCTAGAAAGGGCGTGAACCAGACCGTGGCCCACCTTGTGGCCTTTTATCCCGCACATGCAAAGATGCGCAGTGCCCTGGAAACGGAGGTAAAGTTAAAGATAGATTTAGAGAGCATATCCTTAATGACGGGCGACGACAACCTTCGCCCATCATTCCTATCGTTTGCTCGTAGGGTGGTGAGTGACACTGTTAATAGAAACAAAATAGTATAGATAAGTAGGTACCTAATAAACTGCACATAAAATAACTAGTCAATTAATAACAGGAAAAATAGAATAAGAAAAGTGTAATAATGTATTAAGAAAGCACAACTCAAAGAAAACTGTGATAAAAAAATAGAATGTGTCAATAATACAATAAAGAATAAAAAAATGTACCTAGCCACCTAAGAGTGATAAGATGATGGAAGGAAGGCGATGAAAGCAAGAAGGAATGAAAGAATAAAATGAAAGATATTGTGATGGAAATAAGGTAAGAATAAAAGAAATTGAGAAAAATCTGAAAAACTGAATTGTAAACAAAGACCCTGATCCCAACTTATTAGGGGTACGAGAGGCCTTCAATAGCGGGGGCCCTAAAAAAAAGCTAGATAGAAGAAAATGAGACCCACAAAATGATTATCCAGTTGTTAAAAGTTCCTATGTTAAGTGTTGTATTTAAAAACTTTATTATTACTGTAACTTAAGTATTACTGGTTGATTCATTTAATTAGTATAAAGATACGACATAGAGAGTGTTGGGTGAATTTTCTACGGTCTTCTAAGTGCTTTTTCAAAATTCAACAAACTAATGAGCACTTCGCTTTCTCTGAATAATTAAAGAGATGGACAATTGGAGACGAAAATTAGCTCCCTTTAAACAAAAGTATTTAAGTACAATGGTTGCGGAGATGAGATTAAATTCTGGGGTTCCGTCAACATCAACGAGTTTTTGAGCCAGGTTTAAATATATAAAAAAATATATTTATGTAATAAAATAGATGAAAATGTTAAACTGCATTCCTTTACTTCGTCAAAAAGTGATAATAAAATAGCTGACAAATATAATTTATATTTAATTTTTATTTTAGTAACTGAAGCGAGGAGCGAGAGAGACTTCTCACTCAGAAGAATGTCAAATGAGCCCAATTAGATATAAAATAGAAACAGAGTAAATTCTCCCTATATTATCATCATTTAAAGCAACGAAGATTCTTCCTGGTCTAAAAAGAACGTGCAAGAAACAAATACAGATTTTTTGTGGTCACCTTTACAATATTCTTAATACGATAGAAGATCTTTCTAGAGTACTGCAGAACGGTCATAGACGATTAACAGCAACAAGTAGGCAAAAAATAAATAAATACTTAAATCTGTGTGTTAAATGCAGTGTGAAAATAGAAAAGAAAAAGCTAAATTATAAATGAATGTAAAAGTAAGAATGAAGTAAACAAAGAAAATAAAAGCGATACAGAACAAAATGTAAATGTAGTATTCTGGTAGGCGAAGAAAGAGATATCTAAAGAAAGGATTAGGAACAAAATGAAAAGAAAGAAAGAATTTGTGAAGAACATAAGATGAAAGAATAATCCTTTACTCTTTTCTCTCTTAATCTTCTCATCAACGAGAAGGAAAAAAGATGAGAACGCAAGTAATAAAATCTGTAAAAAAACATTTTGTAAAAATAGTACCTGTGTACCCAAGACAGGCCCCCACAAACAGGGATAGTTTAAGATTTTTTTTGCAATTAAACAAAATTCTTTATAAATTAAAAAAAAGTAGTAGAGCAATTAATTTCTCAGCATTATTATCAATAACGAATATTCTTTACACTAATATATTATTTTTACCTAAAAGTTTAAAAAATTTAACCTAAAAGTATTAAAGATTAAAATACAAATTGATGTTAGGAATAAAAATTAATATTTATTCATCGCTATGTGATAACAAGCTTGCACGTTTATTACGGACAAAAATAGTATCATCAGTAGACAGGCAAATGTCCGACATAATTGTTGGCATTGAAGAAATTATTATTTTCCCAGCGTCTTCGTTGTAACTGGGATATGATCTCCAGGATTTCTGTTTTAGTGCGCTCAATTTCTGTCCAAAACCAAAATCATACATATAACTTACTACTTATATTATTACTTGTTTTCAGTCGATACACGTCAACTGAAAGGCATTGTCCTCCTCAAAAGATATCTATAGATGGATATACTATTATTGCCACTCTTGGCTGGTAGGTTGGCGATCGCAGTGTGGTACTATGGTAAGTAGAGGGCGCTGCTATCTATTCTAGACACTTATTTGTGGGCAGTGGCAATACTATATTATTAATGCACAAAGTGTGAAAACCATGGGAATTTCGCATTCTCTTACCACTAAGCTATATGTATTCTTATGTACATAGTGTATATATCCTCACAAAAATACATATGCTTGTATTTAATGTTGAATCGTCGCCACTTAATATACCGTTTTTGATTTAGAACTATAGGCTACGTTCAATGTTACTAAGTACATACGAGTTAAATTTGCTTAGCGTTCGATTTTGAACGTCAAACAAAATACTATAGAGTGAATATAAGTCAAGTTACTCCACTAATGGGTCACCAGCGAAGCGCACTCAAGATAAGCGTGAAGTAAAGGGTGCCCACTCGACCTGAGCGCCACTTATCCTCCATAAAAGTCAACAAAGCGTCCTTTGTACGAATTATTGAAGCTTATAAAGGAGAGACGAGTGTGTTTTTAATAATCTTCAATGAGTCAAGCAAGTGCTTCAGGAGTAGCTGACTGATATGATTTTGTTTTACGAAACAATCATTTTCAAGTGTTCTAGAATGTTCTAAAGATTAAAATTAGGTTGTTTATTTTATAAATCAACAAAAAAGTTTGTTCAACTTTGAAATTATATTTAAATAACCAATATACATCTAAAATACAAGAATATATATATGTCATATATGTAATGCCGAATGACATGTTTGGGCAGTTGAAATTCAAAATAATGAACAGAACTTATTACCGGTAAGTGCAATAGCACGGAACACAGTCATCTATTCAGCCGTAGAACATTCACAGCTGGACGTAAGCCTATAGATTATATCGCCTTTAGGTTCCCAATAGTGGGTAGAAGCAGTCTACATTCAGCGCCTTCATTAACGAAGAAGATAGGAGGTCCAGATATTATTTAAAGTAAATCTAACAAAATAAAATAAGATCTTTTAAATCGAATTATATATCGACATAAAATGAGCGCATTGCCGCTTAGTTGAGAAAACCAGTCCGCAGAGACAAGACAATCTAATAAATTACCTGAATTTCCTCTTTTCTTCAATATTAGAAAATTTTGTTGATATTAATTTTTGACATCTAAAATCTTTTGAATTTAGTCCAAAAGTACAAATATGTATGAGAGGGCGTATTCCAGCGGTAGAAGACCGAGATTTGGGAACGTAGATCGCGGATTCTATTCCTGGCATACTAATTATATATCATTTACACTTTGTATATCGATTTTAAAGGATTGCCGCTGAAAAATAAGTTTCTAGAGAATAGGCAGCAGCGTCCTTTGCATACCATAATACCATGCGATGACTAACCCGCCTGCCTACGTGGAAATTATGGTATATCTTTCAAATTTTATTTTTGAATAAGGCCTATTCCTTCCAGTGAGCGACTGTGGGGCAATGAGCTGTAATGACATAGATATAGAAGCCTTAACGTCCTGGAGTGAAGACGACGGACCGACAAGAGCATCATAAGACGTATACCCATAAAATGAACATACCATCTTATTCAGGTCATCGGAAGGCACTTGATGCAAGTCATTTTTAATTGTTAGTATTGCAAATCTATGTGGACTCCCATATCTAACAGTGGATGGTAGTAGTGAAGAATATGATGATAATTATTATTACACTTTTTAAAGAATGGCTTCCGAGAGAGATAGCCTTATCTTGAGCGCCTTGAGAATAAAGTATTTCATGTGAAGGCTTTTTCAGCACCATTTTTCCATGTCACGTGACTTTGAGTGGTAGTGGGGAAGGAGGTGGCATATGAAAAAACAAAGCGGCGATGTGTTTGGCACTAATCGGTGTAACATAGCTCCTGAAGTTGACCCGTGGAGGGGTGAAACACGTGTTGAGTGATTTAACGGTGGCAGTTGTGTAATACGCATTGTTTGCCGCTTACGCATTTATCAGCGGGCTGGCGGGCGGTGCACTTTGTTGCACGACTACTACTGCATGTGCGGAAGGGGCTAAATATTGGTCCTTTTCTTACTTAGGATGGGAAGTCCAGCAAGGTAACTCCTGATTTCATTAAATATTTCCATGACTTATATGTTATTACGTCATAAAGCACTGGAATCTCTTATTCAAAGCTTTAGTAATGTTTCAAATTGAACAATAATTTTTGTTGACTTATACGCCGTGACGTAAGAAGGCTTTTTTACTGGGTGGACAGACCACATAATTTAGGCCGCGGCCAGTCGCTGTAAGCCAGGAATGCTCGTGGCGATCTTCGATGGAGACATATGCCATGCAGAGGGCCTAAATTGCCTAAAAAGAAGAAAAAAGTTTCAAAGTTACTGCTATATTTAAAACGCGTAAAGGTATTGATTTCATAAACATGAAAAATCGAAGTTTTTCTATTTGCCACTAATTAAATAAACGTTGTTAGAAAAAAAAAAGAAAAACAAAGTATAAATTATACGTTGGGATACCTCTGAGCGCTTATTTTATAATAATTCATCATTTACCAATATCTCGGCGTGGAAATCTGCTGATCGGCGCGTTCTTACGCCTCGGGCGGGGGACAACAAAAGCGGGCTTGCCGGTTGCCCAATTATCAAGAGGAGAGCGTTTTGTAAAAATATGATTTAAAAAAAATCTAATTAAATTAAAATTTTTTGAGATAGCAACGTTTTTCAGTTGTTTTTTTTTTAAACAGAGATGTTAAGAAAATTCATGAAAATAATAAGAGAGAGCCAAATATGTTGTCAAGCTATTTATATACGAAATGTTTGGTTATACGTGTAAAAGCTGGGTTAATAGTATGGCTTATTAGCCAGCAAAAACCTTTAAAGTTTTTACACCATTTTCAAATATCCTATATAAAGTATGTTAAAAATATGTTCCATTATTTATTTATTTATTTTTTTATTTAATATTCTTTATTGTACACGATAAGATACCTAATATACAGATACAATAATATACAGAAAAGTACAATGGGCGGTCTTATCACACAAGGCAATCTCTTACAGCAACCATAGTACGGAAAAAAAAGTACTTATAAAAGGTAGTTCACGTATACAAAAAAATACATATTCACAAACAAATGAACATAAATATATATAAACATACATAGACATACATACATAGACATACATACTTAAACATACAATTATAGCAGTTATATGTTCAAAAAGAAGGTTCTAGAACGCTGCTTAGTAGCGAATTATACAGCATATGTAAAGTTCACTCGTTTCAAACCATTGATATCCACTGCAAGTCATAGGCCTCCCCCAAAGTTATTTATTGGGCGATGTACTTAATCGCCACGTTTGGCAGGCGCCTTGGCGATCGCAGTGTGGTAGTATGGTACGCAGAGGACGCTGCTGCTTATTCTATAGAAACTTGTTTATGTGCAGTGGCAATCCTGAATAATTTATACAAGAAGTGTGATTTATAGATTGTATACTGGGAAACGAACCCGCGAGCTAAAATCGCGTCTCATTCCTCTACCGCTGAGCTACCTCTGCTCGTTTTATCTTATTTAAGTATGTGCTTATTAACCATTAGAGTAATAAGTATAGTATTTATCATGTTAATGTAGCAAGTAATACACTTAAATTTTGGGTAAGAAGTAAAGAATAGTTTACACTGATTAAAAAAAAGGTTAAATATATTTTTCTTAATTGTTTTTAACAGTCCGCAAGGACAGATAGTATAAAATAATTAATTTTAATAAGTAATATACTGAATTTCGAAAGTCAGTTTTTCTGACTATATTATAATTATGTTATTTATTATTTCTGAAACTATTGATTTTTGATAAGGTGTATACTAAATCAGCATAACCCAAAACGCCACAATACATTCATCCTTTTAAATCTTTTATATGTACAACCAATCACCCTCTAGATTAGTACGATTGTGAATTACAGTCTTTTATCACTAGGTCGGTAGATTTTCAGGAATCTACCGCAAGTGAACTAAAATCGCTTTAGCTCATGACTTACATCGAGGCCAGCTAAACATCGCTTATCGCGGGGATCGCTAGCTTGCACATCCCGTGATTGCACGCGCCAATTTGCCGGAACGTTTTAATTTTTAATAAGCTCCGACCTGCTTGCCTGGCCGTTTTATTTAAGGCCGCCGAAAAAAAAAAGATGTTTATTTTTTTTCCTGCGCCGTTTTCCGGTTTTTAAGTGATGTTCTGTTCGTTGTCTGTTTCGTTTTGTAATTAGAATTTCGAGAATCATCTGAATAATGTAGTATCGCATTTTTATATTAACAAAGAAATGTTACGTAACGTATTAGTAATATTTCTTTTGTAGAACTTTACCTTTTTAGCTCATTGGATGACCAAAAATTAACGACCTAGAAGTCATGACAACTTTTTATTTCAGTATCGGTGGCTTCAATGCCTGTTAAGCTTTCAGGACCAACTACGTAAATGAGATTGAAGACACATCCTCAGGCTGTCAGATCACTTTTGGAGAAGGTGGCTTACCAAGTATCTGTACAGGACGAAACAGGAGTGACGTTAATGTTAGCGAAGGTGACGTGATTCTGATCGCGGGCAATTCCTTATCAAGGAGATTTTGGCTTCTTGATAGGATAGCCAAAACTTTAAGAGAAGCTGGTGGAAAGAAGGCACCTTGCGCCGACCAGTCCGTAAGCTCTTACCACTAGTAACAGAATCCTTACCAGTTGCTACCAGGGCTTAGTGTTCCACTGGGGACCTGATATTTTGGCGACTGACAATTCTAACCGCTGAGCCATGGTCATACACAGATAATTTTATAAAATTCAATGAGATATTTAATGACTATAATTCTTATCTTTTTATTCTTACCTTATCTTTACCTAAATTTTTAGTCGAAAATGTTATTTCAAATGAATTTAGTCTACGAGAAATTATGTTCTTACTATAAAGTATTTTGTTGCTTTTTATGGTAATTTATAGATATTTTAAAATTATTATTGTTATTTTTATAAAAAGTGTAGTGAAGTAATTTAAAATATACTTATAATTCACTTGCTTTTTAATGGATATAATTATCAGGTGTCGGGCAAGTACATTATATTTCGGGTAAATGAATTCTACAGGTTTTTATAATTTTTATTTACATCTTCCTTCTTTCACGATATCTTTTATGGCTTTCGTTTGTCTTTCACATTCATCATCTTTTATCGCCTTTCTTCCATCATATATTCTCTGATCACAAGTTTACATTACTTATCAATATATATATATTTTTATATATATATACATACATATACACACACACACACACACTCACACACATATATATATATATATATATATATATATATATATATAGAGAGTATATTATTAGTTTTACAAATAAAATATAGCATATAATTAATGCACATAGTGTGAATTATATATAATTGTATTCAGGAAATCGATCCAGCGACCTCTGATTGCAAGTAAGTCAACCGCTGAGCAATAATTGCCCACTATGTTATTTTTTAAGTAAATCATAATAAGGCACATCGATTATCGGTACAAGTATAATCAGTAGAGCGTTGGATGCAAAGGCAGTAAGTGGAAGGCATCAAAGCAATGTAATTACCCCCCCCCCCTCTATTACCGATCCCTCCATTTACCGTGCATTACTGTAAGAGCAACACGCCCCTTCACTTCAGCGGACCAAGTTATGCCTTTATTTAGTTATAACTCTGAAGTATATAGAGATGTTATTTGTGTTAAAATGTGTATATGGAATCGGGAATTCCCCGTAAATTATAATAATATGTATTTATATATTGGTATATTCATAAATACACGTGTGTATTGTAATGTATGTACATTTATATGTATATACACCCTAAACTGCTCTCTCCTACATATCTCTCAACTTAATTCAAAGGCTCTCCGGTAGAGATCGCCTCGAACGATAAGACCACTTCTTGTAGCTCCATATAAATTGTTTTTTATTATTGTCTATAGTGTGAAATATAAATAAATAAATATAATAATAAATACACAAAGTAGAATATGTACTTTATCGTCAGAAGTTTTTTTTTAATTATATTCATAGAGTTTATACATATTTATATCAGATTTTTTTGGACGAGCAAAACTAATCAATGTATGTATAATCTGTGTAAACTATTAAAAAAATGTGTTGTTGTAGAGTTTCTTCCTGCTTCTTCTTTACTTCTATAAAACCTTGCGAAGTAGAGTAGAGTCAAAAATAAAATAGATTAAAAAAATAAATTAAGGTTCAATAATAGTTTTGCTAATAGTTCCATTTTTGAATAAATCAATTTTATTTTTAATCACATTGGCAAGTAAAAGTGGCAATAGACACATAGCGTGTAGAAATGACAGCCTTAAGGTTTTAGAGCGAAGACAGTGGACCAACATGCGCAGTGAAAGATTACCTCCTGCAAGAGGGAGACAGACTTCCTTGTTAAGGTTGTTAGAAAACCGTGGTTGCGACGAAGGGTGTGAGAAAAAAGTAGAAATAAAGACGAAAGAAAGGAGAAGGAGCAATAAAAACATGAAGAAGAAAAAATATTTACACCCGCATTGTATCTATATAGCAATATATCTAATATAGCAGGGAGAACTAGTGTATAAAAAACTCTGGGTGTCGTTTTTGCTGTTATTATTGAAGACCTATGTGTGAAGCTTGTGCCCAACAGTGGACGTCTCACGGCTCAGATTAAACACGCAGATGAAGTCTTTAATGAAACGATCTCTGGTTAATTGCAAGCTGTTTAATATCCACGTAAAGTGCGAAAAACAGAGTAAAGCGGGTACTTTTTTAAACTAAACATTCTTTGCAATTATATTTACGGAACAAATTAATTTCTAATACAATAATATATTTGTTTCATAAATATTTTTAATACTTCCTTTAGCAAGAGTTCAATAGACTACCTCGTTTCATACCATTCAAAAGATTTGCCTTGAACTATGATAAGGTTCAATAGTATTGCTAACAAAATAATCACCTTTGTCCTTATATTTAGAGGTAAAGAGATAATTAAGGCTGTATTACAAAGGATATATCATTTACAATGATATAATGTTAGCGTGTTGCTAACTAAAGAACGAACAAAATCTATCGTTACTCGTTGTCCTTTTTATTTTTACTGTCGGTGTTATAAGTTATAATTTTATATAAGGTTGTTCACCCAACGGCCACTTATAATAATCTTTTATTTGTGCATACATGAAAGTAGTGTATACAGGATGTTTGTGTAAAATAAATCTAGAGTTTCATAAAAAATATTACACGAAATATATGCAAACTATGTTGTACCTTAAAGCAAGATGTTAAGGTATAGCGTAATAATGTTAAACAGAGATTTATTTAAATTTAAATAGATAATGAAAAACAAAAATAATTAAAAACGATAAGAAAATATTTATTAATTAACTGCCAAAAGAGAACTTAGGTTCGAACTGCGTTAGGAGTTGAAATTAAGTCAAAATATTCATTATCAGTCACAGCAGGTCGCGCATAGTTATTGGATTTCACGGCAGCGAAGCCTTAGAAGTTTTCATGAAAGTGATTTCGCGAAGGCTTGCCCGCTTAGTAAATTCAATTTTATGTCAGAGTGTTAAAACCGGTATTGATTCTTCTAAATGACGGATATTAATCTAGAAATACTTATACATTGATTAGTCATAGATACAAAGCCATGAAAAAGTGAATATATAACTATTTGCTATCAATTTATGTATAATACACCCTGAACAGAGAGCAATGGTGGCCCAGTGTTTAAAGGCAAACACTTGTGATCGTACGTCACGGATTCGATTCTCGGGATACATTTCATTCATTCATACTTCGCAGAAGCAAGTTTCCAGAGGATGTACAGCAGCGTCTTTCGCGTACTATAATGCCACACTGCAAAACCTAGCTCGCCTTCTAAGTATGGCGATTATGGTGCAAACCCTCATAGATATCATTCAGGGAATGCCTTGCGACACCCTATACAAAAATAAGTTTCAGAAGTAATAAATAAACAACATATATCAGCTGATAGACGGATAATGTAAGGCAAAATTATGTACAAGAAATTTTCGGCTCCAATGGCTGTCGATTGTATGTGAACGTAATACTAAATATTTAATGGCATCAGGCGTTACCTCGCGGAAGTCCATCCTAAGTAAGAAAAGGACCAATATTTAGCCACTTCCGCACATGCAGTGGTAGTCGTGCAGTATAGTTCACCGACCGCCAGCCCGCTGATAAATGCGTATGCGGCAAACAATGCGAATCACACAACCGCCACCGCCAAATTACTCAACACGTGTATCACCCCTCCACGGGGCATCATCAGGAGTTTACTAATACAGCACGTAATACTAATACAGTAGAAAATACGTTTTCAAAACTTACACTATTATATATTAAAATTAATTAGTATTTATTTTCTGTTCCTACTTACTTTATACAATTGGATGTTATTGGAATGTCGTTTTCATCACTTTATATACGTGATACTAAAAAGATTTTTAAAAGCTTTTCAGTCTTTTACTAATTAATGACTCGATAATTATGTTCGAAAATTACCTGCAAAAACAGACTTTGTACAGTCAAAATTTATTGTTCACTTAAAAGGAGTTAATATAGTACTTAACATCTACTGTCAAAAGTTAATTTGACATTTAAATCTTAAACTATGCTAAAATACTGGCATATTCGTGTTATATACCTTGAGAATCTAACTTGTCAATTATTTTTTTAAATAAATCATTTTAAAATATTTAATTTTACATCTAAAATTCATATGGAGTGTCAAATACGTCCCAATGGTGAATTTTTAACAAAACAAATATTTAATGTTACGTACGGATTCATTATTATTTTATTGTATATTTTAAAAAAATATCTTCACTGTTTCTTTAATTTGTTTTTGTTACTCGTTTAAATATTTTATACTTTTTATAACGTTTTGAATTTAGCTTTGCTTAGTTAGAAAATAATCTCTTAACTAATATTAATTTTAAATAGCATCGTTTAAAACAATTATTGACCTCTTTTGCTCTGGCATAGACGATAATATATTGCTTTAGTTTATCTGTGGAATTGTATTGAACTGAACTGTAGATAAGGATGTGGGTTTAGATCTGGATTTTCGCTGTCACAAACGAATGCAATTGACGAGATATATACCACAATACTGTTCTAGATACGATAAGCTTTTGAAATTAATATCAAACAATTTTAAATTGGTTAAGAGCTTTTGAGTAAAGAATTAATAGATTTATATTTTCACTTGCTATTGTCAGTATTGTATGTTATCGTGCCCCACAACGATTAATAAATATCATACTTTTTTCACTAGCACTGTAAGATGCCTACTGATGGACATAAGATCCTTCTATATATTACGAATAAAACTGGTTGCCTGAATCCTTCTGATGACTTTAATAAAGTCTTCGATACATTTTCTGGATGTACTTTCTACGATACCGTTATCAATCCGTGGTTTTCACTTCAGAACTGTCTCCGAGAGCTAGATATTGTAATTAAACTACTCACTGCTACATCTAATCTGCTAGGATATAATGTTTTTCGTTCATCTACGAATAGACGCCTTCAATAGAAAAATTTACAAAAATAATTTTAAATGTTAAAATGGTATTTATATAAGCAGCTTCAGTTCTAGAATGAATTAAAATTAAAATTCAATGTTAACTTGTTACTTTTAACAAATGACATATTATATATAGGAATGATGTAATTACAAATATCGTTGATAGATGGCGCCAGCAGTCGATTGCCTCGCGGTATCATTTTACGCGGGACGTACAAGGCACCGCACGGTAAAGTCGGGAATTAGAACTAGAGAGGCCCGTGTCTCTCCCGACCGCCGAGTAGTCCTCGCTTCGTGCTACATATTCAACACCCCATTCATTACACTATACACCTACACGGTTATAGTTCTCCGCGTGTAGACGTCTTCGTCGTAACTGAGGTACGATTCCCAGCGTAAAATTTTTAGTCCGTGGACCTTTGTTTCCACGGGCTCAATTTCGATGAAGCTGTACAAAGCCTGGATCGGCTAGCAGTACAACATCAAGTACATCAAATAGCTATAGCAATTAGATAATTCAATGAAGACCCAAAATATGGAGAAAGTTTAATATTAAACTTCATATACATAGGTACATCTATTCCACATTTTTAAATGACGTATATTAAAGATTAAATAGGTAAAACAATTGGCTTCAGTTCTTTTATTTTTATCTAGCTGATATTAGATTAATTTTATAATTTGTTACCTATAAATGAACATATCATTCAGTGAGCAGCACAAATTAGTTTTTTCTTCTGTTAATTTTAGTTTTTATAATAGCCAGACAAAATTCAACCGAAAAGTTTTTATTACATATATAATTTATAAAATGCGTAAAACGTTTTAGCTGAGTTTAAAAATTGCGCAAAATATACATTTTTTGTATTGTCCTTTTTTAGTTTTATGTCTGACAAAAGTATGTTAAAAAATTTTATTGTAGCATTATAAAGGTTACAGTTGATTGTAAGGTGTAAAATATGGTTAAAATTCATTTAAAAAGAGCAACTATTGAGTTTTTGGTTGTATCTTCTCAGCGGATTTATATTCCGAGCCGCTGGTAGCTTATTCACAGACTAACTACACTTAAGGGATTTATAATGTTAAGAATACTTAATGATACATAGTGTGTTCGAATTTAAATTTAATACATTGTTATAGGCGCTATTGAATTACAGCGTAATGTAAACATTTATTGATAACCTTTTCGCAAATCCGGCGAATTTAACTTGCAAAACAAATCCATTAATCGAATTTACTCATGAGTACTTTGCAATAATTCAAACGCGGAAATAGTGAAAGTTGGTTTTGTGGAGGTGAAAATTGCTACGTGTGGAAATACGTGAAAAGTTTGTTGTGCATGTAGCGAGTAATAAAATTCCTCTGATGTTTTCGGAGAGTTTTCATGAAATTATTTTCGTTATAATTTTTTTAGGTTATGTTAAATTATCAAATGTATTTAAGTTCTGTGTTATACGCTAATAAACTATATTTCATTTCTTATGTGCTACGAAAGAGAGCTGTTCAATATATAAAATCTGTAAGACTTTGTTAGAAAAAATTAAAGTGAAGAAAATTTTTGGACAGTAGATATATACTCGTATTATTTAAATACATATATACGTATGACAATGATCTACGTACAAAAATAATATTAAGTTTAATAAGGAAGAGATATATACGAGATTCGATTTAGAAATAAAGATAAGTTTGTTATACATTATAACGGCTGTTATTATTTTCTGGACCGCTGTATTATCATTTCTCTAAGTTATATTTTAAATATATTAATAAAACCAAGCTTTCGGCTAGGTACGTCTAAGCTCGAGAAAGAGATCACTCGTCGAATTGAAATAAGATCGAGAACCATTCTAGAAACATCAAAACATCTTTAATAGAATTAGGCGTTATCTTGCGGAAGTCCATCCTAAGTAAGAAAAGGACCAATATTTAGCCACTTCCGCACATGCAGTGGTAGACTTAAATTATTAACAGCAAATGAACTATACATTCCCTCTTTTAAAATATAATATATGTATATACATAATTCAAAAGTTTTTTGTTACTATAGCCGCGTTTTTGTTGTATCTATTTTTAGTTGGGCGGAATTTTTCAGTAAGAATATATACCAGTATATATTACGTACCGTGAGGTCGATCGTGAGGCAACTGTTGAAACGTAAACGTGAAATAGAGAAACGTTAACCAAACATCCAATTCGTTGACAGCAAAATTAACGCTACTAGAATAGTTGGTGCAATATCTGATATGTGTCTGTTACATCCGACTCTGTACAAACTAGCTTTGACGTGACTCAAGATATACAATGTTAATGGAAAATTCACGCTATAGATTGAATTCTTATATGAACACGAAATAGGTTTTATTTATTAAAAATAAAAGTTATATTTTTAAAACTTAAAATCGAATCCGAAAAAATATGTCAATAATGATAAATTGGTCATACTGTCTTTAGCGTCAAAGCCTTTGATTTTACAATAAAAGTTAATATTTACGTGTTTATTTTGCTTACTTTCCAACATATGGCAGTGTTTAATACACCGGGTTACTCTTATCTCTTTTTAATTTATTTCCTAACTTAAATCATAATCTATTTTAAACTTAAGTAAGTTTTAATAATTATTTTTAACTTTTTTATTATTTAGTCGTGCCTGGTGTGTTATATGTTTGTTGTTTTCTTTCACAAAGCCATAACAATGAAACAAATTCGGTGTTTAATATAACAGTTATTGCGATCATTAGATATTGGTATTTAAAGTTTTACGACATATCATTATATTGTTTGCAAGAATCTTATTTTGGACATGAAATACGTGTATTTCAGCAGTGGACATCTTTACGGCTGAACCGTCGATGATAATGTTACTCTATCTGTGCAAATTTTAGTTGTCGTGTATTGCTAGGGATACTGTGTTATTGAACTTGGTTCAGACTTGATCAAAATAGCATAAAGGGCTGTTCTCGTGATCGTCTTCTATACTTTTCCGGTGATGAAGTTTTCATAAGTTATCACCACTTGTGAGTATCATACGATATATAATTATAATAAAAATTATTCTAATCTAAAGATTTTTTTTGTAATATGATTGCGATGAGATATGATAGGAAAGTAAAATCGATGTAGTCATGCAAGTATAAAAAGCGCAAAGCAAAATAATTGCCGGCGCTAATAGCTAGGCCAATTTAGTGCACGGATTGGGGGCCTTTCAGCCGTAATTGAGAGCGGTTGATGGGCCTATCGATCGTGTGCTATGATGTAACTAGATATTAGAAGGCATACTATATAATCTTTTCACATATTTAGGTCATAATTATATATATCTCGTATTTTATTTCTATCATAATGTGTTAACCGATGTGCCAATGTGCCAATATGCTGAAACTAAAATAAAAAGGCTAACTGGTAATATGTGTAAAAGCTATAAACATGTGAATAGCTCATTTTCCCCTGTTTAATATATGTAAATAGATAATTTAAAATAAAGCAAATTCAAAATTAGAATTATTTATATATTTAATACTATTTATTGTACATGCTACAATATACACATAGTAGCATAATAGTAAAGAAAAAATTACAAAGAGCGGATTTCTCGTACGAGGAAATTTCTTCAAGACAACCGTAGTATGGATATTTAATGGAATCAGGCGTTACCTCGCGGAAGTCTATCCTAAGTAAGAAAAGGACCAATATTTAGCGGCAAACAATGCGAATCACACAACCGCCACCACCAAATTACTCAACACGTGTTTCACCCCTCCACGGGGCATCTTTAGGAGTTATGTTTCACCGATTAGTGCCAAATACAGAGTCAAACAAATATATGTACTCTGTTGTTGCCGCATACGCATTTATCAGCGGGCTGGCGGGCGGTGCATTTCATTGCACGACTACCACTGCATGTGCGGAAGTGGCTAAATATTGGTCCTTTTCTTACATAGTATGGATAGTAATAGTAGAGGAATAAATAATGGTTGTTTTGTGTATTTGTACTCGTATTGCTAAAATAATGGTTGTGATGATGAAATGTTGTAATTTAAAAATGTTTTGTCGTGTATATTACTTTATAATTTACAATTTATATTTTGCAAAGTTTTTCCTTTATACTCAATATTGTTATTGTCTAGAATTACGTGATTCTATTGTTGGTTTTTATTCTTTGTATGAGGAACTGCCCTGTATGAGATTTTTTCGTTTATGTAATTATATAACACTTGCTATATATTCTAATGTATATCATCTTTTTTATACGAGTATCGGGGTGAAATTCTTCAGGTAGGTGGGATTTTTATCTTTGGATATCTTTGGAGGGGCCGACAGGTATCCTATGGAACTTGCAACTACGGGATAATATACCTGTAAAGTATAGATAATTATTATCAGTGGATGTAAATATATGTATATAAAAGTAAATATAAGTATATATTTCAGTTGCTGTCGTTTCGCCCACAGATGCCCACTGCAAATAACAAGCCTCCCCCAAAGATATCTATGGGGTGATATACCATAATCACCGCGGTTGGCAAGCGGGTCGGCGACCGCAGTGCAATGTTATGGTACGAAGAGAATACTGCTGCCCATACTCTGGAAACATGTTTGTGAATAGTGGCAATTATATAACAATTGATTCACAAAGTGTGAATCATATAAGATTGCATACCGGGAATCGAAACCGTGACCCAAGATCGCAACTGTGTCTTCTACCGCTAGGCGAAGAACTTACGATAATCTACACTCTCGTTGTGCTTCTTCTGTTTGTACTCTCTTTACTTGTACTCTTTTTAAATATTTACATCTCTATGTATTTCTTTCTTCTATGTATACGATAGAGCCTTTAAATGGCTTATAATAGAGGCGACGTGTATAGGCCTACTAAGTGAACTGATATATTCCAAGATGCGTGTAGTGCAAGATAGGTCATCGTGGCATTTCAGAAGAAGCTTGTACGTTGCTGTGGCCGTGGACGTTGCTGATTCATTGACATGATAATGATAGACGCATTTAGTCTTTTTTGATCGTAGAGTCGTATTAGATCTACCAAAATATTTAATGGAATCAGGCGTTACCTTGCGGAAGCCCAGACTCTGTGTTTACCACTAATCGGTGTAACATAACTCCTGAAGATGCCCCGGGGAGGGGTGAAACACGTGTTGAGTGATTTAACGGTGGCAGTTGAGTAATTCGCATTGTTTGCCGCATACGCATTTATCAGCGGGCTGGCAGGCGGTGCATTTTGCTGCACGACTCCCACTGCATGTGCGGAAGTGGCTAAATATTGGTCCTTTTCTTATCTACCAAAATATGAGTACGTAAAAAAAAATATTACTCGGTATGAAAAAACTTGTCTTACCTCCTGTACCGTTCACGCCAAATTAAAATATTTACTCGACTGTACGTATTTAATACGCGTTCTAATTAACTTCAGGTTAATTTACGTTTTTCCTTACAACTCCCGTAATTTATTTTCATGTGCTTTTCAAGTTACGTAATGAAGGAGCTTTAATAAAGTTCCTGTAAGGGACGCAGCGCAGGGATGACGTAATAAAGCTAGAAAGCTTAACAAACGTTCAATACAGGAAAAGCTTTTTTTTACAATTTTATCTAAACATACTTTGCTTAAAATGAAAAGAAGTTATAAGTCGTTTAATTTTAAAAAATTGCCTTAAAACTTACCAATCTTTTACTGAATATGTGACGGCCTTTTAATATAGGTACAGTAACATAACTAAAGCATATAAATGGCTTAAATAATTGTTGTGGGTGTAATAAATGTAAACAAATATAAAGATGCTTTTACATGTGACTCCTTTTTGTAAAATAACATGTATGAAAGAATCTGTAAGATATACTTTTTGTAGTTATTATTTTATGATTTAAAAAAAAAGTTTTATTCCATTTATCACCGCCATCACAGCATCAATATTATCTCGACGCTTTACGCGACAGCCGGAACGGAGGCTTGATGAAGCTTGATCACGTTCGATACGGGCACGTAACGTATTTCGTTATCGGAACTGTATCAAGTCGAATGAAGATCCGGTGCAATCGAAAGTTAGATAAGATAAATCCGTTCTGTATCAAATATCCTTTTCAAAGTTCAGTTAATTTAATTTTTAATAAAAATCAAAATTTTAATGTTCAAATAGGCATCAACATAAAATGTCGGCATTTTTGTATCAACAGGAAGCTACTAATAGCTCAAAAGGCAGTTCAGCTGAGAAGAGCAGGCGAAACTTAACAGTTGCTCTTTAATATAGTTTTATAAAGAGCGCTTGACAATAATTAGCTTCCTGAGTGATAATCAACAACATTTAACCCTTAATAGCCTGATTTACGAAAGTAATTTTTTTTAATATTACTGTGTTTGCTTGAGGGTCTAGATGAAGGGAAAAATAGATTTTCTTTATTTCGTTGGAAAGAATATTATACAACAGTAAAATTCGTACAGCCAACCTATAAAAAAAACTAATAGTAATGTGAACATTCGGTTTAAAAGATTGGTATCAAAATTGAAAATATAGGCTATTAAGGGTTAAGTCCACGCATTAACATCAACATAGTATTCTTGGATAGAATTATATACTTCTTTCAATAATCATTTTAATTTATGGATTTTAAATCTCTCAGGTGGTAGATCTGAAATTAATTGTGAGATTTTATTACACATGTACCAATAATCATAAACATATATTGTTTTTACGTAATAGAAAGTAAGAAACACAGAGTCTCTCTCTCTGTGTTTGGCGTAACATAACTCCCGAAGATGCCCCGTGGAGGGGTAAAACACGTGTTGAGTGATTTGGCGGTGGCAGTTGTGTGATTCGCATTGTTTGCCGCATACGCATTTATCAGCGGGCTGGCGGGCGGTGCACTTTGTTGCACAACTACTACTGCTTGTACGGAAGTGGCTAAATATTGTTCATTTGTTGCTTAGGATGGACTTCCGCAAGGTAACGCCTGATTCCATTAAAGTAATAGAAAGTGTATCGTAAATGTAGTGGTGACGTTTGGCATTGAATCGTGGTCCTTTAGTTGGAGCTTTGGTGTCAACCTTACAGTCGCTCAACGAACCATAAGATTTGCTAGAAATTTCTCTTTGAGATCGCAGTAGAGTACTATAGACCAACGAAAATTCATACAAAAGCCCAACATGATTAGCATACTGAATTTGCAGTAGGCAGGTCACATGACACGTAGAAAATATTGCTGCTGTGGCCTTAACCCTTTCCACTCCAATGTCGAGTGTCACTCGACACTGATTTTGTTCCACAAGCTCCACTGTCGAGTGATACTCGACATGGTGTAATACTTCTTTTTGCGGAAAATTTTAAAACAGGAAAGATTTTTGTTACTAAAATGTTTGAATCACGAATGAATGAAACATATTCTAGAATCGCAAGATACTATAACAATTAAATTTTATAGATGCTACATAACAGCCTTAGAGTGGAAAGGGTTAAAGTTCTGGAATGGAGATCATGAACCAGAAACCTCAACGTAGGGTGACCACACACGCGGGCGGACAAATTTCCTTGTTAAGACTAAAAACGCTTGATGGCAGACTGGTTCTTACAGTTCTTATTGGAAATCTATGACGGAGGCTTATATCTATGAATATTTGACGCTAATATGAAGATTGAAACAAGAGTGTAGAAATAAAAAGTAGAGAGCGTCAAAATTTGTTAAAGGTTGTATAAAAGACTCCCTACCTCGATGGGGGTGAAGAAAGGCCCCCAAATAGAAGAGTAATAAAAAAGAGAAGAGTCTCGAAGCAAGCAGCGACATCAATTTTTTGTTATCTTTTGTTTGGTGGAGGAAAAATTGATCAGTAGGCTCCTGGTATATTGCGTTATTTCGTGAAGACACGTTTCCATTCTATTAAAAGTTAGATGGATGTATGGTGATAAGTTTTACCGCTTTGAGTTATTATTTTTTCACTCGAGTTGACATCTGAAGTGCATTAGGAAATCAAAGTAAGCACGCCTGCGTCTCGGTGCGACCGGAAATGAGAAAGTATACGTCACGGCAACTGCCGGGGCCGCGAAGTACATTCGGCGAGAAAAGTTTTTGTATTATTATTCTGCGTGTGGTATAAAATAAATATAAATAAATAAAACGTATTTCATTTCGTTTTAATCTTTCTTACAACTATTAACGTAATCTTAAATGAAACATAAAGTTATGCTCATAATTGAAATTTAAGTAGATTTTCAAATGATATAGCTTTGATGTTGTGAAAAGTAACACAATAAAATGTAACTTGTGCGCTTCACAGATTACGATGCATTTGAAAAGCTCGAAGCTTTAAATTGAAAGATGCCATAACTGATGACGTATGATGTTAGTTTTTTTTTCTATCAAATCTCTCTTGGCATTGTTCTGGCCATGTAGTGATCAATGTAAATATAATTAAGTAAGAAAGTATGAGTGATTGACTTTGACTCTGTGTTTGGCACTAATCGGTGTAACATAACTCCTGAAGATACCCCGTGGAGGAGTGAAACACGTGTTGATTGATTTAACGGTTGCAGTTGTGTAATTCGCATTGTTTGCCGCACGCGCATTTATCAACGGGCTAGCGGGCGGTGCAATTTGTTGCACGACTACCACTGCATGTGCGTAAGTGTCTGAATATTGGTCCTTTTCGTACATAGGAAGGCCTTCCGCAAGGTAACGCCTGATTCCATTAAATAAATATTATTATTTGAATAATCATCATTTTAGTCGTAGGACGTCCACTGCTGGGGCTTCTTCCGTAAATTTTCCAAGAAGATCTTCTGTTTAATGCGATTTTAAATTTGGTTTATAATTTATTAGATAAGTTCAGCTAAACATAATAACATATAGCAACACTAAACTTTTATAACGCGATAAGGCTTCTTTCCTTTTGTGTTATTTTTACATCTGAAGTGACATCTCCGAACTACATAAATAAGGTCGTCTGTCCGTCCATCTCGTCGCTGTTACTTTGTAGTTCAGGCATCACCCACAAAATTTAAATAGGACCAGTAAGAAGCGTCCTGCATTTAGCATCTTCTAGTCTTAACAAGGTAGGCTGTTCAATGCATCGAGTCGTGGTCTATACTTCAGAGCCTTAAAACCTGGTCTATGGTCAGTTTCGCGCGCGATCTGTTCAATTTGTCAATACGCCGGTCTTTGATTTTTACTTTCATTCGTCTACGGATCTTTTCCTTTATTAAAAGTAACTATGAATTTATGTACATATATTTATATATGTGTGTATAGTAATGTGCGTACACCCTAAAACTGCCTCCGTAAACTGCGTCGATTCTGTCAAGGACTGTCAATATTTAGTATCGTCTGATATTGGGATGGAAAGTAAACACTCCTGAAACTTATGAAAACCATATGTGTGTATATATATATACACACACACACACACACATATTTATATATATACGTATATAGTAGATGTGTATTTATATTTTACATAGTACATACACACATGTACTATTATTATTGCCTGTTTTTTCGTCGTAAGTAACTGTACAATTATTTTTATATGTTTGTTTAGGGAAGAACAAAGTCCAATACGTGTCGTATACGTATGTATCAAAAAGCAGAAAATTAACACGTTTCCATTACGTGTGGTAATTAGATGAGGAAATTAATGTATTTATTTTCATTTATTTAAATAATGCCAGGAATATTGTTTATTACTGGAGGAATGCTTAGTTAATCAAGTCACGTAATAGAATCGTAAAAATTGCTGTTTGAAAAAAAAGGTATTTCACATTGAATTCTTAGAGTTGAAATTATGAAAATTCCCCCAACGTCTTAATCAAGCGTGAAAGTATTAAAAACTCCTAATTGAGCAGCAAACTTCGCGAATAAACAAAAGTTAAAATCTAATACGGGGAGTGGAATTAAGAATCGAGAGAAAAAAAAAATTGTAAAGTAACATTACGAGTTTGTTATAATGCGTTTTCATCTACAAGCAAGAGTTTCGAGTTTTTTGATAAACCAAAAAGTTTAATACAATTACGAGGTTGTTACCCATTGCTTATTATCTTTAACGTTGACGTGGAGACACGTGTACACAACAGAACAACGGATAAAGAGGTAAAAGTAAAAATGTATTCTGCAAACATTTCGTACCATTTCTAATTATATACCCAAGGATTCTTTAAGGCTTACTCAGAGATTTATTTTGATTTGGCCTCTTCTTACCCAAATCCTCGCATAGCGAGTGCTTCCCGTACCTTAGCAAAGGCCAAAAGTCGTCCCGAAGACATACTCCTCACGCCCATCACAGGATTCCCACAGAACACCCACCACACCACACCACACTCGCTGCAGACACTCACAACACTGCAAGCACTAACCACATAGCATCAGCGACCACCATTGACATTCCGAACAGGACATCGCGTCATTCACAATAGTACAAAACACTACTCACCACACCACGACACCCGTTCTTAGGGCCGCTCATTTCCTAACCCTGAACAGTGTGGGTGAACTGAAGTAGAATTCGGATCCATCCTTGGCTCGCCTATGGTCCGCGCTGCCGTCCCAAGCTGCATACACAACATCAACACTACACAGCTCTACTCTGGTAGAGCGATTTACTACGTATGTCATCGTACAACTAGAATGCGTCTGTCTAGTTTCTGTTTTATTTTTAAGTTCACGGACCCTTCCGCTCCGTGAACTCAATTCCGATGAAGCTGTAAAATCCCCCGGGCTAACAGCACCAATTTCAATCGAAACCAAGTAGCAAGTTATTTCTACTTGTGCATCTATTAATTTATTAAATTAATAGATTCGTTAAAATATTTCATTTCTATTCTCACCTATATCAGGCTACGAAATTTACTTAAAGTAACCATTTACCAATGCATTGGTTTCGACGAATATGGTATAATTGTCTTCGCTGGCCTGATGCGGTGGGCTCTACCGGTTTATTCATTTGAGAGCAATCGAGTTTGCACTTAAACTGGACCAACTTTAGCATACTATTAAGCACCGTTTGCATTAGTCATGCGCATTGCATAGAGTAGCTAACGCGTAGAGGTGTCAAATATTTTTTTGAGACTGAATATTATTCAAAAAAAAATTCTAGAATAATATTACCCAATTAGTTTTGTCATCTTTGTCGTAGTTTCAGCTTGCATAAGATATCTATGTCAGGATGCATCGCCACGCTAGTCAGGTGGGTTTGTGATTGTAATGTGGTGTTATAGTACACAGAAGACGCTGCTTTCCATTCTCTGAAAATTTGTTTGTGAGCAGTGAAAAACCTTTATAATGAATGCACAAAGTGTGAACTGTGTTAGATTATCGCGGATGTGAAAATAATATGTGTGTGGAATATTAGTGATGTGTGATCAATGGGAACATTAGTTTCACTGCTAATATATGTTATATTAATGTTATTTCAGTCGGAGGAGAGGTCGCTAACAGAGGCTTTGTTGATATATTTTTAATAGGACCGGTTGAAAGCGGACAGTCTATAGCGTTTTCCGTTTCTATATATATATATATATAAATATATATAAACGGCTCAAATGTTTCAAAGTTTATTAAAAATGCATGACAGTACCCGGCGATAAATATTGAACATCGACCTTTGGAAAGAAACAATAGGCTAATTTCGGCTTCGCAGAGCACTATCTCTGTCCCACACTACGTATATATATATATATAATAATACAATACGTATTATATTACTATCTGGAAACAGTAGGATAGAAGGATGTTAGGATTCATATTGGCAGGGGATGTGACAGGGACTTAAATTTGCAATGTACGACAAATGTACGAGTGTTTTTGTTTAACCCATTAACGCCCAAAATGAAACTGCAGTATATTTTTCTATTGTTTTTCTATTTATTAATCCATAAGGGATAAAATATGATATATAAGAAGATAAAATGAAAAAAATATATTTACATATCAAGTTTTAGGGGTGTACTCAGCCGTGTACAATGGGCGCTTTAGGAGTGAAATTGTTTGAAACAAGGTCGTTCAACACATAGCGTTTTCAAACATATTTCGCAACGCCAGCGAATTCTTTGGTGACAGATAACACATCGCAATGGGTTTTCCATCCGTTCAGGATTATGACCATTATTGTTCCGACCCCCTAGTGCCGCTGAGGATGACGGACGGCTCTTAGTTTCCGTTGGACGTAAATAAGTCCGTGCAATAATTCGTCTGAAAGATAACTGGTCCATGTAAGTTATCTCTTGTTTAGTTTTACTGAGCAAAACATGTAGTCGCCAAGCATTTGATATCGCCATATCTAACAAATAGGTAAATATAACCCACCACCACTTTTTTCCTTTTATTGAAATCCGATAAAGGCTGATAGACTGATCCATTTGGTCAACTCCACCCATTCCTTTATTATAGTTGACAAACATTTTAGGTATATTTACGTCAACCTTTTGCTTTCTGGTGTTACACCATCGTTTGACTTTGCCTAGAGGCTCTATGTCATCAAAATTAGTTCCCATTGTAACGACATTATTGTCCTTCCAACGTACCATAGTTATCTCATTCTTTGTATCAAAACTATAATCATATTCCGCCCTAGGCTTCTTCTTCATATCATATCGGTAATTTCATAAGTAGAACTATGGGTTGGCTGAGTTTTCCTCCGTACAGGTAAATGTACATCACATTTTTTGGCACGTTTTGCAGGAATAGGTCTTAGCGGCTCATCATCACTGTCGCTCAATTCCGAAACATCGTAGTCAGGATGACGCCGACCTACCTCAATAGTCCCTGGAACGTCCATAGGGAATCTTGAAGCCGCCAAATTATCTTCATTACCTTCTTCCTCATCACTCACCACAGCCGGATCTGGTGGCACTAATACCATATCGTACTCTTCATCATTGCTTTCATCAGCCATAATTGATTCCAAGGCTTCCTCCAGTCTCTTATAACTGGTAAATACGTTCCGATTTGCCATTTCAACTTATAAGTAATAGTGTAAACAAAACGAAATTTTAGTACGAATCTGCCCGCTGTACCCGCTTGTGTACAACAAATGAAACAAACCCTACTTTACAAGTTTTGTAATAAACTTTAATTCTTATGTTATTATTACCAACACAAATAAATAGACTCCATAAAAATAAAAAAAAAAGTTGAAATATTTCACTATTTTTGATAAAAACCAACAAAATAATCTTACCTTGTATGTCGTGTCTGGACTCCGTATTTTATAACAAAATAAGTGACATTTGTTTTCGCGCCACCGCCTATTTTTATTTATTATATGGTAACTAGTTTCAACTAGATTTGTAATTACTAACTACTTTCAACACTTACCACGGATAAAATACATAATTTATTGATTAAGTAGTTGTACCTGTGCAGGTACAGAGGGCGGTAATGGGTTAATTGAAGTTATTGATTTAAATCAAATATTTTTACTGCTACATCCCCACCATATCTACCTTATTTGTACCAAAACCTTTGGATATTACGAACGCTGCTTAGACTACAGAAATAGACAAAAAGTTGCATAAATAGATAAACATGCATTTAATGTAATTATTAATGTATTTTATTAATAAAAATAATAATAATTTAAACTTAACAACGAAGAAAAAACAAATCGAATTTCTTACTATCGAGGAAAACGTCTACAAACTTCTGAGTGCACTATCGTTAATATTTGTCTATAATATATATTAGAGTTTATTAGTATGTTTGAGAATATAAATGTAAATATACATATATATACATATATATTTATATGTGTTACTACTTTGATGAACATGTTTCTGTTTTAAAACGATTGCTAATGTTTTAAAGAATCCTTTAGTTGTTTATGAGTGTTTTCTCTACAACCAACTTAATCTGTGCGATCAAAAATATACTCGATTTATGCGAATGCTCCGGCAAATGGCTCCTTTGACGTTTAACTTCAATCCGCAGGGGAGCGCCGGCGCTAAGGGAATCTCGTCCAATGCTTCTCGAATTAAAGACAGTGCACTCAGAAGTTTTCAGACGTTTTCCTCGCTAGCAAGAACTTGGATTTGTTTTCTTTATTCCTTGTCGGGTTTACATTATGATTTTCATTTATGAAATACATTAATTACTATAAGAATTTTCATTTATTTATTCAACTTTTTATTAAACGCTTTTATTTAGTTCGACCCGTACGGAATTTATTTGTTTATTTATTTGGATCAAAATTAGAAATTGAAATTTAAGCACCTTCCCGTTGTCAGATTGATCTGAAATTTGGTACACACATTTAATTTAGATGACAATACAAAATAATAAAATCAATAACATTATAAATCTACGATAGCCGCCGATACAAAATGGCGGATTACATATTTTTCCTTAACCCCCTCGATATGGGTATCAAATGAAAAGGCTAGACTAGTAAAACACGATGATTATGTCAAAATTTAAAATTCAAGATGGACGACGTTCCAATATGGCGGACTAGGTACATAATTTTAAACAACCACCACAATATGGGTATCAAATAAAACCGTTTAAAAAACCGTTTAACTTAAAAGCTTTTTTACCGATTTTTATTGTCTATTACTTTATTCTTAGCAGCGCCTATGTCTAAAGGGTTTGATACAAAAAAGAAATATATGAAGTTTGTATATTTTTACATTTTGTATCGTCGTTTCAGCTTATAGACACTCACTGCAAGGTATAGATATCCTACAAAAATATTTACGAATGATAAACCATAATTGACACGCTTGGGGGGCGTATTAGCGTTTGCAGTGTGGTATAATAATACATAGTGAACGCTGCTGCCCATCCTGGAAACTCGATTGTGGGCAGTGGAAATACTGTATCGTAATGCTCAAAGTGTGAAAGATTGTACCCAAAAAATCGAACACGCGACCTACGATCGCAAGTATCAGTGCAACCAATTTTTACTCAATAATTTTCACAAGAAGTTACGTAAAAAAATAAAATTTATTAATTTTAATTAATTTAAATTACTTTTAGCTGCATTTTTAAAAAGCGTATATATATTATTTAAAGATAGATTTATTTATAACTTTAAGCTTCAATAAATGTCTTTGTGTAATGGAATGTATAAAATACTTCTTCAAATATGTCATGGGTTAAACGTATATAATTATTGCACAAAATGTGAATTATGTAAGATTACATTCCGGGAATTGAACTCGCGACTTGCGATCGCAAGTTTTAATCTTCTACCGCTTGGCTACCACTATTCAATGAT
The DNA here is from genome assembly GCF_028537555.1 of Battus philenor. NCBI lineage: Eukaryota > Metazoa > Arthropoda > Insecta > Lepidoptera > Papilionidae > Battus > Battus philenor. The sequence continues at coordinate 12,098,868 of NW_027181679.1, read as the reverse complement.
AGATGATTGATGAAATAATAATAAGAATTTCTAAAATTCATTGTTAGTTATATATAAAATAAAAAATCAAAGAAAATAACGTGTCAGATTTAATTTTTTTTACTAAAAATTGTTATCTAAATTTAATCAAATATATCAGGAATAAAACTGACTTGTATCATTTAGCTTCATTCTTTCTTCACGTTCAACGAAAACCAGATGACCACGTGGTAAAAAATGCCTTAAGCCTTCCAGAATTCCCAAGATCTCCCTCTTGCGTGCGTCCAAAAGTTACGTGGTGGTCTAATATCGGAAAGGAACTGGAAACCCTTCAACTCGATGCAGAGACAACCCAGGATAGAGTGGCCTGGCGCAAATTGATAAGGAGACCCGACCCCAAGTAAAGGGAAAAGGGAAGGAAGAAGAAGATTAAGACTTTGTTAGCAATACAACGCAATTCAAATACGTCATCACGGATATTTAAAATTACATTTAATATGAATTAAAATGACTGCAGTTTATAAATTTAAAAAAAATACTTTTTTGACTGATGTATTTGAGTTTGCTTGCTTGTGTTCTTTTATAGTGAAAAACGGGTCGCAGTGTTAATTATAAATATGTTGCTATATTTTTCTATCAATATATGTCATGTATACCGCAATGTTTCTTAGGTCAATGCATATATAAATATTACGGTTCAAATAAAACTTAATGAAATAAGAAAAGTAGTTTTCAGAAGTTGGATTAATTGTTTATTATTTACTGTCTATCACTGCAGACTTTGTACTTCCAGAAGTTATTGTACAGACGAAATCGAATAAAAAAAATATTTCAAAGTGATCACTTTATATGAGGTGATAGGTAACTGGTGTAAATGTAATAGTCGCCCCCTCTAAACCTTTTATAGCTATAACCAACACGATGTATAATATGTATGTTAGAGCTTATATTAAATTGCAGATGGACATCCACTATAAGGTATAGGTGTCACCCAAACGATGACTGGTCTTGCACTGCCTGCATCCAAGGACTTCCTGCAGCCTTAACTATATTGTCGGTCTACCTAGAGAGGGCCTAGCCACGGTTTGTCTACCTTATAGAGGCCGCCACTCGAGAACCTTTCGACCCCAACTGTCACAGGCTACTCGAGAAATATGCCTCGCCAACCGCCGCTTTAGACCGGCAAATGTTCGAGCTACGACAGTGTTCTTGGGTTCTTAAAGGAATAAGGGAAATAATTCGAAGTTATCCTGTCTGTAAACAAAAGACTATCTTAGGAGATAAAGATGGCATCTAGAACCTTGACGCTTATTTTAAAAGTTGAATTAGGAATTGTGAATAGATCTTTGATACAAAGAAGCCTAATATTATTGCATTTGTTTCAAGGTCTCACTGCTTCTCTTCCTAGGACGGCCGCCCGCCCTAGCTTCCGCCTATAGCGAGCGCGATGCGAAGTAGGTTCCGGATCCTACGTTCGATCGCCGAGCAGTCCCCGCTGCCATTTCAAGTGGCACATCTACTCTCACTATATTATACACTCACACGAGTATAGTTTGTTACTTTCATGCGATAATCATCGTTCAACTAGCATACGATTGGTCCAGTATATTTTGTTTAGTTGGACTCTTTAATTTCGCGAAACCAATTACAATGAAGCTGTAAAATCTTTTAGAATAGCAGTACTTTATCACACGAAACAACACAATACAAAGGTCCCAATAAGTATATTGAAACATTTTATAATGAAAACAAAAGAAATGCAGAAGTTTCATGAACGCTGCAATCCAATTTCATTTTGTTATTTTATGTATACGAAGTTGTTACGCTGTGATATAAAAGTTGGTAACTGAGAGACAATTTCAATTATAAGTTAGTTTACGTCTCAGGCTCTTTCGTTTCTTTGCTATGGAAAGTCTTGATGGTTCTATATTAATTTAGAAATTCAGATATATGTATATATTTATTTATTTAATCATAACAAACATGATTTTATCATTGTGGACATTTTGTTAGTAATAAATGTTTAATTTCTACGCGTATTAATTTTAATTATTCAATAGCGTCCTAGATGGCGCTACTAGCATTTTAAAAATATAACCTATCCACATCATTGTTTCCAGACATAACTTAGGGGTCTTCTAGACAAGAGTGAATAGGTTTCTTCTAGACAAGCGTGTAGTACCGTAAACCTCGTCATCGTTTAAGATTAGGCAAGACAGGTCAAATGCAAGACCTATAAAGGATAAAGGATAAAAAACTACCAACATTTTTAACTTAAATTTATATTCAGTAATCATAATGTGATTAAATCAACGCAGTTAAATTAATGTGGTATAACACTGAACAACTAGTCCTAGTTGTTTATTATTTAAGACAAAACATGCACCAAAAGCAAAAAAAATGTTATATTTAAATAAAGCAACTTGTTGCTATGTTGTTAATGCTGGGAAAGATAGAGAGGATTAGATATATCTTTCGATAAAACAAGTAATATGATAAAATAAATTTATTCAACACTGGAACTTTTAACAGAACTCTAATTGATCGACAAATTATTTATTAAACTATTTTATTTTTGAATTGGCAAGGCAATAGTTGCGTAGAAGAAGCAAGAAGAAACTCTGTAACAACACAATTTTAATAGTGATTTATGTTTATATACTTTACCGGGTAAAGCATAAATTTTAACTTAACTAATGTTAAACTTGACTATTTGTATTTTAATCAAAATAATTAGCACACGTCACTGATAAGGATTCGTAACATTTAAATATTCGTTTATTCAATAGCAAGTTTATTTCGCCTATTTATTTTTAATATGCTTTTCGATTTTTTAAAATAATTGTACAATAATGTTTTGCGAAATTTTGTTAAAAATTCTGATTCCGTTTATAACATTCGAATCAGAGAATTTTTGCAGTTGAAACTATGGTATGGTAAATTTTTCACGGTGCTTTGTAAATATACTATATTTTAAATTTTGTATTTATAATGAACGTAAATAATATTATTATAAATATATTGTGAGGCCACGATAACAATACAGACTTCTACAAATCGATTTATCAAGGACATTCGCAGCTTTATACCGAATGAAATTAGATTTTTATCCTTGGATACGATCAATTTTTTTGTTTCTCTGAACATGTTTCTCTTAATTTTTTGTCATCAGTGATGTGTGTGACAGCCGTAGGCATTCAAACTTGCTATCCACAGTTCTAAATCACTAAGCTATAATAATTATATTAAAAAACCATCTTTAAAAAAAACATCATAACACAGCAATATTTTTAATCTTATTCTTCACGTCTGTTCCTGCTGTCCCATAGTAGAATAGGAAGTGAATAGAGTGATCATCTTATTAATTGATTTAATGTATTAATAACAAGACGGTGATTACTTAGAATTATTTTCCATGACCCCCGCTATCGGAAACCTCTCGTTCCACCCTCTATTTTGTTGGGAACAGGGTTTTGTGGGGCAATCATTTTTTCAATTCTTTTTTTATTTTACAGTTTCTTTTCTATTCTTTCGCTCTTTAACATTTGTTCTATTACATTTTTAATTTATCTTGATTCCTTTTTTTGTCACCATCTTATCCTCAGTCACAGTCTAGATCTATTTTATTGTCACGATGTCTTACATTTTTACTTAAATTATTTATATTTACAGTTTTATCTTCAGTTTTTTTTTATTTAATTATATATCTAGTATTTACCTTTTGTTTTGTTTCCTTATTACTTAGAGATATTGTCATATAAGTGATGCCTGGATCGTCGACTGGCTTCTTGGAAGCCCACCATGGTGCAATAGAAAACGGCTGAATGACAAAGGATATATTACGCTTAGAGATTACGTCGTCCGTGCGTCTTATGATATCCCTTCGAAGAATTATGTCATCTTAACGGACGACTGGCATCACGAAGAGTCCCACCCCCTTGCCCCGCACCTGGAAGGCCTGCGCCGAGTGTGTATACGCGAAACCCCATTCCGCGTCTCGTATCTTGAGTGATTTCTCCCACGCTCTTGAATAGATAAAATATACTAAGACTATTAAAATTGGTTTACACACAAACTAAGACTAATTAATTCAAACTAACTACGCTATCGTCGCTTCGCGTATGCCCGCACAGCCAAACACTGGCCGTAACACTACTAGAAATTGCTTTCTTAGTCTCTCAACTACGAGTGTTAGGATCGGGGACACTAAAAGTCTCACTAGATTCAGTAATTTTAAGGTGATCGATGTATAAACAGGGCCACGAAACATTGTTACAGCAGAACATAGGTTTCAGGAGTAGAGTGAACGACACATATCCTGGGATGCGCTATTCAAAATAACAATGCTAGGGACTGCAGCAAAAAGCTCCTTCCATGACACAGAAGACGATCACTGAGAAGGTTTTAGTGTCATAGTACCTCACAAATTTCCCCTCGAAATGAATAAGGCAAGTTAGAAAAGGACCAATATATAGCTACTTCCGCCAATGCAGCAGTAGTCGTGCAATAAAGCACTAATCGGTGTAATATTACTCCTGAGGATGCCCCGTGGAGGTGTGAAACACGTGTTGAGTGATTTAACGGTGGTAGTTGTGTAATTCGCATTGTTTGCTGCATGCGCATTTATCAGCTGGCTGGCGGGCGGTGCACTTCATTGCACGACTACTACTGCATAGCGGAAGTAGCTATATATTGGGCCTTTTCTTACTTAGGATGGACTTCCGCAAAATAACTCCTGAATCCATTAGATATGAATAAGGTACTCAGATGTAAATAGAGAATTTTTCCGCTATTGTTTATACGAAAATAAATTGCTGTTCTTCTTTTTAATATTTTCTTCGCAAATATTAATTTTATTATCTTTAATAGAACCTTTTTAGTATTTTATATGAAAATATTTTAAAAAATCTGAATTGGTCGTACCGTTCTCAACATTGGTAGTTACAATTAGTCTGCTCATTTTCATTTAAATATAGAAAAATATATGTTTACATTAATACGTCTAGAAAAAAAACATTTTGATAGAGTCAATGTGAAATGATGTTTAATAATCATTTCTGTATATAGCTACATCTGAAATGTGTAGATAATATTATTTAATTGTTACGTTTGCTCTGCTACATGATTACACTGTGCAAAACCGCAAATAGCTTCATGTACATCAACCCACAAGAGTTATGTTAGTGCTCTATTCAATGACTTCTTCGACACACTTCACTCTATAACCGCAGTTGACTTTTTATCTATTTCATTCGGTGGAGGCCATAAATAATTTCTTATAAATAATTTATGGCCTCCACCGAATTTTTAACACCGTAATTTTTTTGACAACCGTTTCTTTTACATGAGACTAAATTTATTAGAGTAATAGTAGAAGCTGAAGTTCTTGAAAATATATTATTAAGAGAGGTTATATACATTATTAAGTTATTATACATATCGCTCGCAACTACATAGCATATAAATTCACTATGAATTACTTGTTTACCTTACTTCTGTGGTGATCCTTTTTCTTTGTTTCAGCCAATGGATGCCCATTTCAAATCAAAGGCCTCCCTGAAAGATCGAAAAGATGTTCGGTCCTGAGCTGCCAGCATCCAGAGACCAATATTTAGCCTCTTCCGCACATGCAGTGGTAGTCGTGCATTAAAGTGCACCACCCGCCAGCCCGCTGATAAATGCGCATGCGGCAAACAATGCAAATTACACAACTACAACCGTTAAATTACTCAACGCGTGTTTCACCCCTCCACGGGGCATCTTCAGGAGTTATGTTATACCGATTAGTGCCAAACACAGAGTGAACATGGACCCTATGGAAATTTCGGAAAAATAATTATGTATGTTTTAGATTACCGTCTTACAACAAAAAACGTAGTTCGTGTGTCGTTACGTTCGATGTTTTAGTACGATAGTGTTCTAGTGTTTTGTCATCCAAGCTGAAATATGTTTGCTACCAGTAACAATAATGAGAGAATCTAATAATAAATTATATTTTCGTTAGTCAAAGGCCTCCCTGAAAGATCGAAAAGATGTTCGGTCCTGAGCTGCCAGCATCCAGAGACTTGCCGTGACGTTAACTGTGGTCGATTCAACTACTGGGAGGCTTCCTCACGCCGCGTCTACCATCTTGTTATCTCCATTCGTGAACTTTCGGCCCCAACGGCGATCGCTGCCTTTTCAGACGACCTATTATTCGGCTACCTCGTTGATCTTGGTTCTTATGCGGATCTATTCATTTCTGATTGCATCTCGCAGCGAGATTCTGACCAAAGCCCTCTCCATTGATCTCTGGGTGACCTAGAGTCTTCCTATAAGGCCTATCGTAAGTGACCACGTCTCGGATTCGTATGCCATCAAGCTACATTATTGTATTACAGGTTGTGATGTGGAAAAACGTTTATTTAATTATTAAAACAATTTGTGCGCGAAAAATGAATAATTCGCCTACGCGCGGTTGCGCATCGAACCATGGCTCAAATCCGACTCCCAGAACTCCAACGGCCGCGGGCGCACGTGCTGCGTCTTGGCTACCTGCCAAGAGCAAGCAAGAGCGCGTATCGTGCACGCCGTGCGAGTGAGCGAGACGAGTGGGCGAGACGAACAAAAGGTTGAGCGTTGTGACGACGTCCGCGGGAACTTTCACATATGGCGGCTTTTTATATAGCAATATTATTACAAGGTCTAATATTAATATTTGTAATTTAATGTAGATCTAAAAACAATTGCACAACGCCATGCTTTGTATGTCAGAGCTAGAACAATGGTTGTCAAGGGTACTATAAAGACGACTTTAACTGTCGATTGCGAGTATGATTATTGATAGGCACACACATCATAATATACCTTACGTGTGTATATTACACTTCCTTTTTAGGTCATAGCACTCACGAATAAGAACCGTGATTTAAAAAAAAAGTTTGTTGCGCATATGTTACGATTGATACTATGCTTTGGAGGTGTGAATTGCTTCGGCTAGTGAGAAAGAACTGACCGAATAATATATATATACAGCGCATAATATATATATATATATTTATATGTGTATCATAAAAGTTGCTTTTCTCTTGTCGGGAAGCCAACATGAAGACTAGAATATGTCTCACCCCAAACATTATAATACGAATGTAATTTGTAATTTTAATACATTGTGATACAATTTCGTCTATCGACTTTATCGGCTTGTTCAAACCCGTATAATCAAAGCAACTAACTTTTTCAATTTAAATTTTCCGATTCCATTAAATGAATAAAGTATTTTGTGTACACGATAATTTTTAGGATCAAAAATATTTGTTTTAATACTTTATCTATTATATCGCCAAAATCAGAAGATAATGTAATTAATTGGTTATTTGCGTTTTTGTTTAAATTTTGTATATTATTAGTATAATTTTTATAATTATAATTAAAAAATTTTTTGTATATTATTAGCATTATTGTTATCTGTAGTGCAAGGATAAGGTGGCCGTTAGAGCCTTAAGGTTTTAAAGTATTGGCGAGGGTAGTGGAAGAAAAACCCAAAAGGTAGACAGATGATCTTATTACGGCTGTCGCAAGATGGTAGATGTATACCGTTTCTAACCGGTCGTATTGGAAATCTGAAAGGAAAGCCTTTGTCCAGTGTTGAATAATCTAGTGCTGAAAATATGATGATAATAATGATGATGGTATATATTTCTAGTCTTACGCTATGTTACAGTTAGACGATGGAAGGAAGATGATGAGTAAAAGATTGAATGTAAAAGAATAAGGGATATTGCAATGGATAAAAAAATACAAAAATAAGGGGTCGGCTAAGTTATAAAACATCAAGTAAACTATTGATGTAATTTAATAAAAAGATAAAAAGTAAAATTACAATTAAAAATTGTTCATAAAGAAATTAAAAAAGATGATGTTATAATATTCAAATTTAACAAGGTATGTAATATTATCAGAGAAATAAGGTGACGTGTGAAAGAAGAACAAAATGTGATGAACGAAAGAAATTGTAAAGAAGAAAAGCAGGAGGAACGAGAGATCCTCAAGAATAGGCACCATAAAAAGGATAAAAGAAAAGCGTATAAGAAATTGTGGAGGAAGAAAGGAGACAGTGGAAAGAAAATAAACTTAAACCTGAAAATATATAATTCCGTGTATGTAACATCGCTGACTGGCACACGGTAGGGTGAAGACAGGCCTCAAAAACAAGGCCAATAAAAAAACAATGTTACAACAATTCATTGTTTTAAGTTAACTTAGAACAGTTTAAATAAACTCATTACCTATTTTCAAGAAAATGGTTAAGAACCATCTACTAGACCTATAATTATCTATTAATTCATTTCTTTTTCTTCTTCTGTTTCTTTCTGAGGCATGTGCGATCGAACCTATACTGATCGAAGTCAGTTAGAAGTTTTTATTTATTATTGTATTATATTTAAAATATGTATTCAAGCTTATTTATTATAAGTATATATTATATATACGTATGCATGTATGTTTAAGTATGTATGTTAATGTTCGTTTGTTTGTAAATATGTATTTTTTGTAAACGTATTCCCAATTATTAGTACTTTTACCTTTTCCATACTATGGTTGTCTGTAAGAGATATTGCGTGATAAGACCGCCCATTGTAATTTTTTGTATATTATTGTAAAACTTATTAAATTTATCTTAACGTGTACAATAAAGAATATAATATAAATAAATAAATTACCTCTTCACATAATATGCCGTTCCTCGGACATAATTTACCTCTTCGGTACAGTGCTTGTCACCACAAATCCATACACATAGTCGGGCGTCGAATATAGTCGACGGCCGTATCTCTGCGATTATAGTTAATTATAATATCTATTGGTGAACGTAATGCCTATCAGCTTGTAATGTAAAGCCCTACCATCACAGATATGTTAAAGAGCAACTTGCGCTCAGTGTCGCGGCACCTAAAAGTCAGCAGTAGGCTTTCAGCTGTGGCCGTCGAGTATACTCGACACTCGTACCGATAACAGTTTCCCATGTTTCTTCACTGTTTGGTAACGTTGATCCTATGAAATACATATTATACATCTTATGGAGACCTATTGGAGACCGCGATCTATAAGAGTAACTTATAAATTGAATAAGTGCTTGAATTTACTTTTAATACGTAATTAAAACATTCTACACAATTATATTCTCGTTAAAATAAGAAAGTTTAGAGAAAAAAATATAATTAACCAGCGGTAATTATAAAAGTTTCTTTTTCTATTTCAAATAATCGTCGAGGCGAAAATCATTTAATTTCAGCGACTTGTCAAGTGAGTTATTAATTAAGAAAAAAAAATTAATAGGATTGTCTCCTTTTTTTTACTTTATAATGAAAAAACTTTCTCTCGAAGTTTTCTAATAATTTATGATTTATATTGGGAGAATTATAGACAGCTTTTGAATGTAAAGAGTTTTAATTAAGTTTTTTAAAATATGCTAGTGAACTATTTTTTTAGTACAAATCTATATACTGGGTATAAAACAATATCTGGTTCCACCTGATGCACGATGAAAAAGCGTATCTAAAATATTTTTACTGTAAATTAGATTGAAATTTCATTGTGATAATTTCGGAAAAATAGTAGTGTATGTGTTTGTGTGTTTGTGTTTGTCCTTACGTTCGATGTTTTAGTAAGATAGTGTTCTAGTGTTTTGTCATCCACGCTGATCTATGTTGGCTACCAGTGACAATAATTAGAGAATCTAATAATAACTTATATTTTCATTAGTTAAAGCACCATAAGCTGAAGCATCAATGTTATGCAGCACGAGGGTGTCTGTTTTTCGACGAACTTCGATGACCGCCTCTCTCTTTAGCACCTGGGAATCGTAATACTGGATCAAGTCTGATAGTGCTAGTTGATAGCTAGCATAAACGATTTGTAAGCTGTAGTTACTATGTCAGCCGTTCCAAAGGTCGATGTGCAATATTTATCGCCGGGTTACTGTACGTTTAGAGAATCGAACCCGCTATCTATGCTATAAAATCCAACACCATGTTATCAGTAATCTCAATTATTTACGCTTTTATCCGTTTATTTATTAAAGAATGATATATTAAACGTTTTGTATCCATTAATCAATTCAGTAATGAACAGAGACGTCGTAACGAACTTGATAATTAAGAGAGAAATAGTTTGTTACGGTCTTGAAACTATTGTTATTATACAAGCGTTCAAAGTTTTGTTAAGAAGTAATTAACCCACGGAAAAAAAATTCGACGATACGCAAGTCACGGCTTTTTGCTACCCGGGAATCGGTCTTTGCGCATGCGTAATTTACGGCATGAACTGTGTATGGTGCAAGTCATAAGAGACAGATTTTTTTAAACTTTTATTTACAGTAGCTTTTTTAATGTACTGACTATCAATAGGTATAAAGGTAGGGCTATAGATCTCCTCATTCCTGAGCCTCCTCTGAGCATAGACCTCTCCATTGAATTATAAATAAACCTCATCTCAAATTGTTACGTCATCACTGGAAACACATACTAGTCAAGAACCTTCGTTTTTAGTATGAATTAAATAGTAGCTGTAAATTCGGACTGGATTTATAAGTTTGAGTTTATAAATGACCTAATGCTTTATCTTTTTCTTCTTTTAGATGTTTATAACATATAATAATTCTAACAAGAGAATTGCATTTAAATCTAGTCAGTTAATCTTCTGTTCTGTCGTGTAATCTTTTCTGAGTGATCGTGGTCATGCTCCGGTTTTATTGCCTCCGCTGCTCTCGCTTTGCATCGCACTGTTACTCAAAATTTGACCAAATTAAAGTCATTATTAATTGAACTTTTAATAGCAGTTTTAATATAAGCACGTCTTATTTTAGAGCGTCCAAGAGATCGCTTGCCTTCCATTTTGCCTTGCATCAGCAAACGTTAAATTGAGCAAGTAATTACATTAAATTAAGTTATATATAGGAAGACAAAAGTTAAACAAATTTAGTCTACTTCCTGCCAATCCCATTGAAAATATAGGGATATATAGGGGATGAGCATATGTACAGCAAGTACCAAAAGATGCTGCAAGTCGTTTCCCATCGGTACATTTGGGAATCTATAGGGTCGGCAAAATTAAAGTATTATTGGTAAGGTTTTAGGGGCTGATAACGCGTGTAGTAAGTTTATTGACACCTCCTTATGTATCTTGTGGATGTCGCGGGTTCAATTCTCGAATTACAATCTTATATTATTCATACTTTGTGCATTAATGTAGCAGCGTCCCCTGCCTACAATAATATCCCTCCTTAGATATCTTAGGGGAGACCCTTACCTTGAAATGAGTGTAGGTAGGTTACATATTGTATAATGTATGTTTGTGTATATATTTATATACTTATATGTATATATATGTATATAATTATATTTATTCTATCTTAAAATCTGTTCATGTATATTGAATTGATACCGTGTAGTTGTCCACTAAAATGAGATGTAACGGCTAAAAGCTTCAGAATTTAAAATGATCTTGATCATAATAAATATGTTAATTAATGACATCGATATGAAAAGTTTAATTGAGACAATATTTATTTAAGTGATATCAGGTTCTAAAAAGAAGACAAAATCTAATTGAGTATTGCTTTGATTAACTTATAGATTTACTTTTTTATTATAAGGGTCGATGTTCTACAGACATTAGCTAATTTTTTTTTGGTAAAGTGTTTGCATGTTACAATGCTTAATTAAAAAAGTACGACTCATAATCTATCTTAACAACGCCCTATGTCGTTTTTAAAATTACATTTTATTCGACCACTTTCTCACCCCTACTTCTTATTGCCACCCACAGGTTGTACACCTGTATTTGTGCGGCGGTTGCTGTATTCACATCGACGAATATTGCGTCCATATCCTGAGTCTTGACTGTTTAATACACGCAATGTGTGATATCGCTACTACCGCATGATGGACACTGTTATACAGACACCCTGTAGTTCAACGGACAACGATGACTGCCTCGCTCTTAAGTCCCTGAGCCTTGTGTATAGATAGATATAGATTTATTTTTGTAATTATAGCTGGTAATAGCTTTTAAATTGAACCAATCTCCACAGCCGCTGAAGCGTGAGAACTGTGCGTTAAAAAGAGACAACGATATACGTCCGTTCAAAGTCATCGTTGAAAATGATATCATAGTGTTTATCGTTTGAGGTTATATTTGGGTTCGTTATAATGATTTTACTGTCGCGGTATCGCACTCACAACTTCCGTTTCACCGCGCCGATATCTTTTTTAATCCTGTAACGTGAAACCGGCTATAAACATTTCACGACCAACAGGTTTCTTGTAGCAACGATTTGAAAGAGTTTTACCAGAGATAAATGATTTCCATGTCTATAAAAATAATAGTAAAAACTTTTTAAATATACAGAGTGACAGGTTACAGGTGAAAAAGCCTTTAAATATTAAATATATAGCATAATTGTCAGTAAAAAGCTTTAAAGACACAAATATTTCTAATAACGTTGTGTAAAGGTAATAACTTTTGGTCGTACAAAGTCTGTGTCATAGTGGGGCTCGAATTAAAATGCCGCTTATACTCAAAAGTTTTATTATTTCACGACGTCAAATTTTACGACGACCTATATGACGATTTGCACACAATTTCGTAACTACGCGATCACTGTACTATAATTCCGCGAACATCTTAAACGTTTGAGCTATGAATTCGGATTCTCGAAACTAAATGGGATTATATTAAGAGATGTTATATCTTCAATTTGACTATATTTGATGCTGCAAGGACTTCTAAATATAAAATCTTATACGACTTTTATGTTTATACTTAAAAATACCATACGGTTTAAACGGAAACACCAATAACTAACTGTCAATAAAGCGTTGACCTTTATTTTCCGTTTATTTATTTATTTATTTACAACATCATCTCCATAAATGTCAATGAAAACCGGTTGAAAGTAGTCGTTATACATCGTCTTTTAATGATTTTTTTCAAATTTTTAGCCGTTAGTGGACCTTCTGTATAAAAAGAGTTCTCTGTTATCTTTTATTGTGAATTAACAATAATTACCAGTGAATATATACTATCAGTTTGAAGCATTTGTAGTTGCGTATATTGCACGATTGTTTTACTCGGCAGATGGCCAAGAACCAATTAACGTACGCTGTACATTTCGTATTTTAGATCGTGAAAATTAATATCCAGACGAGATTGGATAAAGGATTAAAATATAGTAATACTCGTTTCTATTTTAATGTTGGTACTAAAGAAAACGTGTTACTAATATATTATGTTTCAGTTTGAATGCGATATATTTCGGAATTTTACTAGCGTCGTAGACGATACTCTCTAAAAAGGTTAGCGTTTCTAACAATTCTCAGGCGTACATATTTTGAAAAAATATAAACAATTTTGGTTGTTGTACAATTTGATGACATACGAGAAGAAATATTGGAAAATACAGATAAATAAAATAACAAAATAAAAAATATATGAATGGTAATAGTATGAAAAGGAATGTAAATCATGTGAGACAAAAATGAAGAACGAATGACATAAATTGAGGAGGAAAAAGAAGGGCGAAAGAGTGAGAAAGCAATATTTTTTTTCTACATTCGTTCCCTTATCTTAAATCTATGGTAGGGGCGATTGTTTCAAATAATTCAGTGCACTTTTTATCGGCGTTCTATTCTGTCATACTTCTTAACTTCTTTTACTATATCTTCATTTTACATTTTCTGTATACTGTTTTTATTTCATTCACAGAGAAAATTATATTTGTGTGGAAATAATATGTTTCATTTTCATTTAAGACTCTTTCATCATCGGTAAACTTTTGAAATTACTTGCAACTCGACTAAGCGTTTTGATAATACGTTTTTAATGCAAAAAGCCGTGGAATCGAACAACCTACACACGTCATTGTTTCTAGACAATTATAACTTAGGAGTTTTTAACACAAGAGTGGATTGGTTTATTCTAGACAAGCGTAGACTTCGTAAGAAAAGGACCAATATTTAGCCAGATTAGTGCCAAACACAGAGTCAAAAAAGTCTCTGTGTTTGGCACTAATCGGTGTAACATAACTCCTGAAGATGCCCCGTGGAGGGGTGAAACACGCGTTGAGTGGTTTGGCGGTGGCAGTTGTGTGATTCGCATTGTTTGCCGCATACACATTTATAAGCGGGCTGGCGAGCGGTGCACTTTATTGCACGACTACCACTGCATGTGCGGAAGTGGCTAAATATTGGTCCTTTTCTTACTTAGGATGGACTTCCGCGAGGTAACGCCCGATTCCATTAAATAGCGTAGACTTCGTAAAATGCTTCGCATATAAATGATAAAAAATTAAAATACTATAGAGTAATTATAATCCCGTTGTACTTTACGTCATGTAAACTCTAAGTTTTTCTTTTATTGTTACGTTTACAATAAAGAGTGAGAGAAGAAAAGAAAATGTACAAAATAAAAACGAGTACCCTTACAATTTTACTTAGGTAAAACTTATTAGTTACGTCATAAGATGGTAGAAGATAAAAATAATGAAGAATGGCCTCGGAAGCTTTCTGCTCTTGGCCCGAAGTTTCCTTTGGCGAGGATAATTTTCGCCCGCCCGCCCGCGCAAAAACTAGATGAGATTTATTGGCCGAGTAGTTTGTTCACTAAATGTTCTTACGAGTAATAATGGATTTGTATTTAAAGCGAGCGTTGTAGCCGTTCCACGATAAAAGATATCGAACGTTATTAATTCGCTGAGAGCTTTTTTTTAAAATTACAAACGCTTTGAAAGTAAATAATGGAATATTATTCAAAGATAAGATAGGTTTGTTATAAATTTTAAGCATTGTAAAGAATGACATATCGTGAATCACGGACAGTCATCTTCTTATTTTCCATTGGTTGCATGAGCTATGTGCCACGCTCACCTGCCACTTCAGATATGAAGTTCTTTGATCTGCATTGATGTTCTTGGTTCTTATTCGAATCTTCTCATTTTTGATTCTGATAGCTCTCTCCATTATTTAATGGAATCAGGCGTTACCTTGCGGAAGTTCATCCTAAGTAAGAAAAGGACCAATATTTAGCCACTTCCGCACATGCAGTGGTAGTCGTGCAACAAAGTGCACCGACTCTGTGTTTGACACTGATCGGTATAACATCAACATCAACACAACTCCTGAAGATGCCCCGTGGAGGGGTGAAAAACGTGTTGAGTAGTTTGGCGGTGGCGGTTGTGTGATTCGCTTTGTTTGCCGCATATGCATTTATCAGCGGGCTGGCGGGCGGTGCACTTCGTTGCACGACTACCACTGCATGTGCGGAAGTGGCTAAATATTGGTCCTTTTCTTACTTAGCTCTCTCCATTGTTCTGTGATAGACCTTGAGACTTCTTATAAGGCAACACACATTAGTCTCATCTTAGTCTTCAGACATTGCGGTATTTTGGACGAAAAGCGATTTCGAAGTTTAGTTATTAGCTTAGTTAGCTTTTCAGTTAGCCGGAATAAATCCGCTGGTGCCTCCCGTCAATCTTCATGCTGCGTTCTACGGTGCCAATGAAAGAAGTAGGTGACGCACCATATTCACGTGAAGATTACTCCGTGTCTAGAGGAGTAATACACAGTAAAAACGTGATGTTCATTATTTTCATCATTTTAGATGACGTCCATCGATTTGAAACGGATTCCAAGAATATTTCGATGCCTTGAAAGCAGCTTATAAACATGGTTGAGATAGGTGTTGGGTTTATAATTCTTCAATAAGGTTTTTTTAGTTTTTTAAAATTTATTTGTTATTAAGAGTTGACTTATTAGAAAAAAAATAAGCGTAGCTATTTCGTAACGTGATATATGACCACCTATGGATATATGAGCTAGATTTAAAAAATGTTTTAGTTTCCTCTTTTGTGTAGCGAATTTTTCATAATATTTTTCGTTACAAAATTTCATTTCGCGATTGAATAATCAACAGTTGAAAAGAGTAATTCCACTCGGCCTTTGAAGTCGTTTTATTGGAATAAATAGAGGCGACGTTGAGTACCTGCAAATCAATATTACCTGTAATTAAACTTAGTGAAAGCTTTTTCACACGATGGCTTTTTTTTAAAGTGACTAGAGCAGGGTATTCCCCGGACTATAACAGTATGATTCAAAAAATATTATAATCCTATACTTCCGTGTAAAATTTTTATTTATTTTATTTATATTTCTATACACAAAGGATAATTTGAAGTGATCACTTGTGTAGATGATGAGAAGAATGATAGAAACTCGGTATAGGACGACCTCAGTAATAGCAGACTTTAGCTTCAAGCAACGAGGAATCCAAACACTTTCTGATCTGAGACGAGTCCACAGCAAACTCAGATGGGTTTTGTGAACACATTTACATTATAGTTAATACACTAGCAGAACAATTCATTCCGAAGCTTCATTTTTACTTAGAAATCTATCACACTGTAATATCATTGTTTTACAAGTTTTTGTTACCCACGTTAAAGTTGCTAATTTTATGAAATTATATTACAATAACTGTACTGCCCGCTAACAAAACCCAAGCATAACTGTCAAGAAATAAAAAAAAGTATAATAGAAATAATTTAAACAAAACAATAGAGGAAAGAAAAATGGTCATAAACTGTAATAATTTTAAAAGTCGGCTAAAAATTATGTGTTTTAGATATTTTGAATAAAAAATTATATCAATTTTAAAACAAAGCAAATACTTTTAAAAAGAAAAAGTGAACATACAAATATAAAAGTGAATGTAAATGTAGGATCCTGCAGAAAAGGCCATGTATGAAAGTAACGGTAAGAAAAAGAATGCAAGATATGGTGAAAGAAAAAAAGAGAAACGAATAGATGATATTAAGAAGGTTAAGGAAGAAACATGGCAATAATAATGTTCTGTGAAAAAATACTATATTTAAAAAATATTCCCTGCTTTACCGTGATAATAGAGGACAAGAGCTCCCCCAAAAGGGTGACCAAATAAGAAAAAATAAACGCTAGCAGAAGCCACGTAGATCACTTACCCAGAATATTTTTTACAATAGGAGTAATGATAATATAATACAGGTATAAAACAAGAATCAAAGAGATAGATAAAAAATAAAGAGCCATCACTAAACATATATACAGGGTGGAATTTTCTAAAAACGTAAAATCAAGAAAAATAACACCCTGCAATTTTACGGCGTCGATTAATCTTCGAAAATCTGTGAATGCAGTTGTTTCTTTTTAAAAATAAAGGAATGTTTCTTTTGAGTAAAATTGTCTACCTCTAGTATGTACAGTACTTTCCCTCCAGGTGGCGTTAAAAAATTCCACCTTGTATAGTATTGTTTCATATTTTACCTAACTCGATATAAACATCTGTCAATTATATATTTTTTGTTTTCTGGATAAATAACCTCTTCCATTATTCACAAGAAACTTTTAACTTTATTTATGTAACATTTGTACAGATTATTGTGTGTAATCAATTAGAAAAACAAGAAAGTGGCTGTCCCAACGACACCTGGCAGAAGCGAAGCGAATTAGCGAGGTATGGAGTAATGAAGCCGAACGCAGCTATTCAACTTAAAGTACAACTAAGTAAACAAGTAACATAAACGATATTCAAAGACTAAAAATAACATTTGATGATTAAATAATTCTTTAGCCTAAAACCTCTCAGATCGTTTTATTGCATACGTACTTAACGTTAAAGTTATTTATTGCCTGAAACTAGCTCCATATTTATGACTTCTTAGTGGTGATAAACCTACATTTATACAGGCAACACTACGATTAATTTTTTTAAGGTAACCTGTGCCGAACCGTGGTAGCTTAGCGGTTGGGCGACTGAGATTTGCGATTGTATGTCGCGAATTCGATTTCCTTGATACAATCTTATATAATTTCCATTTTATGCTGTGATTATATTTGATTACCACTGCCCATAAATAAATTTCAAAAGGATATGCGGCAGCATAGCACTTGTTAAGCGTGGCGATTAAGGTATAAACCTCCATAGATATCTTAGATGGAGGCCTCTATTTTGCAGAGTAAGTATATATGCTGAAAATACGATGATAGCGATGAAATTTTAGATAGCTATGTATATCCCACTAGATTGACCGTCGACATAGCTAAGGAAATCACTGGATAGATGAGCTATATGGGACATCGAGGTGATATTTAGATCTTAAGTTGACATGATGAAGAAATATTTTAATTTAATCGAACCTATGTTACCACTCTAACGGAATAGAAAAGGAAAGGCTAATCAGTCAACGAACTATCCAGTTGATGTTAAATCAGTTTGCTACGAAAATAGCTTTTGAGCTTTGACAACGTAATGACCGGATTTCCTATCTCATCCTCACGTAGCACTAAACTGTTTTAACGTAGAATAATACAGGATGATTGAAAATAGGTGTAAAGTAATTATTATTATTTGTATCTCACCATCCACATATCAATAGCTTCAGAAGTATTAAATATATAGCTTAGTGGTAGAAGACAGCCTTGCAATCGTAGATTTCAGGTTTGATTTCCGGGAAAAAATCTTAAGTGATTAACATTTTGTGCATTAATTATATTAGATTTTCTCTACTCACGAACAAGTTTTCATTACGGGCAGCAGCGTTGTATTCGTACCATAATACGACAATGAGATCGCCAACTCGCCTGCCAAGCGTAGCGAGTATGGTGTATACCCGTGTATATATCTTCAGAGAAAGGCTATACATTGCAGTAGTAGTATATGTGTTGAAATGAAGAATAAAGTAAAAAAAAGCAATTTTAAAATGTGGATAAACATAACATAAATGTCAGCTATCTGTTCCTGTGGCATTTGTACTGCCGTATATTATTGGCCTCTCAAATTAGTATAGCATGTATTAATTAATGTAATATATTTCAGAGTGATCACTTTATATGGAGTGACTGCCAATTATGTTAAGTAATATATAAAATATACAGAAACACATGTACAAGGAAAGATTTTATGGTTTCGTAAACCAAAAAATTTCACTCTTTTAATATAGCTCGAAGCTCTATCGATGTTAAAAAATATATTGACTAACATTAGGATGAAAACCACGTTTTTAAGGAAAATATTCTGGTGTGGGACCGTTTTATTGCACAAGATACTACTACAATATATATATATATGTATATATATATATATATAAGTATATACTTTCTGTACCATTTTGAGATAACAATGTAATGCTTTATTAGAAAAGTGATTCCTTGAACGATGTTAGATTCGATGTTTATAGTTCTAACAAAAGTAAAGTAAGCTTATAGTGTTTTTACCAGCATAAAAGTACACCTTGAGAGTACAAATGTGCTAACTAAACATGTAGACATTACAAATGTACTGTAATCTTCGCTCTTGAAACAGGTATTACTTTATAGGCTCTGATATAGCTATTAAAGCCTATAAATTATAACGAAAGTTATATTGAATTTTAATAAATTAGAGACTCTTTACCGTCTAAAGATTTCGTGAATCTATAAAACAAATTATTATAATATCTTTGCGTAGGCTAATAATGATTTACATAAAAATCTTTTTAGTAGAAAACTAAAATAAATTTTCTCTGAATATAAATTCAAAATGGACAACGAGTTTCGCTGGTTTAATCTCAACTTCAGCTATTTTAATCTTAATGAAAATAATTCATAAATTTAATAATAACAGATGATTTAACATTGCGCTTGTTTTATAGAGCCGGTGCGCGGAGAGGGGTGGGGTCTACGGCAGTCGTAGCGTGCTCGTAGACCGTAGCACACGCTACAAGGATCGAGCTTTTACGTTTACAAAAATTTACGCCTGTAATACCGTGTCATATGTGTTGACGAATAAAAACGTACGTACGCTGTGGGATCAGAGATTAGTGTGTGTGAGAAGTACATATATAACTGTGTTTGTTGTGTGTGTGATTATGTGAAATATATGTAAGGTAAAATATTTATTTTTTATACACACAAAAGGATCGCTCTCGTGTTTTTCCTTTCGTTGTCCTTGGGGTCTTTATTAGTGTAATAAACTTGATTTTCCTTGTGCTTTAGATCGTAAATTATCGAATTAACTGACGAATGAAACATGTCCTCTAGGTTAAGTGAAAACATTTATAAGTGTCGTTACATTTCGACTAGGTTTATTTACTTAAGAGATTTTCAATGAAAATACAAAATATCTACATTCATTTTTCATTTCATGACAACATTTTTTATGCATTTACATGCGTTTTGCTGGCGGTAGTTTAATTGAAGATACATCTCAATTTACTTTCTCTTTCTATTACAAAACTTCAGTTTTCAGGCTTCCATTTCTACGTAAATATAAAAGGAAGATGAATATTTGAATATTTCCTTTTTATTTTAATCTCTTATAAATGAAACTTGCATATGTTGAAATAACAGCTCTACTGGTTTCGCTGTATTTTCGATTGACTTGTAAAATATAAATAGCTATCAAAGATAAGTAGATTTCCCTTATAATACAATTTTAATAAAATGAAACACAAACTCCTATAAGAAGATTCAGCTAAAAATTTGTCCAAAAATTCATATATGGATACATTATCGATGTTACCAAATGAATTTAAATTTTATAACAAAGCGTTATAGTTTATTAAGCGCTTTGGTTTAAATTTATTTCGAAAAGATTAGATGGAAACTACGTTCGTAATATAAAGTTGCATAAAATTAAACATAAGTTAGTTAAGTCGCATGCTAGCGAATGAAACCTACGACATTCGGACCGCCTCTAATCTCGTATCACTTTCATCAACAGATTACCCCTAGAACTATATGACTTTAACGTCAAACTGTATCAAATTTTTGGCTGCAAGACATCTCTATCTCTAATTTATTTGTAATAAATGGAATCTGTTGTTTAATATGCTGTCTGTTGTGTAATAATTGGACTACAATTAAAAAAGTTTAAAACGCACGTTAAAAGTAAATTGAGAAAACAGGTTTATTATTCAATAAACGAATATTTTAATACAAGAATCCTTGACAATGATTCACTTGATTATTTCAATTTAATTCAGGCTATATCTGATATAGTATATATTTATAAATCTTTATTAAAAGATGTGCTGTTGTGAAGTTTCTTTTTGCTTTTCTTGGATTATTAAATTGAAAAGCATATTAGAGTCAAAAATTAAAAATATTGAGAAAATAAATAAACATATATTGACGACCAATAAAAGTTCCCTTAAAAATCTTATGTTGAATAAATGAATTTTATGTTTATCTTAACGTTATATATAACTTAAAAGGAGATATACTAGTAAACTTATTATTACCTGAATAACACATACGAGTATATCTAAACACTATAGTAGATGTATAATACGATCCAGTAAACGAAATATTAAAAAAATCATTTTGAATATGTATGTCGTTACATTGAAATCATCACACAATCATCTTTCTATAACCTGCTTTAGTTTTTACGTATATCAAGAACATATGTTCATTTCTGGAACGAGATTTGGTAACAGCATTTACAGGATCGTTTTAAATTTTTGTAGAGTAAGGAGTTTGTTCAGTGAAGATTCATGACAAAGGATCATAAGGAGATCTCTGTAAACCAGTTTCGAGTGTCATCGAGAAGTTACACCTTAAGTAATACTTCCTTAATGACTTGAATAAAATATAAACTTTAATATCGTTACGTTTCTTTATCACATCAACTTCGATAGCTTAAATATCAGCTTGAAAAGTTGTCTCGTGGTATTTATTTTTTTAGGTACACCAGTAGTGCATATATGTTACATTTCAAGTTTCTGTATGAATATTAGTTCTGTTATATCTTCCTTTATAGGTGAAACAACATTAAAAAATAACTATGTACAAAATTGAAGAAAGAGAGATCAGAACAGAGATAAAGAGCAATCTTTCTGCTTCTTCTCCGCAATTATAATAATTTACGAAACAAAATAGAGTCAAAAATAAAATAGATAATAAGTTGACGATCAATAAGCATTTTAATGTTGAATAAAGGTATCATATCTTTTTAAGTTATCCACATTAAATAAAAAAATATTTAAAAACAAAAGCGATCGCATGTAAGGACATCTACTAATAGATACAGTTGTAATTATCTTAGGCATGGTAAATAAATAATAATATAAACAAACGTATATGTAGAAGTGTACTAAGTCGGTAGATATACATATATAGACATTATATCGTGATGTTAGTTATTGGTGTAAAAATTTTTTATAGGTGAACTTATTGGTTATTTATTGTTCTAATGCATGGCACATCTGATCTAAAAATTAATGGTTTATAAAATAATAGATGAAATTATTAACAAAAACCAGATTAATATAAAAATAATATTGATTCGATAGAGAAAAAACGGTTTTCAATAATTCGGATAACAACACATTAAAAAAAAAGTTAGTAGCATGTCGCATTCCAACAGAAAAAAAAAACAAATACTTTATACAGAGAGATTAGAAATAGGTGTAAATATTAAAATAGGCTAAACGTATATCCCCTTTATCAATATTTGACCTCCCCGTTCAAGTTAGTAACGAGCGTATATAATGTTATAAAATATTAAAAAATATATAAAGATTTTTCTTTTGTTATGTGTAATAACATAATTGTAAAGGAAATAAATAAGTATATAAATAATTGTCGCACTGAAATTCATCGATACAAGACAGATGAAATAAAAGAAAAAGACCTACACGGATAGTGTTATAAAGATAAGAGATACACATACGACTTTAACATGGAAAAACTAATACTGACTCAACTGACTCATACTGACTCAACTGACTCAACTGACTTATATTGACTCATACTGACTTTGCGCAGTCTCATATCGGTATTACGTAAAGTTCTCGTGGATTACTTAAGCCAATTAGTTCATCGAGAAATTAATGATCTTACAATTAATGTCTTTGTATATATAAACTAGCTGATCCCGCAAACGTTGTTTTGCAAAAAAAATTGATATTTTAATTTACAAATAAAAAATAAGGGTTGATCGTAGAGGGGTAAACATTTATGGTTGTATGTATTCTTGTATGCTGTATCATATAAAAATAAAAACAAAAAATTTCGTTAACAAAATATAATTTTTTTTTAAGTGTGAACAACCTTTATCACTTAGGGGTATAGAAAATAGATAGTAGCCGATTCTCAGACCTACTGAATACGCATATTAAATTTGGTAAAAATCAGTCAAGCCGTTTCAGAGGAGTTCAAGTTCGAACACCGTGACACGAGAATTTTATATATTAGATTAGTTACTGTCATTTCCTTTAGACAGATCTACACCTATACTTTTAAACTACAAATAACTGTTCATAACAATGTAGTTGGGTTGAAACTGACAATATTAGAAGTGTATGTACATTGGATCTATGTGTGTGCATATTAGATGTGTATTACAAGTTAGACAAACACAAGTTTGAACCTCTAATCAGGCTGTGTTGATGTTGTATCCAACTAGTTGGATCGATGTTGACATTTTTGTAGCAGGAAAATTGCAAATTATAATCTAAATTCCTTATCTAAATTATTAATATTGTTATAAAATTTTTAACAGAATTATATAACATGTACTTATATAAAAATGTGGTTATCTTTTTGAAGATAATTTTAATAAATTAAAAGATTAAATTTTGTTTAAAAAAAAAACAAATTTTAAATTTTATTGTACCTAGTAGAACTCATTTGATTTAAGAACAGTACGAGAAAAAATTTTGATTACGTATATTAAATTTGACGATAGTTTGTGATGGCGGCATTCTAGAATGTCAATGTTTATTAAAAAATAGTAATATTTTTACAGGTAAATTATAAATGAATTGTCTTAAATTCAGTATAAAAAACAGTAATCTTGTATAATATACTGAGACTTATGATTGCTGGTAGAAGGTTCGATTCCCGGGATGCAATCCGGTAATAAATCAACATTTCTATGGCCAATATTGCGATTAATTATTTCCCTTCAAGTAAATTAAGCTGAGCAGTAGTAGTCCATGGTAGAGTTCTGAAACTCTAGTTCGATTTTCGGAATACATTCTTATATAATTCACATTTTGTGCATTGATTATTTGGTTACATATCCTCTGGAGTTTCTAGAGGATGGGCAGCAGTATCCTGTACTTATAACAATATTACACTGTAATCGCCAGTCCGCATTCCATTCGTGGCGATTATGTTATACCCCCATAGATATCTTTGGGGGACACCTATGACCTGCAATGGGTGTCAATCAACTGAAAAGACGCAACGATAACTTAGTTCTGAAAAATGCACTAAGTTGCATAAAGTATATAATTCATAGTTAAGCATATATTCTTCATAAATGTCATCACCTAACGATGATCACGATGACCGGTTTAAATCTAACATATAAAATTCTCGTGTCACGGTGTTCGAACTTGAACTCCTCTGAAAGGGCTTGACCGATTTTTACCAAATTTTACATGCGTATTCAGTATGTTTGAGAATCGGTTACTATCTATTTTCCATCCAGTGAAAGGGTGGTCCACCCCTAAATTTTATTTTTAATTTTTTTTTTGACAATTTTTTTGGTTTTTATTTTATTATGATACAGCATACAAAAATACATACAAACCTAAATTTTCACCCCTCTGCGATCAACCCTTATCTTACATTTGTTAATTAAAAACTTTAATTTTTTTTGCAAAACAACGTTTGCGGGATCAGCTAGTATATAAATATAGAGAGACATAGATATGTTTAAAAATCACGATATCGACCTATACGCAATGGTAGTGAATAACACATTGTTGGTGTCCAAATTTAAATTGGCGTTTTAATTTGAATTCGTAAATGTAACAATAATTTTATGTAGTATTATTGGTATAGTATATGGTATTATGTAGTAGTATTTTGGCTGTAGGTGCCAGAAACACGGAGTGTTGACACGTGAACGCTGGATATCCTTTGGTTTGTTGAGAACTTAATCATAAGAATGTGAATGTAGAAGATTTCTGTTCTTTCCTCATATACCGCGTTAGATAAAATCATTTTGTTTTCTGATTCACGTAACACTCGAAACATTTTGTGTTTTAATACTAAATGTACATGTACTATCGTCAGCGTGGCATTTAACATAAAAGATACTTGATTTATTTAGTTTTTTTTTTTTATACAAGGCTTTTTTTTAAAATAAAACCAGCCTTTCTTACTTCTCATTACATAGACTACCTGCCAGTTTATGTCTTGTTAAAATAGACTTAGCCATTTCGAAGATTAGCCGGAAAAAATAAAAAGACAGACAGAAAAATAGATTAAAAAAACCTTTTAGTATATGTACCGTATATATATATATATATATATTGATAAAGTGGTTATTATAATATTACAAACAGACATTCTTATTTTATTTATATGTATAGATTATAATTAACAATATACAGTAATTAATTTATCGCGAAATTTTGTCAAAATCGTCAAATTTCCCGTTTTAAAATTTTCTTTATGACTGAGACAGCTAATTTGAATGTTATACAGGTTTTTTATATTAATTACGTCGAAAAAGTTCACCGTTTTAGTAGTTAAACTCAACGAAATAATTTTGTTTGTATTTTCTTTTATTTGTAGTATTTTGGCTCTACCACTATATGTATGTATTTTATTGAATATAACATTATATTTCTGTAAAACAATAAAGTTAAAAAGTTAAAAGTTTATTCCTTATTCTCAGTCGTATGCTCTTATCAGAGTGCTAGTGGTCATGCCCCGGTTGGTTCAGGTGCCTCTGAGTGCGAGGTTTCATTTATTGTGTTTGAAGGTTTATGCAGTTTTTAAACAATCTAGTAACCGTATCATTTATTCACGAAAATAATTAGTTTTGAAATATGTAATCAACGTTAAGATTTTAGAACCGAATATGGAGCATATTTTGACAGGAAACCTCCTACTGAAGGCAGAGGTTGAAATTGTTTGGCGAGCACTTTCAGGAGTTGAGAGGAACATATAAACTCCTCGCATCATTTTTCTTGTTGTTGAGCATTGTGAATTGAACATGGAGAAATATTTTTATAAATTATCGTTGCTTTATTTGTGGTGTTATGAGTTGAACAGATTAAATTCGATTAATGAATCTACGATCTATGGAACGTTATTCAATGTCGCAATACCTTCTGATCGAAAGCCTCCAATTACAGGTACAAGATGGTAGGGATTAAGTTTTAATTGCTTAGAATGGACTCTGGTGTAGAATACACTATATTTATTAATTTAGTTAATGACTTATATTTATTTCAGGAAAAATTAAAAGAATTTTACTAATCTATCGCAAACTTTTGGATTCCATTCGAGCGTATGGTTTGTACTGAAATTTTGTTATGGTTTTATAGTGTTTATTATAGACAGTAGAAGCCCAGGTTTGTATACAGTATTTGTATACTTTGTGGTTGACGTTTACGTAAGTCGAACATTAGTGTACGTATAACGCAATACACTGACATTATATTTTTAATTTTTATACGGTTTTATTTTGTTCGACCCGTACGGAATTTGTTTATTTGGGCCAAAATTAGAAATTAAAATTTAAGCACCTTCCCTTTGTCAGATTGATCTGAAATTTGGTACACACATTTAATTTAGATGACAATACAATATAATAACATCAATAACATTATAAATCTAAGATGGCCGCCGATACGAAATGGCGGATTACATATTTTTCCTTAACCCCCTCAATATGGGTATCAAATAAAAGGGCTACATTAGTAAAACACGATGATTATGTCAAAATTTAAAATTCTAGGTGAACGCCGTTTCAATACGGCGGACTAGGTACATATTTTTCCACAACCACCACAAAATGGGTATCAAATAACCGTTTAATTTAAAAGATTTTTAAATGTATTTATTTAATTGTAAACTAGTCACATGACACAAAAGAAAGTGTAATTTATAGTGGGCTCACGGCATTTTGGTCCAGAAATAGTAGCCAAGCGGTAGTGGATTGAGATTTATGATTGCAGGTCGGGTATTCGATATCCAGGATAAAATCTTATATAATTCACAATTATTGTAACAATTATATAGGATTGCTATTGTTCAGAAAAAACGTTGCCTGAGGTTGAACAGTTGCGTTCTCTGCATACCATAATACTATACTGTGGTCGTCTAACCGCCTTCCAAATGTGACTATTATGGCATATCCCCCATAGATTTCTTTAGGGAAGTAATTCCTTGCAGTGGGTGTCTATGGATTAAAACCACGGTGTTTGGCAGTAATAATATAAATTCTTACCTGAGATGTGCGTACTTTTAATTAAAATAGTTCGTATTTAATTTGAAACTTAAATAAAAAATTAAAAATTAGCTAAAATTGCTGACATTATGGCTGCATTTTATTACATGTCTACCACTGCATGTGCGGAAGTGACTAAATATTTGTCCTTTACTTGCTTAGGATGGACTTCTGCGAGGTAACGCCTGATTCCATTAAATAATCTAAAACTGTTTTAATAGTTATGGACATAGTTAATATACGGTTGTAAGAATCAGGCGTCGAGCACGGGGTGAAAACTTGTCTGTTTCACCTCATTTTCAACTCAGTAATAAATTACCGTTTCTGAGCGTGGTCTTGAGCATATTCGCAATAATGCCAGCAATTACTTACGCTGTTAAGTAACACTTCGTGGTTATTTATTGCGAGCGCCTCGCTTGGGTGCCGTCTGTTCAGTAGCTCGACTCGATGTAAATAAGTGTATGAGGAAAATATTTTTTTTATGTACCCAAAAATTAACGAAGCGAAAATGCAATTTACTTGATAAGTTATATATGAAACTTCTATGTTTACTTCTTCTTTTTAGCCGATTGACGTCCATCGCAAGGCATAGGTTTCCTCCAAAGATAGCCAGGATAACTGGTCCTGCGCTGCCCGTACTTTAACCGTGTCGTCAGTCGACCCAATGTGGGGCCTATCTACGCAACGTCTACCAGTTCATATTCACCCATTGAGAGCCTTTTTTATAGACCCTCTTTTTGGCGACCTCTAGTACTTGCCCTGTCTTGATTAAACCGAGATATTAAAACAATAATAACTTCTACACAGAATTCTATTATTTACATCATCATCTTTCTTCTATCCTAATATTAATTATTTTTTCTTTTATTTCTCGCACTTTCTCTTATTCCGTTTTTAATTTGTTCCGTTCACTCGAGAACCTTTCGGCTGCAGCGGCAATCATTTCGACTGATCCTTCTATACAACCTTGTTAAGTGAAGTGAACTATTTTAGTGGTAGTGTGCGGGGCACAACCGAAGGCCGTTGAGGTCTAAAGGTTTTCGAGCGGCTACTATTACCTGACAGACGCAGCAGTGGTAAGCCTTCGACTAGGAGGACCGATGATATTGTCAAAGTCGAAGGAAATCGCTGGATGTAGGCAGCGCTAGACTCGTTACCGTGGCGATATTTGAGGGAAGAATGCCGATAAGGGAAGAATGTCGATAAGGGAAGAAAGGCAAAGAATAAAAGAAAAAGTGGAGGATGTAATAGAATTAAAAAAGAAAATGTGAAGAAAGAGAGGAGAAAGATTAATAAATATGTAAGGCTTAAAATTATTTAACCTTATATTGTCCCTGCCTAAAGGGAGGGAACGAAAGGTCTCCAAAACAAAGGCTATATAAGAAAAAAATAGATATTTGGGCAGGGCTTTTTTAAAATAAAAGTAGCCTTTATTATTTCAGTTATCTTAATCAGTAATTAATTTATCACTAAATTTATGTCATATTTTATCAAAATAGGCAAATTTCCCATTTTAAAATTTTCTTTATGACTAAGACAACTAATTTGAATGTTATACAAGTTTTTTTATATTAAGTTCGTCGAAAAAGTTCACCGTTTTAGTAGTCAAACTCAACGAAATCATTTTGTTTGAATATTGTTTTATATGTAGCAATTTGGCTCTATCGCTATATGTATGTATTTTATTGAATTAAAATATTATATAAAGAGAATTGAAAAAGAAATTGGGAAGAAAGGAAGGAGAAAGATTAATAAATATGTAAGGCTTAAAAATTATTTAACCTTATATCGTCCTTGCCTAAAGGGAGAGAACGAAAGGTCTTCAAAACAAAGGCTATATGAGAAAAAAAGATATATTTAGAGAAGGCTTTTTATTATCAAATAATTTAATAAGTTTATTAAACAAATTTGTGACTGCTCTCTAATTATAAATTTTCAATGCATAGAATAATTTCTATCATTAGAATTCTAAAGGTATCTCGAGTTTTCATCTTTCATCAAAGTATAGAACAGGTGAACTGTTGAATTGCTTTTGTATTATCTATAAAGGCACCGTCTATTCAACGTCCCTGAATAAATCTTTAGAGCTGTGATTAAGGCACTGTAATATTGCAAGGTATATATTTTTTCTCATTTCACTTAAATTCTCCATGGCTTAATTACTGTCCTGAACGCAATAGGGTTGTCTGGCGTCCGTTGGCGGTCACATCAAAAAGCTCGGGGATAGAAAGGATCGTAATATCGAGTGCCGATATACAATACGATAGTTGTCATCTGCAGTCCCGGCTGGAGTATTGAATCTCTGAGCATTTTTTTTTGCAAGCGAATAGGTTTTTATGTCAGAGTGGACTTTAATAAATGCTTTCCGAGATATAAGACGGAGGGATCATTGTGTTTGAAATGAGGAAAAGGTTCGCCCTTAACCCTTCACTTATTTCTTCGGTTTTTAACTCTTTTTTTTTTAAATGTGTTTCGTCTAATTTTTTCTTTGCGGCTTTTATAAATTTTTGTTTGGTTTATATAAAATTTAATTTAATACTACCTAATTTTAATAATGGCAATTGGTTATTTAATTACTGAATATTTAAGTGTGGGACGTCCACAGCTGGACTTAGGCCTTTCCTGTAGATTTTCAAAATGACCGGTTTATATTTATTAATGTACCAGTTTTTAGAGGCATCACATTCTCCTTGCTTTGTGTAGAGACGTTACAAAATCGGGTAAAATGAGTTTATAAAGTTTAAATTTTTTTTCTGCATTCTCTTTTGTCTTTCACACTTTTGTATTATATGCTTTCCTTTTACGCTTAACTTAATCTGCTTTTCCTTATTTGCAATTTTTTCTTACATTACATTTCTTTCCTCGACTACATTTTTCTCATTATTTACCACAGATTTTCCACACTGCACCGCTTTTTTACTGAACTCCAGGATGGTTGGGTGCAAGTTGTCGTCGTCCATGAAGGAGGCCTCTTCCTATATGTTTTTCTCCATTTTTACCTCGAAATCTGCATTGAGTCTGTATCCATCAAAATACTGAGGCTTCTGAATTTAAATTATATTTAAGGCCTCTCAGTAACCCGCAAGTCTGTCATTGGATTACTTTTAAAATGCCAAACGTACTTCTGAAGTCTAAAAATCTCCGTTCTTCTGGAATTTAATTATAATCTCAGTGGATTTTTAATGTCGTTAAAATGCTGCCTGTTGCGGTTGAATGTCTCGTTAGTTGTTTTATTACTTCCGATTGAGGTTAAATAACTGATATCGCGAGAAGATAATTGTCCTTCCGGTAAAAAATATTAAATTTTATCTAACCGTCATAACATAATTACTCTACGATAAAATACAGTTTTATGTAAACGTGTTTTATTTGAATTACAGTGTAACAAGCATACTGAGAGATCCGAACGCTCCGACGGTTTAACGACAACTGTGCCTTACGAAGAAAATTACTTTTTAAAAATCGAATATTCGTTCTAACAATTTTTCGATTTTTAAAAAATAGTTTTCTTACCATGCGATATTAAAAATATATGTGCGTACAACGATGAAGCAGACAATCATTTTCTGACCTTAACAAGGTTGTGGGATTCTCCTCAGGGCTAATAGGTCTTGAATACGAAATCCAAAGTAGAAGTGTGTATATTGAACAAATTTAAATCATATTTTTTATTTTATTAACCTATTTTTAAAAGTATGAAATATCCTACTAATTAAAACTGACAGTCAATCACAAGGCGAGAAGTATTGTAGAACGCTCTCTTTCGCACTTTTTAAATATAGAGCGCTCTTTCGTGGGATTCCCCTGCTTAATGCGCTGCTGACTTCGGAGTATTGTTGTTCCTATAAAATCATTTGTCCACCTACCCTGCACTCTTTGTTTGTAACCTGTATGTGAAACCTACAATTATAAATTTTCAACAATTAAATGATTTTACAATACTCGCTACCATGTTTGTATTGTATATGTTTGTATATGTTTTTAAATTATTTATAGTATATTACAATTTAAAATATGTATATCTATTGTAGTGAAACGAAGCACAAGTCACAATTGTGCAATCTTTTAAAACTTGGGTTCCACTGTACAAAAACAGTAACAGGTATATTTTAAAATAAATCTTATAATAATAAACAGTTGTTCATAATATATTCGATGTCAACAGTTCAATACAAAAATAGTTTTTATTTTAAAATTTTAAGGTGTCTAACAGAAAGTATAAATATAAGTGTTTCTTGTTCTCGAAAGACGAGAAACAATCGAGTTAGGTATGAGTAAAGTCAAATGGTAGTGGATATTTGTAAGTAAAGAAATATCGTTTGATTTGATCTGGGAGCGCCTTTTTTATCATGCACTTGCAGGCTGGTCATTGTATTAGGCTGCCCAACGAACATTGCGTGATCGAATCAGCTTCCGTGACCAGCGGCCATTCTACAAAACCTTCCACGCGAGCCCTTACTTTATGTAATAACGTGATTTTTAAGCGCACAATGGAGTTAAAAAAAACCTTTGCGCCATAAATTATATTATTTATTTATTTCTTTCATGTTTCTCTTCACTTATTTTTTAATGTACATGTGATAAATTATTCGTTAATAACAATGGCACGGTTGTGCTTTTTTTTTGGTGGAAGTTTAAAAATTGTAACGTGCAAACTTTCAGCGCAGCCCATTATGTGGAGTAATTTTGAAGCGCTATTTTAAAAGCTTTCGGTAAACATTATTTTTTTTACGCTACTACAACTTTGTACGATACAAATTTAATAATTTATAGTTCGATTGAATTTTCATTATAGCTTTTATGATTTCTCGATAATCCGTTAGGTAAAAAAAACGTTGAACTTTTTTTATAATAAATTTAAGTAAGTTGAGATAATAGATCAGTTTTTTGAGTGGTTAGTAGTGATAGCCCTGCGGTAGAAGACTGTGAATTGCGAACATTGTTCGCGGATTCGATTACCGGGATCGTGTGTTATTCACACTTTGAGTATTAAAATAAATAATTTCCATGCTCACAAACAAGTTTCCAGACGATGACCAGTGGTGTTCTCTGCGTAACATAATACCACACTGCTATCGCCAACTCGTCTTCCGAGAATGGCGATTATGGTATACTCTCCCTTTTAATAGATGTTTTTAATGGAGGACTATACCATGAAGTGGTCGTCATTACGCTAAAACGACAGTGTCCAAATAATAAAACTTTTATGTTTTTGGAAACGTCACATATAAAAATTGTTTTGTATATTTAAAATTATTGGACTACTAGTCCAAATAGAAGACGGGATACATAAAAAGATTCATGGTAACCCAGAGAGCAATGAATCAATGAAGCAGACATGAGGAGATCTACAAAAGAACCAGGATCTCCGACGTAGCTTGAAGAAGATTCATGGTAACCTAGAGAGCAATGAATCTATGAATCAGACATGAGAAGATCTACATTAGAACCAAGATCTCCGACGTAGCTCGAAGAAGATTCATGGTAACCGAGAGAGCAATGAATCAATGAATCAGACGTGAGGAGATCTACATTAGAACTAAGATCTCCGACGTAGGTCGAAGAAGATTCATGGTAACCCAGAGAGCAATGAATCAATGAATCAGACACGAGGAGATCTACAAAAGAACCAGGATCTCCAACGTAGCTCGAAGATGATTCATTGTAACCCAGAGAGCAATGAATCTATGAATCAGACATGAGGAGATTTTCAAAAGAACCAGGATCTCCGATGTAGCTCGAAGAAGTTTCATGGTAATCCAGAGAGCAATGAATCAATGAATCAGACATGAGGAGATCTACATAAGAACCAAGATCTCCGACATAGCTTAAAGAAGATTCGTGGTAACCCAGAGAGCAATGAATCTATGAATCAGATATGAGGATATCTATAAAAGAACCAAGATCTCCGACGTAGATCGAAGATTCATAGTAACTCAGAGAGTAATGAATCAATGAAGCAGACATGAGAAGATCTACAAAAGAACCAAGATCTCCTACGTAGCTCGAAGAAGATTCATGGTAACCCAGAAAGCAATGAATCAATGAAGCTGACATGAGGAGATCTACAAAAGAACCAAGATCTCCGACGTAGTTCGAAGAAGATTCATGGTAACCCAGAGAGCAATGAGTCAATGAATCAGACATGTGAAGATCTACAAAAGAACCAAGATCTCCGACGTAGCTCGAAGAAGATTCATGGTAACCCAGAGAGCAATGAATCTATGAATCAGACATGATCTACAAAAGAACCAAGATCTCCGACGTAGATCGAAGAATTGCAGGTCTAGATTAGCATAGTCGGGGCATATTGCACGTGTAACATATGGCTGTCAACAGATGCGGGCGGCACAAGGCCTTATAGTTTACAGTTGACGTCCATCGGCAGAAAAAGAAGAAAAAAATTCACTGACGTCATAACTATTTTGTATAAGTTCGTCTATATATATTGTTAAATGTATTAAATTAGATCTAACAAAACAGTATTAATAGTAATAAAGCTTGAATTCTGTGAGCTCGCTTAAATATCAAATATGTGCGTCGTTAGGGCGAGCTTTCATGCCCTTAGTGATCGCGCGTATTAAATAGGCTTTCAGCGCAAACATTAATCTAATACAATGGATATAATTTCTTTAAACAACACATATTACATTGCGGGCGTTTAGACAGTCGTATATGAATGGTATTCACTAAAGGCTCTCGTTTGTGGCGTGAATACGCACTTTGCAGGCATTTGTTTACCCTTTTTAGAGTCGTTTATAAACACACTGGGTTATGGGTTTGAATCCACTAGTATTAATATGTCCAAGGGCCATTAATATATTTAACAGTCTTTCTGGTCCTTTCTCACAATGTTGCCGAAAAATATTTCTTCTGAATCCGTCCAAGAGTTATCTCCGGTTGCATAATGTCGCTTCACCACCGTTTCTACTGTAAGACGTCTAATCCTAAACATACACCACCCTAAGTAAGAAAAGGACCAATATTTAGCCACTTCCGCACATGCAGTGGAAGTCGTGCAACAAAGTGCACCGCCCGCCAGCCCGCTGATAAATTCGTATAAGTTTTACTTCATAGGTACTTTTATAAATAATGTAAATGTTTTAATATTATAAGAAATTATGATGTAAGTAAATAGGTACTATCAGTGTATGTGTTGTGATCCACCATCGTGGACCCCCATTTTCATTTCATAGACTCCTAAATTTTGTTCGCTGACGTAGACCCCTTGCAGGTTGTCATAGACCCCTAGGGATCGATATAGACCACTTTGAGAATCACTTTTATAGGTAAAAAAGTGGCAAACAATTTGAGTAAATTATTATTCGGTAATATTATTAGAAAAATTCCAAAAACATGTATAATTTCATTTCGGTTAATAAACACTTTGCGACCGTCATGTTTGCGGGCTAAGTGCCTATTAAGTTTTATGGACGATATTAGCTTTACTTATATTTGAAGGTACGCGTGAAAAGCAATTGTGTTTGCATGTTGCAACAAATATGTTGTATAACTTAATTGGATCATTTTGGTTATATTAAGTAAAGTTTGTACTGTATGAGTATTGTGGTTAAGCATTAACGATTTTGAATGTAGAATACACGTTCGATATTCAAATATTCTTTATTCAATCTTAAATATTACATACTTTAATCGACTGTACAAAATGGTTGATGGATATTAATTTTGAGGTTGTGTAATATTGTGTACTTTGTTGTTATAATATTGTGAGAAAAATAACATTTTGAATGCCTTTCCCTTGTTTTTAGAGTATTAATTTCATGTGAACCAATTAAATTGCCTTCAATATGAATCTAGATATGAAATTTAAAAAGAATCAATCTAGGTTGTCAGTGAATATGTTTATATTCATAACAAAGCTGAATAAAGTGATCAATCTGAAATGTATTACGTTATTTTTTTTCTATTAAAATACGACAGGACTATAACTTCTGACATAACAAACTCTGCAGTGATGTATAGTAAGTGCTTTTTCTTACTATATTAGCATTATGATATTTTTGACAGGGTGTACCAACAATTTTTTTATAAAATACCATTTCTTCCATCTTGTTTTCGGTACAAGAATGTACACCCTCCTACCTTCTCTTTCCCTCTTTCATACGTCATATTTTCTTTCTCATTCTCACAGCATTCATTTACAATATGTACACGTATCGCCTCCCATCCTTCGCCACACTTCCTATTAAACTGTTTTGCTTTGCCTAATAACATCACCCGCCATACATTAATTGACAGTAAATTAGCTTAACATTAATTCATTATAAAGTTATACATCTATTACACATATAAATATACAAATGAAAGTATATAGAGAGAGATATATATAGTAAAAAAGGCATTCGTACAAACAAGGCGTCTAACAATGACAGTAAACAGTATATAATCTGATTTGCGCAGTAAGTCTGGTCTGAGTCATGCAACTGTAGGCCAGACTAGGTCACTATACTGTGGTCTTTACATATGTATATATATAAATAAGGAATGAATCTTGCCTATTCTAAACATAATTCTTTTTACTAAATAATTAAACCATCATTTTTATGACCAAAAGGATGTTTTATTTAGGTCGTTGTAGATCGCTTCCAAATTCAAATTCAAACATTTTCATTCATGTAGGAATTTGACGGCGTAATTTTGAATCGTTACTTATTTTAATAAGTAATAAGCTACCGTCTAATTATGGAGACGCTATTTTCGGAGTTTCACTGCGAGATAGAAATGAGGAGATTCACAGAAGAATCAAAGTCACAAATATAGTTCGAAAACTTTCTGATTTGAAGTGGCAGTGGCCGGGGCTCATAGCTCGCGTAACCGTTAGCCTTTGGGGCCGAAAGGTTATAAAGTGGCGACCACTAGCAATGAAGAGGGCTATGCTAGGCGTTTCGCTGCGAGATCGAATCAGAAATGAGATTCGCAGAAGAATCAAGATAACAGACGTGGCTCGAAGAATTGCTCGTCTGAAGTGGCAGTAGCCGGGGCACATAGTCCGCGTCACCTTTGGCCTTTGGGGCCGAAAGGTTATAAAGTGGCGACCACTAGCAATGAAGAGGGCTATGCTAGGCGTTTCGCTGCGAGATCTAATCAGAAATGACATTCGCAGAAGAATCAAGATAACAGACGTAGCTCGAAGAATTGCTCGTCTGTAGTGGCAGTAGGCGAGGCACAACGCTTGTGCAGCCGTTGCCCATTGGGGTCAAAAGGTTCTAAAGTGGCGACTACGAGCAATAAAGAGGGCTATGCTAGGAGTTTCGCTGCGAGATTGAATCAGAAATGTGATTCGCAGAAGAATCAAGATAACAGACGTAGCTCGAAGAATTGCTCGTCTGTAGTGGCAGTAGGCGAGGCACAACGCTTGTGCAGCCGTTGCCCATTGGGGTCAAAAGGTTCTAAAGTGGCGACTACGAGCAATAAAGAGGGCTATGCTAGGAGTTTCGCTGCGAGATTGAATCAGAAATGAGATTCGCAGAAGAATCAAGATAACAGACGTGGCTCGAAGAATTGCTCGTCTGAAGTGGCAGTAGCCGGGGCACATAGTCCGCGTCACCTTTGGCCTTTGGGGCCACAGGTTATAAAGTGGCGACCACTAGCAATGAAGAGGGCTATGCTAGGAGTTTCGCTGCGAGATCGAATCAGAAATGAGATTCGCAGAAGAATCAAGATAACAGACGTAGCTCGAAGAATTGCTCGTCTGAAGTGGCAGGTGGTGTGGCACATCGCTCGCGTAACTGTTGGCCTTTGGGATCGAAAGGTTCTAAAGTGGCAACCACTAGCAATGAAGAGGGCTATGCTAGGCGTTTCGCTGCGAGATCTAATCAGAAATGACATTCGCAGAAGAATCAAGATAACAGACGTAGCTCGAAGAATTGCTCGTCTAAAGTGGCAGTGGGTGAGGTCCATCGCTTGTGCAACCGTTGGCCCTTGGGCGGAAAGGTTCTATAGTGGCGACCACGAACAATAAAGAGGGCTATGCTAGGCGTTTCGCTGCGAGATCGAATCAGAAATGAGATTCACTGAAGGATCAAGATAACTGACGTAGTTCGAAGAATTGCTCATCTGAAGTGGCAGTGGGTGAGGTCCATCGCTTGTACAATAGATGGCCATTGGGGCCGAAAGGTTCTAAAGTGGCGACTACGAGCAATAAAGAGGGCTATGCTAGGAGTTTCGCTGCGAGATCGAATCAGAAATGAGATTCGCAGAAGAATCAAGATAACAGACGTAGCTCGAAGAATTGCTCGTCTAAAGTGGCAGTGGGTGAGGTCCATCGCTTGTGCAACAGATGGCCATTGGGGCCGAAAGGTTCTAAAGTGGCGACCACGTGCAATAAAGAGGGCTATGCTAGGCGTTTCGCTGCGAGATCGAATCAGAAATGAGATTCGCAGAAGAATCAAGATAACAGACGCAGCTTGAAGAATTGCTCGTCTGAAGTGGCAGTAGGCAAGGTACATCGCTCGCGCAACCGTTGGCCTTTAGAGTTGAAAGGTTCTAAAGTGGCGACACGAGCAATAAAGGGGGCTATGCTAGGAGTTTCGCTGCGAGATCGAATCAGAAATGAGATTCACTGAAGGATCAAGATAACAGACGCAGCTTGAAGAATTGCTCGTCTGAAGTGGCAGTAGGCAAGGTACATCGCTCGCGTAACCGTTGGCCTTTAGAGTTGAAAGGTTCTAAAGTGGCGACACGAGCAATGAAGAGGGCTATGCTAGGAGTTTCGCTGCGAGATCGAATCAGAAATGAGATTCACTGAAGGATCAAGATAACAGACGCAGCTTGAAGAATTGCTCGTCTGAAGTGGCAGTAGGCAAGGTACATCGCTCGCGCAACCGTTGGCCTTTAGAGTTGAAAGGTTCTAAAGTGGCGACACGAGCAATAAAGGGGGCTATGCTAGGCGTTTCGCTGCGAGATCGAATCAGAAATGAGATTCACTGAAGGATCAAGATAACAGACGCAGCTTGAAGAATTGCTCGTCTGAAGTGGCAGTAGGCGAGGTACATCGCTCGCGTAACCGTTGGCCTTTAGAGTTGAAAGGTTCTAAAGTGGCGACACGAGCAATGAAGAGGGCTATGCTAGGAGTTTCGCTGCGAGATCGAATCAGAAATGAGATTCGCAGAAGAATCAAGCTAACAGACGTAGCTCGAAGAATTGCTCGTCTGAAGTGGCAGGTGGTATGGCACATCGCTTGTGTAACCGATTGCCTTTGGGGTCAAAAGGTTATCAAGTGGCGACATCGAGCCGGTTGAAGCAGCGAAAACTCTCACTAGGTAGACCGATGTCATTACTAAGTCACTGGATGAACAAGCAGGATGATCTATAAGAGAGGCCTATATAGCCTATATAGCCGATATAGGCTCCATATGCTAGTGTACTGAAAAAAACCGACCATAAATTTGGCAGTCGCTCTTTTTAAATGAAATTTAACAATGTTGTAATGAAAATAATCATGTAAATTATATTGTGGACTATTAACATATATAAGTTACAGTGAATTTACTCAACAAAGATCACAGCTGTCTAATTTATAAATTCTGCGACTACGTGAGATGTTGTTACAATGTTTATTGTCGCTTCGCGTGTTCACCTCACGATCTATTCGGAACTATCCTGTTACACTCAAAGACGACAACGTAGATATACACAACGTGTTCTGTTAAATTTAATTTTGTCGGAGTACGTAAAAAGATATTTTATTTATACCTTCAATTTTTATAAACAAGCTTATGAATCATAAACGAGGGTATATATCTGGTTCGACGAAAAAAAAAAAACTATTTGTTGATTGAAATTTTTAAAACAAACTGCATGATTTCCACAGCTGGACTTATATCTCTACTTTAAATCATTACATATTCATAGCAGCCTACATCATTTTCCGATGACCTTGACGAGGTTTCAGTCATAAATCTACATAAATAAAAATTAATCACTAAATATGTTGATGGCGACAGCACTTTTTTATCGTAATTGGAAAATTTGCAAGGGAAATATTTAAGAAAACAATTTATTTGTCATAAACACCACAGATAATAAAAAGTGTGCGTAGCCTTTAAATATACCTAAAATAAAATTAGAAAATGCTAGTACGTTACTAGTGATAATAATATTTGTCATTTCAACTCACAGACCTCCATTGCACGTAGGGGAGCCCAAAGGCATCTTGGGAGGGGGGGAGATATTTATTACTTATATATTATACAATTCTTTTTATTTCCTTTAAGTCCATACTCCTTTTTTACAACTTCATCAGATTATTACAATTGTATTCATATATTGTTATTGTAATGTTAAATAATAATGATTTCATATTATTCTTACGGTTTTTCAATACTGTTTTAACATTTCATGGTTACTAAAAACTAAAGATTTATGAGCAGTTGTAATCCAGTATTGGAAGAATTTGCAGTTGTAGGTTGTGGGTTCGATTTCAGGGAAACAATCTTATAACTCATACTTCTTGTATTAATTATACAGGATTGCTACTGCTTATAAACAAGTTTTAAGAGAATTGGCAACAGCGTCTTCTGCGTACCATTGAGGGGTGTTCGTTAATACTGGCCCCTCGTCCCGTAATAGATAATTCGATGTAAAGAAAAATACTTGCCGGATAGATAAACTTATATAATATCACAGAACAATAAATCTCAATCTGAGTTACAAGTATTTCCTTTGTTGAACAGCGATTGAAGCGACACGTCCGCTCGGTAGCGCGGCGCGTCAGAGGTGTACCGAATGTAAGAAGTGGCATGCCAAAAACAGATGCGTTCACAGATAATAAGTTTGGGTGCGTTCTAATGAACGCCAAAACATAATACCACACTACGGTAGCTAACCCGCCTGCCGAGCGTGGCGATTATGGTATATTTCTCCATAAATATCTTTGAAGACCTATGCCTTGCAATGTGCCTCTATGGATTGAAGCAACGAAAGATTATTGTATATAACCAATAAATAAAATTTTCGTGTCACGGTGTTCGAACTTGAACTCCTCTGAAACGGCTCGACCGATTTTTACCAAATTTTATATGCATATTCAGTAAGTATGAGAATCGGCTACTATCTATTGTCATACTCCTAAGTGATAAGGGTGGTCCACCCCTAATTTTTATTTTTATTTTTTAAACAAATTTTTTGGTTTTTATTTTATTATGATACAGCATACCAAAAAACATACAACCCTAAATTTTCACCCCTCTACGATTAACCCTTGTTTTTTATTTGTTAATTAAAAACTTTAATTTTTTTTTGCAAAACAACGTTTGCGGGATCAGCTAGTTTATTTATAAATTTATGTAATGAGCATTATTTGTATCGTTTATAATATATTTAAGTACATAACTTTATTTATAAATATACCATAAATAATTGTTACATCGACATCTCAATGTCGCAAAGAGCAAATTAATATTTTTGACGCGTGAAACGTCAAGGGTTTTTGTTTTTTGTTACATACGTGTTAAATGTATATCGTATTTCAACGACTCACGCTTCTAATACTGAACGCGATACACACTTTATTACATAATTCGTTTTGAAATGTTTTATTGTTAAGTGTGTTACATATATGCTCAAAATTTTCTTCTATATTTGCATAAATTACAAATGTTTTTGGCAATAACATGATGTGAAGATATTAACAGCAATTTGCAATGAACTGAAAATAATGACTAATAATTCCTTCGATTAATAAAAAGAATAAGTTACACAGAATCACGTTTTTCAGTAATTTTCTATCTATTGTTTCTGATGAAGTTAGTATTTAAGCTTTTATAGCTTTATCTAACACGAGTTCATGGAACAGAAGGGTCTAGAACTATACTAATAATTTTTTACAAGTATCATTAATTGAATTATTTATTAATTATTATGCTTTTGAATTGGTAGTTCCATAAATTGAGCAGAGATTAATCGACTTTATTACCCACAAGTTTCCTTATACTTAATGGAATGACGTTATGCAAAAAAAGAAAAGTAAAGAAAATAAAAAAAAAACCGTCATAATGTTTATTGAAATTTTGCAAATTCAACAATCCGGTAAGAACTTCGTGCATTTAACAGTTCACGCTTTGCTAATTTATATTGAGGCTTAACAGCTGCATCGGTCAGTATTTATCGATAACGAAAATTATTTATTTATTTCTAGTTTAATAAATATATTAATAAAGGGTTCAAATAATTCGACAAGCTAATGACTTTAAAGAATATTAGTAAAAATATATGATAAAGTAACAAGCAATACAATACAAACAAGCAATAACAATCATTATGTGTGTACAAAAATTTAAATGAACTAAGGAAAGTTTTAAAAATATGTTCATTTATTTAATTATTGTTGTTTATACAATAAAAGGTTAAGCGATCCGATTGTAGCTGAAGTCAATAATGTTAAAAAATATTTAAAAGAAATAAAAACTTAATAATAAAATACAAAAATCATGTAAAGTACGGAGTGTTTGTATTAAATTCAAATTTAAGAATTGAAACATATTTTTACTTTTATAAATTATGTAATATTTGATGAGTAATTGATGTATTACGTTACTTCTAGTTTCTTTCAGACGATGGACTAACCAGTTAATACTGATCGATATTTGAATTTACTGAAATATTTTTAAATGTAATAAAAAATTAAAGGGTGCTGGAGTACATTTATCTAGAGATTTAAATAATCTTTCATAGAACTACATGAAGCTCGCGGGCCGGTGGTTGGTCACCCCTGATATACTTAATTACTCCGCTGGCTCAGTGACCCAAAGTGGGTCTTGGCCTCCGAAGCGAGAGACTTCCACTTTCCTCTATCTTGCGCCATCGTCCGCCATTGGTTGACATTCTTTCTCCTGATATAATACATAAGTAATTTAGATGTTTCAGAAGACTATTTTACTAACTTGGTAGAGCTTTAAATGCAGTGCTGAAAAGGTTCTTCATTATTTAATGGAATCAGGCGTTACCTCGCGGAAGTCCATCCTAAGTAAGAAAAGGACCAATATTTAGCCGCTTCCCATTAGTGCCAAACACAGAGTGTCTCTGTGTTTGGCACTAATCGGTGTAACATAACTCCTGAAGATGTCCCGTGGAGGGGTGAAACACGTGTTGAGTAATTTGGTGGTGGCTGTTGTGTGATTCGCATTGTTTGCCGCATACGCATTTATCAGCGGGCTGGCGGGCGGTGCATTTCATTGCACGACTACCACTGCATGTGCGGAAGTGGCTAAATATTGGTCCTTTTCTTACAAAGGTTCTTCCTTCACAACAAGTGACACAACATATATTTTATTATTATTACAAGGCTTCTTTATTCTTTATTGATATTCTCATTTAAGTATTTAATTTACGAAATCATTTTGTTTTAAATAAAACTCTATATCCCTGGTGGAATATCACAGAAGGTGAACAGAATTTCCGAGCTAGCTTTAATCCGCTGCTCATCTATCACTTGGCGCTTAGATAAAGCGTGTACCAGCTTGTCTTCGTTACACTCCCGACTTGTTTGCGTCACGTCGTGACAAGTCGGTGTAGGTAGCTTGCGTTATTTCGTT
This sequence comes from Battus philenor, assembly GCF_028537555.1. NCBI lineage: Eukaryota > Metazoa > Arthropoda > Insecta > Lepidoptera > Papilionidae > Battus > Battus philenor. Next base: position 12,056,086 of record NW_027181679.1, on the reverse strand, counting down.
AGGGACTCGCGTGTACTCGGCGTTGTAATAAGATCGTGTTTAATTCGAAGTTAGATCGTGTTACGCCATACACAGTCATCTATTTATGTGTAAACTACTGAGAGGGATTTTAATCAACGTCTGTTTATTTCGAGTAATGTGCGACGTGTTCTTGTACAGCGTGATCTATGGTTGGTTTATAAAAGATAGGTTACTATACAGAATTGGTATAAATCAAGAGAATAAGTAAAATAAAATAAATCAAATGAATAAGGTTAGGGAAATATACAATCAGTGGTCTTATCGCACGCGACAATTTTTTCTAGAAATCAATAAATTGATTTTTTTATCAACGAAAATTATTAGCGGCCATCAAACAAAGAAACTAATTATAAATGTTATATATACATAAATATTGTAACGTATGAACTACGCAGAAAATATCACTATTTAAACATATATCGAGTGGTAAATATAAAAATAAAATATGACAAAAAATGGTTGACACGCTGAAAGAGCACTTTAAAAATAGAAAGAGATCTTAATTTGACCTTACAAGAAATTCGTTCCAAAAGAGCTCTTTATAATAAATGTTTTTTTGAAAGGAAATTAATTCAGTTTGTCTTTTTATTCATTCAAACAATTGCATACATGAGTTTAGAAAGAGCGAAATATTTACCATGACCCTGCATACGCTACCTAACAGTTTTGATGGCACTGATAAATATAAATCAGTTGTTACACTAAGGAATATTAATAATAATAGGTTTTTAAACAAAAATAAAATAAATAATATATAAAACCTTTAACAGTTAACATGGAACTATTAAAATCAAAAAGTTTTATACTTGACTTTTTTACAAAAAACCACGACATACGCATATACAGATATCGTTATATTTATCAAAACTTTGCATCTTATTATGTTTTAAACAAATCTTTATAAATATTTAATGGAATCAGGCGGTATTTTGCGGAAATCCATCCTAAGTAAATAAAGGACCAATATTTAGCCACTTCCGCTTATGCAGTCGTAGTCGTGCGACAAAGTGCACCAGCCGCCAGCCCGCTGATAATTGCCATGCTGCAAACAATGCGAATTTCACAACTGCCACTGTTAAATCTCCTAACACGTGTTTCATTCCTCCACGGGGCATCTACAGGAGTTATGTTACACCGATTAGTGCTAAACACAGAGTGAGCTTCTTTAGCACTAATCGGTGTAACATAACTCCTAAAGGTGCTCCGTGGAGGCACATTTGTTGCACGACTACTACTGCGTGTGCGGAAGTGACAAACACACACGCGTGTATGTTCATGTCTCTCATATCCATCCAAAGGTTGGCTGGTAGAAATCGTCTGCAGCGATAAGTCCGCTCTTATACCATACGAATTGTTTCTTTTTTCCTTTCTTTATTGTCTATGATCTAAAAACATAAAGAAAATACATGTATATATATACACACAAAAAAAAGTGTGTGTAATGATATGAAGGAGAGAGCAGTTTAGACTGACGATATATATATATATATATGAAAAACTTAACTTATAATCATGTATATTATATAATTATTTTCATCATCATTTCAGCTCTGAAAAACTTCATACATGTCATTCGATCATTGGGAAACGTTGAACCGGCAAAAGCAAAGTAACTCCGCAAAACACCCGAGCGGTCATAAATTGATCAGCGCTTGCTCCGCTGAAGTTAATTGCGGTTTCAACACAACACCTGCTAGTCGATAAAAATAAAAAAAACCTATATCGCATATGAAATTTTCCTATCCACTCGCAATAATACCTTATTCGTAGCGCGTAGCATGGCTTATAGGTCTCTAACTAACGCAATTGTTTTCCAGAAACGACTTGCACGGTTCAGCGTATTCTGAATTACGAATTGAATGCTGGACCCGAGAGTGGAGTACTTTTGTGTCGAGTTGCTGATTTACGCACAGCGTCCCTCGGGTGCGTCAATTCTGAATTCGCATTAAATGCAATTTGTATAAAGTTTAAAAATGTATTTTTAAAACGGCTCCAACTCGTGTTATATGATTTATATATCATTCATATATTTACTTATTTAAACTCGTCATTATGATTTTATATTTTTAGGTATTAATATACATGACCACGCCAAATCAACTCAATGTATTAAATATAGTAAATAATGTTTAAAATTATTTATTAATTTATTTTGTTGTCTACACTATAAATAAAAACATACGTTGTACGCTACAAGAATTAAAGCCTTCTCTATTCAATCTAGAACGATAAAAGGATACCCAGTAGGCACTCGTGTAAATGTCGGTATAAAAAATGAGATATAAAAGACATATAATGTGCCATGTACTATATACTTCTTACACGTTCTTCGACACCAACGATACAATCTCCTTCAACTTATCATGATGGGAAAGGTCGCTGGTAAAAGGAAGGTTGGTAGGAGAAAGAAGTCGTGGCTTCGTAACATTAGAGAGTGGACCGGAATCGCCAGCGCTGCTGAGCTATTACGCAGAACCAAAAATAAGGAAGAGAGCAGGAAGCTGATAACCAACCTCCAATAGTTGGAGAGGCACTTCAAGAAGAAGAAGAAGACTATATACTGTATTAATTATTTTATTACAGATAAACATATAATATAGGAGGAAAAATAATATACTTAAATTACACATATATTAGCAGTGATAGTCTAGCTATAGAAGACTGAAACGGTCGTAAGTCGCGGGTTGAATTCCTGTGATACAATCTTATATAATTCACACTTTGTGCATTAATTATAAAGGATTTCCACTGTTCATAAACAAATCCTCTGTCTCCATTGGGGGAGGAATAAAAGTCTATAGACCCAAACGACGATTCCCTTGTTGTATTATCAACTAATTAAACATTTTAAGACGATTTTTCGCACTAGATAAACATTTTAAATTTATCTAATTCAGAGGTATTACAAAGAAGTCTATTGTAAAATCGTAGTTTCTAGAAGATGGGCAGCAGCGTCCTCTGCGGACCATAATACCACACTGCGACCGTCAACCCGTCTGCCAAGAGTGGCGATTATATATCCTTCCATAGATATTTTTGGGAAAGCCTTTATCTTGCATTGGGGATATATGGTTTAAAATGGCGCCAATGACACATTTATATTCTGTACTATGTGATTTAGAAATAAAGCTTACTAGATTTCTATGTACATTTTTTGGCCAAAAGGTCTCGAACCTTATATTTTATTAATACATATATGAGTTAGCTGACTCTCTTATTAAGAAAAGAGTAATTCTTATTTTGATGAAAAATTAGTTACCACCCGAGCACGATCGTGAGAAAAATGTTATCAAAGTAAATAAAGAAAGCAAAGAAGGTGCATTCACATATGTACAGAGTATTTACAATTTACACAACCCTAATGCAACAGCAGCGCCCTCGTCACTGATGGCATCCGAATTTAAATCGGCTTTCAAATTTCAATTTGAACCCACAAAAATGATTTCAAATAAAAATATTTTCTGGTTGTAGTGGGCAGCAATATGAAACGTAAAAGCTGTATCGAAATAAGTAGATATTAGCGTCTTAAAAACTATTTTTCAAAATTCGCTTAACACAAAAAGTCACACGAAACTCACGATATATAATATATATATATATATATATAAGTAGTCTGCGAATTTATATGTTAAAAATAGAATCATTTACTTACTTATTTAAAAAAAATATTTATAATAAGTATCATCGTATGATTAATAACATAAAAAAATTCAGAAGTTTTATTTCTTAAATAATTTGATCCAACTATTATATTATTTATGCTCTAGGTCATTACATGGTACATAAAATATGTGAAAACTGATTTTAAAGACATATATAAGAATATGGTATAGGTAAATAGGAACTCAATTGTCCACAGCTTAATACGTATTAAAAACCATAAGGTTTAAAACTTACTGGTCTTATCCCGTCAAAATAAATAACATAAAAGCCCAGGCAGGATCATGAGGGAAACCGCGAGTTTAGATGCCGTGAGATCTAAGCCAGGCGTTATACAATTAAAAAAGTATTATTATTATACAATTAAATAAGTAAGTTTATTATTTATGAATAATAAATTAAATTAGTTTCATTCATACATTTACAGTAGGAAATATACAAGGAGATAATAATTAAATTTACAATATTTTTGTGTAAATTATTATTTTATGAAGATTATTTAACAGGATATAATAACACAGAAGCAGAGATGTTTTAAAGATACTAGTAATATTTAATAGTATAAGAACGAATATAATTCATGGAAATTAATATATTTTTTTAAATATTACTTTTACAGGTAATTCCGCTATATCTTCAAGCGGTATTATTAAAAACGTAAACACTCTTAAATACATTTATCAGAAAGTTATAATAATAAATATATCTAATATAATCGATAAATGAAAGTGAATTATCATCATCAGTAAGAAAATGACTAACATATAGATACTTTCGCTATGTAGCAGTAGTATTACTCAACACGTGATTTACCGGTAGTAGTTTTGTAATTCGCATTGTTTGCCGCATGCGCATTTATCAACGGGCTGGCGGGCGGTGTACTTTATTGCACGACTACTGCTACATAGCGGAAGTAGCTATATATTAGTACTTTTCTTACTTAGGATGGACTTCCGCAAAGAAACGCCTGAATCCAATAGATAATAATTATCATCATCAACATTTCAACTGTATGTCCATAGGCCACAGCTTTCCACTAGATTTCTTATAGAACCGGTGGAAAGCGTCTTCCGAAAAGGTAAAGATAAATTTACTTATCTAACTTTAGAAATTTTAAAAGAAATCTTACAGATTGTTGACTTATTTAAGAGTCATGACATTGACTCTTTGTTTGGTACTAATCGGTGTAACATTAGTCTTGATGATGCCCCGTGGAGGGGTGAAACACGTGTTGAGTGATTTAACGGTGGTAGTTGTGTAATTCGTATCGTATGCCGTATGCGCACAGCGGGCTGGCGGGCGGTGCACTTTATTGCACTACTACTGCTACATAGCGGAAGTAGCTGTATACTGGTCCTTTTCTTAATTAGGATGGACTTCCGCAAAGTAACGCCAGAATCTATTAGATGTTGACATATTGTTTTTCACTATTTAATTATTGACTCTATGCTGCTTCACATGTTATAGTAGTGCAGAAGAAGCAGGAAGAAACTTACTCAAAACTCAAACTCAAAGTTTAATAATGCAGAATTATAAATTAATAGAACTTTAAATAAGTCATCTGTTCACCTTGCGCGTGGACATTCTACGTTACGCTTGCCGGTCCATAAAAGGTAGCACTGTGTGGCCTTGTTACTGTCACTTTTATATTTCTTAAGGCCCTCTTTATTGGAGGCTTTCATTCAGCCTAGCCAGGGGGCATCTACCTCATTTTTGTGACTGGGATATATTTTACAATGATTTTTTCACAAACTTTTCTTTTTCACCCGCTCTTTCTAATTCTTCACAATTTCTCTCCTTCTTCATTCTTTCATACTTCATATTTTTATTCATATAACATTCTCACAGCATTCATTTACATTAAATTCTCTCATCTCCTCCTATGATTCGTCACGTTACTTGGGATTTTAATAATTTACATTGGACTAATTTTTTTTTAATTTTTCTATTTTAATAAAACAATTTCTACACAATTTTTTAAATAGTTCAATATATTACAATGTCTTCTCCTAACTCGTTTTTATTACGCTTAATTACATCACGGGTTATATCTTATACAAAACCTCAAGAAAGTCTGGCGGCTCTCTTTTTCTAAGGGTAGCGATGCTGCCGAAATTAATTTTCATTTCACAAGCCATTATAAAGCCTCCATACCCCGTGTAAGCAATCAGACCAGACCGTGGTTCAACAAGTGATTGCATGCACCGCGATCTGGTCCATCGCTGGAATACAGATGAACGAGGGACTCCCTAAACCTATATAGGTACTCCGGGAATCCCCAGTGAGCATTTGATTTGGTTTTTTTTTAAATTATTACAAGTTTTCCTCTAACGTAGTCAGAGCCTATATTTACTGAATTAAATCCCTGAGGGAAATCCTCATTGGACGCCTGGGAATGGAGGGCCCAGGCAGTGTCAGACTTTTACTGACTAAAACCCCCACCGTCGGATTTGATTTGGTTAGACTCAACTGCACTGTGCCTAGTACGCACTTCTAAATCTCATAATTTGTGACTTGTTCTTGTAAATAAATCCGGAATATTATTACAATAGGTTAATCAAGTCGATTATGGTTATAAAAAATTATTCATAAATATGAGTCAAAGTCACCGATGCTTGCTACCTAAAATGACGTCAAGGTTACACGACCTCTGCGCTCTGGTTCGTCAAGCCCACGGAATATGTAAATGCCGGTAAAGTAAAAGTGACCTTTCGTTGAAAAAATAGCCAACCACATTAAAGCTATTTTTGTATTTTATTTTATATCGATACAAACAAGAGGATTACAACCAATTTGTTTTCATATCTGATGTGGGCGGTGATATCGAAAAGCTTCAGGCGTAAAGCATTTTTCGTTTCGTTCATGGTTTAGGTTTTTATAACGAAAATTGTTATAATAATCTTTTTATTTATTTTGTTATTTAGTGAAATAATAACTTTGTTATTTTTTAATTATAATATACAACAGATATTATCGGATATACATACATATATATATATATATATATATATATATGTATGTGTGTGTATGTGTGTATAAAATATGTATTTATATATACATATATTTATGTCACCCTCAACTGCCATCTGCTTCATGTCTGTCATATCAATTCAAAGGTTGTCTGGTAAAGATCGCCTCGAGCTATAAGATCGCCTCCTGTACCATATGAATTGTTTGTCTTTTCATATTTTTAATATTATATGGTGTGCAAAAAATTGTTAATATATAACGTAATAAATAAATATATATAAACACACAGACATTTATATATAAAAATTGAGAGTAGTGGTAGAAGACTGAAACCTGCGATCGTACGTCGCGGGTTCATTTCCCACGATATATTCCTGTATAATTAACACTTTGTTTATTATTTATATTAGGTTATCATTGCTCCAATTTTCCAGAGGACGGGGAGTAGCTTTCTTTGTATACCATAATAATAATACCACACTGCGATCGCCAAACCGCCTGCCAAGAGCGGAGATATTCGGAGGAGGCCTAGGTCTTGAATTGGACGGCTATGGGCTGGAACGACGAAATAAAAAATATTCGGTTAATTTATTGCTAAGCACAAAACATTTAAGAACGGCTCGACTAATTTACTTTTTTTTCAGAATTAAAAGTAGTAATTTTGACTATTCAAGACGAGCATTATGTATTAAATGCTTAGACATATGCAGCCAAACTTTTACAATCTATAACAGCATATACCTCATGATTAGTTAAAGGAATATAAGTTTTAAAGGAGTAACAGTAGAGCTAATTTTCGCAATTCAATATTTTATGGTAATCCGATATAATGGTCAAAATGTGAATTACATAAGATACAACCCTCGACCTATAATCGCAAATTTCAGTACTCTATCACTGTTCAATAAAACTTAGTCGGAATAAATTACTAATTTAAAAAAAACATACTCGTAAATAGGAGCGCGGGCCACGTGAATTAGACTTGGGACAGCTAGTATTAAATATTTAGAATTTGTGTATATATAAATGATGTACGTCGCATATCTAAATACTAAAGTATAAAACTATTAAAAAATTAAAATTAAAAATTATCAAAAAAATTTTTTTTTTCATCTCCTGTTGATATAGACTTAGATGTGGCGAACATCAAGCTTTTTCTGAGGACCTTATCAAAGTCATCTGTCCATATTAAGTGTAAACCTTCCAGTTGTTGTCAGTCAGTGGTCTTCAACCCAGAACCTTAAGCTGTCAGTCTGTATGTACGCTATGTGACCTGTCAACTGTCATTTCGTTGTCACACAATTCGTTGCGCTTTGTCGTTAGTTTTGTTACTGTTTATTATAAATTTATTTAAATCAATAAATAAAGTGATCATTCTCTTACGTTTTATTATGACTGCAACAGGCCGATGACATTTGTCAGAACGAAGTCTGTTACGGAAGATAAATAAATCAGACTTTTGATTGCTTCAAGTTTTGGATTTATTGAAACCAGAAAAACAACTTAAGTTAAGAAAATTGAAGAATGCATGACAGCAAACGTCAAATAGCAACTGACATTACAATGTTGCCATTTCAAAATTAAAATTCTTACCAAAATACATATTGACGTTCTTTTTTTAATTAAATGTACAGTATTTTATGTTTTGTTACTATTTATTATATATTTATTTAAATCAATAAATAAAGTGATCATTCTGAATAACGTTTTATTAGGGGGTTAGGAAAGGTAAATAAATCAGACTTTTGATTGCTTTAAGTTTTGTATTTATTCAAACCAATGTTGCTATTTCAAAATTAAAATTGTTCCCAAGACACAAATTAACGTTATTTTTTTAATTTTATGTACAGTATTTTATTTATAAAGCTAATCATTTTACGTTCTGAAACATTGAGATATTTACTTTAAGCTATGTTACATGAAATAGTCTACATAGCTGAAACGGGTGCCAGCAAAAGTTCTTCGTGCAGATGTCTGAGACAGTTCGAAAGCTTTTCAGTTCCATCGAACTTGCCGCGCAAGGTGTTTCGTGAGATATTTATCCTGTAACGAAAACTCCGGAACATTCCGGAATCATCCTGCCGAGTAGAGCTACACCCGGGTAAGTTGTCGAGTAAATCTGACCGGGGAAAGGTTGTGGGCGAAATTGTTTCGCAATTCCTTCGGACCGCCCTTGTTAAGCACGACTTAAGTTATTGTTTCACGCCTAACAAGTTTCATATTTATTGCGGAGTTTAAAATGAATTTGTTTTCACAACTGTTTGAGTTCAGGACTAGATTCGTTGAAAAGCCGCTTTATTTTTTGTTATTCGATTTTATCAAGAGACTTTTATATTAATTTTTACTAGTTAGTTGATGTAATAGATAATATGCACTATCATCTAGGCTAATGACGTAAACTGCAAGGTATATTTAATAGAATCAGGCGTTACCTTGCGAAAGTCCATCCTAAGTAAGAAAAGGACCAATATTTAGCCACTTCCGCACAAGCAGTGGTAGCCGTGCAACAAACACAAAGAATCTGTGTTATAATTTATAGTACATATTGGTCCTTTTCTTGCAAGGTATAGGCCCCAAAAGATCCTCACGATAACTGGTTTTTCGTTGCCTGCATCCAGCGAAATCCCGCAATCTTGACCATCTTATAAGTCAACCTAGTGAAGGGCTTACTTACGTCTTTCTGTTCGTAGCCTCCATTTTAGTAACTTTCACCTCCAATTTCTAAAAATATCTTTAATGAAAAACAATAACTGAAAAGTAAACATTTTGTTAAATGTTAGTGGTCATGACCAAATGAATATAATTTTAATTTTTTTCTATAAGTTTTTAATGGCCCTACTTTATCACAGTTGAAAACTGGTCGTCATCTACTCGTGATCTTAATCCGATATATTACGATTTATGGTCAGTTTTAGAGAGTAAGGCTTGCTCTAAGCGGCATGATCATTTGGTATCCTTAAAACAATCCATATGATTGGTAGTGAAGAATTATGACATAGAAACTGTATTTTAGTCCACGGAGACCACTTCGAATAAGCTCTATATATTTTTATTAGTTTTTTATTGATGCATTAAACTAACAAACTGTAATACTAATAAATGTCATGTACAGTAAAAAAATCTTGTTTCTTCTTAACAGTATCTAAGATATCACATGTTATTTGTGTAGTAAATGTAATGTTTGACTTAAAGGCGCTATGCGGTATTAATGATGTTTATTTGGTATTAATATTAATTACAAGAATGGAGTGATATAAGCTTATACGCTAAGCAAGCTTATTAGGGAAAGGTGACAGGTGACGTCTAATGTCAAAAGTCAACTTGACATATAAACCACAGATTATACTAAAACACTTTTTAAATAGCGTTTTCGTTATTTAGTTATGTTACATGTACTAAAAACACAGAATTAATTAAAAACATAGGGTTAAATTAAAATTAATCTAACTGTCAGAAAAAACAAAAAAAAATTATATTTAATTTGTACGAAGGTTGTGACCTTTATAAATTAGCTTGTTTCAGACTTTCGTACTGTAAATTTATTGGCTTGTTGAATTCGAAAAAAAAAAATGTAATTTGAAAATGTGGATCTGTTAAGGAGCAGTGGGCATCCATAGTGATTTAAGATCTGCATATTATACAATGATTACTTATAGAAATATGTCATTTATTTTTTTTAATGGTTCACAGATGTTTTATTTTACTCTGTGGTTTGTATGGAAAAAGAATGCAGTTTTTTTATCATTATCTCAATACCTTCCTCGGGCCTATACGAAAATACCTTAATTGTTTATCATTGGCGACTATATTTATAATAAACTCTATTGGGTTCGTAGTTTATCTATGATTTATATTAAAAATCAGTCCGAACTTCTATTTCGAGTATCGACGTGTCAGGATTTATGAGCTCAGGGAAAAAATAATAAAATACTGGAGTGTTTTTTAGAATAACTTTAGAGTTCATATTTAAAGGGATCGAAATAAAACAATATATTGATTTTATAGCAGGATTAACGATAAACTGAATTTTATTTATGTATTAGACTAAAAATTAAATTAAATGCTTTTTGGACTATAATGGTAATTTTTTTAATATTAGATCCTGGAAAAAAAACTTTTCGTAAATAATTTGTATAAACTGGTAACTAAATCTTTGTTGACGTATTTTGATTATGTATTAGACTAAAAATTAATTTAAATGCTTTTTGGACTATAATGGTTATTTTTTAATATTAGATCCTGGAAAAAAAAATTCGAAAATAATTAGTATAAACTAGTAGTAAAATCTCTGTTGACGTACTGTTTGTATCTGGCTGGTTTTGATGACATTAAAAAAGGTTACATTTCAAAGTTAAAAATCAAGGGGGGTAATTTTTTTCAAGATTATTTTAATTATATTTTCTTTTTGTAAATTTAGTATTTATGTAGAAATCTGTGTTGTTAAACTTTATTAAAAGATACGTTGCTGTGGAGTTTCTTTCTGTTTTTTCTCTACAACTATAACACCTTGCGAGGTAGAGTCAGAAATAAAATAGATAGAAAATTATAAGTTGATGATCAATAAGAGTTCTGTTGAGTTGTAATGTTGAACAAATGACTGTTATCTTTATCTTTTTTCTGAATGAAGAAACACCATGCTTCAGAAAAATTTAATTCAAGAAAATAAAACATGCAAAGTAAGACAAAAAAAAAATTAGCGTTTATAGATCTAATGCAGTATCAGTAATGAAAACAAAATTTTGGTTTCGTCGTCGTCGTTTCAACCAAAAGACGTTCATTGTTAGGCATATGCCTCTCCCAAAGATATCTATGAGGGGATATACTATAATCGCAACACTTAGCAGGCGGTTTGGCTATTGTAGAATCATGTTACGCAGAGGACAATACTCCCCTTCCTCTAGAAACTTTTATATAAGTAATACACATAGTGTCAATTATATAAGACTGCGTGTATCCCTGGAATCGAATTAAATACGGTCGCAATTTCATTACCTTACCACTGTTCTAAATTCGAAAATTGATTTCAGAATTTTTATACGCGTGTTTAAATAGTCGGCCCTAACGCCAGAACGATTTTTTAATAAATTTTTACGACGTGTTTGAATTAAAAAAAAAAAAATTGTTATGAAAATTGTGTTGATGTCAGAGATATTACCATTTCTAAAAGTGTTATCTTTGTGAAATGTAATAATTTTATTTTTCTCTTGAGTCATTTTGAGGTCGCTCAACTTATATATAATCTAATTATAAAAATGCCTATGTACTTCTTAAAAGTTAGCACAGTATATATAATTAAATATGTTATCAATTATGTGTATTTTAAGTATGAATTTTTTTTAAATGAACTACCACACAACTTTTTCTGTTCGACGTAAGATTTTATTATTCATATTCAAAAAAACACGAATTAAAATATTAATTTAGTTAAGATATGATAGAAAGTAATAAGAAAGAGAAATAAATTTAATTCCTTACCAGTGCACTTTTAACTGACGTTAAAGGCTATAATGTATAAACCCGTATATTAATGTGATTAAACAGCTAAAAGAAAATATCACGTGTCCTTAGACATATTAATTTAATTTAGCTGTAGCATGTAAGTAACGATTACCATCAACATAATGAATATTAAAACACATGTAGACGCTATTCTACGGATTCGTGTTCCGGCGAAATAAATATATTGCTCGACAGATTAATTCTGACTTCGCTACTTGAATATTACGCTTTGAAGTCACTGGATGTTCGCGTGACCCGAATAACTCCGGGGACCACGTTTTTACCTGGATAACTACATTGCTACTCCCGTGACTTTGTTTGTGATTTCACGCTGCCTTTAAACATACAGGCTTAATAGATTTAGAATAAATAGCGCAATGATAATATAGTAACAAAAAGAGTTTTCGAAATTCGAATACCTGCATGCTAAAGTTAATTATTGTTTACTAGAGACTTCTTTTTTAAAAAGGTGTACAAGAACACGTTTCTTTTTTCTAGATTATTGAGAGTCGATTTGTGGACTTTGTAGTCTGAACTGAATGCAAGACGTGGAAGGTCACGTAGGCTCCAAGTCTTCGTTAACAACTGTCTTCGACGTATTCTTGGTGTAAACTGGTCTGAGAAAGCCTCCAACGTATATCTCTGGAATCGCTGCGGTGAGATACCGATCGACCAGCAGATCAATTGAAACTGGATAGGCCTCACGTTCCAAAGGGACTCTGATTACATACCGAGGCCAGGCCTTTGAATGGAATCCTCAAGGAAAGCGAAGATGTGGTCGCATAAAGCAAACCTGGCGGCGGACGATCACTGCAGAAGTGAAGGCAGTTGGAATGACCTGGAGCGAAGTAAAGCGCGAGGCTCAAGACCGCTCGTGATGGCGACGTACTGTGGACGCCATTTGCACTATCTTTGGTACATAGTAATAAATGATGTAAGTCTGAACTAGTACTTTGATAGGCAGCGATTCCTCTGGAGCCTAACACAGAACTGACGCTTTCCACTATCCGATGTTCAGTTGTTTGTCTGTTACAGATTAATCGTCAAAGGGAAGTCTGAGAAATATATATCGATACTTGCTTAGCTATCGCATTGATCTGCAATAAGCTATCTGCTGATTTTATAATTATATCTGTAGATTTTGAAATTCAAGAAGTTGTTGGCTGTCACATTCCAAGACAAGAAATATTGTAACGTGACATATTTCGGAGTAATCACTTTATATAGAATAATTGGAAGTATGTGTTAAATCTTTTAAAGTTTTGTTGTATAGGCAGTCATCATGTATATATCGGCTTTACAGTGTTGTATGGTTGAAATTTAATTTGTTTATTATAAAAGAGAATTTAAGTCTTCCTGGTTGGTGTAAAAACGCACTGGAATTAAGACAGTTTGTTGTCGAAATCTCTAAAGGTGTTAGTCAAATAGAGAAATATTTTTCGTTGTTTTTGGTGTCATTTTTTCTTAATTATTGTAAATAATATTTTATTGATTTATTTTTAATTGATGTATATTGTTTATTTATGTTTCATTACCGTTACTATATACCATGTTGTATATCATTATATTTATTTCATTTTTTATTATTATTTTTATAACAAAATATATATTTATTAAATTGTAGTGATATAGTATTCACTAATAATCGGTTTAATGTCTAATTCGTCTTTGTATAATATAAGTGTTACTGTCACTGTTAGATCTAAATAAATATACAAGAAAACGAAAATATAAAGATGTACGTATTGAAATAATGGATACTAAACATTTACACAAAGGTTCTCCCATAGACACCCACCGTAAATCTTAGGTTACCAAAGATATTTTTGGGGAGATATATCATAATCGCTACGTTTGGCAGATGATTTGGCGATCGCAGTGTGGTACTACGGTACGCAAAGTATGCCGTTGACCACCCTACGGAAACTTGTTTGTGAGGAGTGGCAATTCTGTAAAACAGAACTACACAAAGCGTAAATTATATAGGCTTGCATCCTAGGAATCGATCCCGTGATCTACCATCGCAAGTCTCAGTCATTGACCGCTGAGCTACCACTGTCTGGTCCAGTCTAGGTTCTATAGTCCTGAACTATTTTTGTCCATAAGTGTGTACCTAAAAAAAAACAATCACTAATTCGACTTCGTGTCACCACATACATATGAATTAAGACCTATGATTATAATGCCGAAAAAAGTTCAATTAAAACTTCAGAATAAATCAGAAATATATTTTGCGATTATAATAGTACACTTTCGCTATAAGAAGAAATCAACGTCTTTTCAATGGAAAAATTATCCAGGATAATGGAAAAGTATTCACGTGCAGCTGTTTTGCGACAATTATCAATCTGGTTTTAATCATTCAGACATTAGTTCATATTTAAAGAAGATTTATATCGGATTACCCTATAGTATCAAATTAATCCTAACAATTTACAAATGCATTGCAGTTGCATGTACGCAGAAGCAAATGGTGTTCTAATTTAATTTATTCCGGTTATAGATAACGATATGGGGAGCGGGATATTATACCAAATGGATGGCAATCTACCGTCGATATCGCTGTATAATTGTATCACGCATGGCCACCTTTTAAAAGGTGCCGGCACAAAATTTTAATTTTACTCCCAAATTGGACAACGTATTAAATGTCGACGCATTATAAAAGTTCATTTACATGTATTACAAAAGGTACCAGAATAAATGTATAACTTTTTAATATGTACAGGTTGGTTGATTATATTTAAAAGGGTGAAATTTAATTAATAAATTTAATTTTTATACCTAATTCCAACCATCTTGTGTCATGTCTGATAGTATGATAATTTCTAGATATATTCAGCGGTGACATACAGACAGGAATGATAAATTTTAATATAAGATTTTTCTTGTATTATCATTACTCTTGAATTATATCTAATTGTCATATGTAACCATTGAATAAGACGCCGTTGATTTTGATAAGGTGTACCAAGCATTAATAGAATTCAAATGAGGTTTTATATTTATTTATATCTTGTATATACAATATATTGATAATTTTAAATTTAAAGGCTTTTATCATCATTGTATTCCTTTCAGCCCAAACTACCCTTTGCAAGGTATAGGAATCCACTAAAGATATATATAGATAGGAACACTTGGCGGATTGTCTATTGCAGTATGCGGTATTATGTTATGCAAAGAACGCCTCTGCGCATCCTTTGGAAACTTATTTGTGAGGAGTGGCGATTTTATATAATTACTAGCTGATCCCGCAAACGTTGTTTTGCAAAAAAAAAATTAATTAACAAATAAAAAATAACGGTTTATCGTAGAGGGGTAAAAATTTAGGGTTGTATGTATTTTTGTATGCTGTATGATAAATAAATAAAAAAAATCGTCAAAAAATTAAAAAAAAATTTTTAATGGTGAACAACCCTTATCACTTAGGGATATGGAAAATAGATAGTAGCTGATTCTCAGACCTGCTGAATACGAATACAAAATTTGGTAAAAATCGGTCGAGCCGTTTCGGAGGAGTTCAAGTTCGAACACCGTGACACGAGAATTTTATATATTAGATTGCACTAAGTGTGAATTATATAATATTGTATTCCGGGATTCGAATTGGCGACCAACGATCGTAATTTTTTTCTTACCGCTGAGCTACCGTACCGATATATATCTTTTCCATTTTGTAGTTTTACATTAAAATAATTTTTGTGTGAAATTTTTATGACTTAGTATTTTTGTACGATTTTTTTAATTTAAAAATTTAAATTTGTTTATGTATATATATCATAGAAATATATCAAGCGAATACTCTTTCGTGATTTGAAAATGTATAAATAATTTATTACAACTCGATACTGTAATGGTTGTTGGTTCCCTTAATCGGTTTAATAAATTTGAATTTATTGAACTTCTGCTAATTATTACGAATCGGCAGTCAAATGAATATTGAACTAAACAGCAACTCAAGCACGACACTGAAATAATAAAATTAATTTGGACAACGTCTTTTAAAATGAATAATATATATATTAACTTTGAAATAAAGCTGCTATTATCATCATCACAGCAGAAAGATATTCACTACTGGATATAGATCTGCCACAGATATTTCAAATAGCACTTGATGCAAGGGGTCTGTAGCAAGAGTATTTATTTAAATTCTCTCGAAAACAAAACACTAAATTCCTTCCTATTCTACAAGGTTCTTATTAAACTCAAACGGACATGAGTAAGAAACAACACTACATTCTTGAGTAAATAACTTTGACTAAGTAAGAAAAGGACCAATATTTAGCCACTTCCGCACATGCAGTGGTAGTCGTGCAACAAAGTGCACCGCCCGCCAGCCCGCTGATAAATGCGTATGCGGCAAACAATGCGAATCATACAACCGCCATCGCCAAATTACTCAACACGTGTTTCACCCCTCCACGGGGCATCTTCAGGAGTTATGTTAAACTGATTAGTGCCAAACACAGACTCTGCGTGTGCGGAAGTTGCTAAATATTTGTCTTTTTCTTACTTAGGATAGACTTCCGCAAGGTAACGCTTGATTCCATTAAATAATAACTGTGACGTTCTAAAACAAACTAATTATTCTTCTTCTGTTCGGCCGAAGACATTCACTGCACACCATAAGTCTCTCCCCAAACTCAATAACGACGACAGGTCCTGCGCTGCTGCAGCGTCTCATGACCATAATTATGTCCTTAGTCTACCTAGTGGGGGCCCACCCTTGCCGCATCCACTGGCTCGTGATCACCGGTTGCAAGGGTAATGTGCCCCTCCCACTATTCTCATTATTACGTGATAATTCAAAAGTATGTGCTTCTAAAAGAGTAATATTAATTTCGTCGACATAACTAACATCTTTTATTATAATATAAGATAGTTTAAAAGAACATTAACATAATGTTACGAATATAAATTCAACTTTAACTTAATAACATCAAAGTACATTTTTTTATAATCATATCACAATAGTTTTTAGGTTTCAACTACACGGTTAAGAAGATGTGGTATATGATATATAGATGAAAATAATGAAAAGCTTTTCCTTACTTACCTTTTCAGCTGATAGACGCCCCAATGTCATAGGTCCTTCATAGGTCTTGCGCTCCCCACATCTATCTACTTCCCGTGATCTTAACTATGTCGTTCACCTTGTGGAAGGCGTACTTTTTCCGCGACTACTGGCTTGTGGTCGCTAGAATTGTTCGGCCCTAACGGCCATCAGTTGCACGAGCGATATGCACAGGACACTGCCAATTCAGACAAGCTCTTCTTCGAGCTAAATGAAATTGATTCTCTGATTAAATTTTTTATAGCTCTCTCTGTTGCTGTACCAACAACCTTGTGTCGAATTCGATCTTCGATCGGGTGTTCGAATTCGAGTGCCGGTCTGGCGTTAAAATCAGGGAGGAGACAATAGCCTAGGGAGGCTATGCGGAAAGGAAACTAGGGAAGAATTCCTCTCATGCTGCAAGAAAATAATTTAAAAAGTTATACAAAAAAATAAAAATTTAAATAGACAATAAGAAAAAAGGTGATATAATGTAACTCAAATGTGATACAAAGTGTGATAAAAATGTAAATGAAAGAAAAAAGATAAAATGTAACAAGTAATGAGGGAGAGCAAAAGTGGAAGAAAGCAGAATAGTGGCATAAAAGAATAGAATGAAAGATTATGTGAAGAATGAAAGTAGAGAATGAAAATAAAAAATTATGTGAAAAATATTTTTATTTTAAATATTGATTATTAATAATAAGGCTTTACTAAAACAACAAAATGAATAGAATATTAAATTTTAAGTATTATTAAGTAATTGTATTATAAGAGTGACTGTTAAGTAATTACCCGGCAGCTAACAAGCTATTTAGCTATCAATACAGTAATACCCCGCTTTACGCGATCCCGTTACACGCGGTTTCACTATAACGCGAATTGCAAATATCGCGCTCAAATGCCTCGAATTACGCGAAAGAATGCGTATAAATATAATGTAGTCATCAACTTCTCTAAGGTCGCGGGATCCCAATCCTCAACAGTGTTGGGTGTTATGAACGTATTTTACAAGAACGTAAACAAAACGTTACTCAAAAGATAATAGATGTATTTTTATGTAAAAAAATAAGAGTATGTATTGCATAAAGTGTTCCTAGAATTAAAGTGATTGATTAAAATGATTTGTATTTTTTTTGTTATAATTTTTGACTATGTTTAATCATAAACCCCGTTATACGCGAATTTCAGTTAACGCGATTTTTTTTGGAATGTATCCCTCGCGTAAAACGGGGTATTACTGTATGCTGTTATAGTCTATTAAGGTTTATTGCTTGAACTACTGCGTACTGTCTGGCAAGCGGATTAGAAGCTGTCTACTAGTGGTACGGTGACTTAGTTAGTAATGCAATAAACTGGAAATGTTGAACCGACTTTGTGCTATATCGCATTTAGCTTGTCAATTGAATACGTATATTAACTATTGATTAGTGTTTAGTTATATTGATTATCTTTAGGTAGCGATTCATATTACAACTCTGGTATATCTGATAATGTTGACACAAGAAGATGTAGAACAGTTGTAGCCATGAACTGACTTGTTATCATGGGTTCACTACCTGTGTTTTTTTTACGGCCCCCGCTATTGGGGCCCTCTCGTACCATTACTTTTTGGGATCAGAGATTTTATTTTTCAATAATTTTTTTTTCAGTCTTTTATTTTATTTATCACTCTGTTTCACGCGTCACAATATCTTTCATTTTTTACTTTTGTCCTTCACAATATCTTTCGTTTTGCTCTTTTATACCTTATTTCTTTCCTCGCTTTTATTCCATCATCTTCTTACTCTAAGATGGCTAGGTACATTTTATTTATTTTTATGCTTTAATTTTATCTTTATTTACACATTTATTTTAATTTCTTAATTTTTTATTACACATTTTTTTTATTTCTTATTATTAGTTAACAATTTAATTTGTGCAGAGTTTATTAAGTACCTTATTCTATAGTTTTATTTCTTTCAACCGTATCACTCGCCACCCCACGAGCGAAAGATAGGAATGATGGGCGAAGGTTGTCGTCGCCCATCATAACGGCGATGCTCTCTGTGTCTTCTTCTATCTTTAGCTTTGTTTCAGTCTCTAGGGCACTGCGCATCCGCACTTCCCGTGTTGCAATCTTATGTAATTCACACTTAATGCATTATATAGGATTGCTACTGCTCATAAATATGACTCCAGAAAATGGATAGCACCATTCACTGCGTATCATAATACCACACTGCTATCGCTTAACTAGCGGATTAGGTATGCGATTAGCGATTTTGGTAAATCCCCTCATAGATTTTGGCGTCTATCGGCTGGAAAGGGATATCCTGGAATGAGATATCCTAGATTTTTTTGCTTTAGAAAGACATAACGGGATACCAAGAGTTGTATATATTGTCAAAGAATCAACAAAATATAGGCCAATTCCAATTGGTCTAATTAGAAATTGAGGAGGAGGTCTCATGTTCAGTAGTGTACACCTACAGCCGTTATAAAACGATGATGATTAAAATAAATAACTAAGCGCCATTCGCGCATCGATATATAGTAATTTTTTCATTATGTATTTTTTTTCAAATGATATATGATAATAATTTTTTAACTACGTGATGTATGTGGTGACTGGCTTATCCGTATTTGGAGGACTTCGATCTGTTTGTGATATTGATCTAGACGAAATATTAAGGCAAGATACATCGACTCCCTGGTGGGTTACGAAAAACATGGTCCCATATTTCTATGATCGTGAAAAAGAATTATAGTAGTAAGTAAGTTCTTTATTTATAATCAAATTGACTTTCGAGACTTAGGTAAATTGGAGGTTGAGTCCGATGGACTCCAATTGCCAAATGGACGGCCTACGGTTACAATGATAATTAATATTTTAATTTTCAATTTAGAATTGTAACGAGACACATGGAGTTCTCTGAGTACCTTCACCGGTTCATGCTTCAGGAGGTCCTTTCGTTCTACAAACCGGGCGTGGATCATACCGTGGTCCGCCTTGTAGCCCACTGTTCTGCGTTTGGAGGACTACGGTACGATTTCGAAAGCGGGTTAAGTAAAAAAAAATTAAAGTGAGGACACTATCGCCTCATTAAAAGAAGGAAAACCCGTCAGGCCAATATTTCTTGATTATTGCAAAAAAATAGCAAAACATGTAATAAATGAAAACAAAACTAATACAGGTAGTAGCTAAAAACAATTAGAAATAATTATAAAGTAAATAAAACAAAAACTATGTAATCTGTTATAAAATGTAATTTAACCAAATTATAAAATGTAAAATAAAAGATAAGATAAAGGTAAAAATAATGTGATAACCAAAAGCTGTGATAGTAAGGAACGAGGCGAAGTAAGTGAGGCGATGAAAGAACGGTAGAAAGTAAGCAAAAGAAAAATAGAAATTGTAGTAAGTAGAAGAAAGATAGATCATGTGAAGTATGACAGAAGAGCATGGAAATAAAAAATTAAAAGTATATCATTAAAAGATAAAAACCTCTCTGTCTCATAAAGACGATATGGTAACTAAAGGCCCCTATAACGGCCATTTTTTTTTTAAAAATGTAACGGTAAATGTACAACAGCATTATCAAAGCCTTACATTTACGTTTATGTTACCAGTTATTAATAAAAGAACGAATCAATGCACTAGATACCTTATCTAAGTTATTAACAAGTTTCGAAGTCTCTATGAATAATTATCTATAATTTCATTAGGAAATCCTTTGTTAACGTAACGTACTGACAATGTGCTGAGTGGATGGACGTTTCAGTGGCTTTGCGGGTGCGTCTGACGCGTTTATGCCTAGAGGCGAATTAGCTATCGATCGCTGAAATAGTTATCAAGTGATTTCTATACTCACGTATCTATGTATATAACGTTCTAGTTTTGATATGTTAGTATTAGAACTTAATTTAGACTTGTATATACTATATGACGATAAAAACAACAAGCCGATTATAATACTGTTCAAATAATATATATCGAGTATTACAGAGATCATTTTCGCCTAGAAAATGTCATAATAACCCATTTACTAGACCTATAATTATTCTTTACTTCTTTCTGAGGCAAGTGCGATCGATCCAATACTGATCGAAGTCAGTTAGATGTTTTTATTTATTATTGCATTATATTTATAATATGTATTAAACCTTTTTTATTATAAGTATATAAGTTATATACGTATGTATATATGTTTATGATGATTTGTTTGTGAACATGTATTTTTTGTACACGTAAACTACCCTTTATAAGTACTTTTATCTTTTCCATACTGTGGTTGTCTGTTAGAGATTGCCTTGTGTGATAAGACCGCCCATTGTCCTTTTTTGTATATTATTGTAAAACTTATTAAATCTATCTTATCATGTACAATAAATAATATTAAATAAATAAATAAATAAATAAGTAAATAATAATATACAGAAGTGACAGTCCAGTGGTAGAGAACTGGTTCCGAGATCGATTCCAGCGATACATCTCTCAAACAAGTTTCCAGAGGATAGACAGCAGCATCCTCTGAGTACCATAATACCACATTGCGATCATCAACCCCCCTGCCAAGCGTGCGATTATGACGTAAGGGGAATATACCAAAGTAAATTATATTAAGTTAATTATTTCCCGAAACTAAAAAGCTCTATTTTTATAACATCTTAGTAATGATTAGGGTATATTTATACAGCCAACAATATGATTAATAATTTACCTTAAGATTAGCTGAACCGAATTGTGATAGCCCTGCGGTGGAAGATTGAATCTTGAGATCGTAGATCGTGTTTGATTTCCGGAGTACGATCGTATGATTGTAATTTTGTACATTTAATGGAATCAGGCGTTACCTCGCGGAAGTCCATACTAAGTAAGAAAAGGACCAATATTTAGCCACTTCTGCACATGCAGTGGTAATCGTGCAATAAAGTGCACCGCCCGCCAGCCCGCTGATAAATGCGTATGCGGCATTGTTTGCCGTTTACCACTGCATGAAGTGGCTAAATATTGGTCCTTTTCTTACTTAAAAATAAAATAGGTTAAAAAAATTAAAGTTGGCGATTAATAAGAGTTCTGTTAAAAGTTTCAATGTTCAATAAAATAATTTTATCTTATATTTGCCTTTATTGTCATAAAATTTGTGAGCTTCTTATAACGGCTTTATAAAAGCAATCTCGTCTAATTCTCTTGAATTGTCAGATAATAAATGAACGAAGTTCGTTAAAAGTCATGTTTTAGTGTAATCTATTTTAATAGTATAAAGCCTGGGATTGAACGTCTCTAAATTCTATGCTCAGGACTTTGTGAAAGGGAAAAAAATACTCTGAAAATAAACATTTTAGTAACAAGATGTCTTTATAGAGCTTTGCGATTTGGTTTTAGTTTATGTCAAATTGAGATGTCGTACACAAATGAATAATGTGACCCATAACGTGAAACAATTGCTATTTCATAAGTGCATGTAAATTAAAAAAAATTATTGAGGTTATAAATAATTTCTTGAATTAATGTTACAATTATTTAAAAATAAATACAGACTTCTTCTCTTTGTGTAAACTCAAAGAATTCTTCACCGCAAAGTTCAACCATTCACACTTCACCGCAACGTTGTATGTTTCGTTTGAAACATTAATTCTGTGCTAAAGTTTTGGGAAGGATGCTAACTGTCTGAATTTTTAACTTCTGCTACTTCGTCATATTTAAAAAAAAAGTATTTTCAAATAAAGAAATAATATTAAGAGAAATAAATTTAAAATTAATATCATTGGGAGATGCTATGCAGTGGCCGTCTATGGGACGAAACGATGACGACGAATTATACAAAGAAAGAGAGGATAATGATGATGAAGTTGATGATGAAGTAGATGACGATGAAGAAGAAGATGATCATGATGGTAAAGAAGAAGATGATGATTATTTTGAAACTATAGATAAGAGCTCCCCAAACTTTTTTGTGTCGTAGACCCCTTGCCATGTTTTTCCGTGTTAGGTAGACCCCCTACTTACCTGATATTGATTTCCTGTGAATTTTTAACTTTAGTGAAGTTTAGTGTTAAAAACTTAAACTAAAAACACATTTTAATTTATACATTTATTAATTGTATTTATATATAATATAAAAACTACTCAAAATAAAATTTTGTATCTGTTATAAAAAATTTACGTAACATTAAATAAACACGAGACTGCGACTCTTAGGTTTTTACAAGTTCAAAATGTATTGCGACCACAAAGCGAATACCAACATCCTACAACTTACACAATTTTATAAACATATATAATAAGTTCTTTACTTCATAGGTTATAAATAATGTAAAAGTTTTGATATTATAAAATAGTAAGATGTAAGTAAATAGATACTATCAGTGTATGTGTTGAGATCCACTATCGTGGACCCCCATTTTCATTTCACGGACCTCCAAATTTTTTTTTGCTTACGTAGACCCCTTGCAGGTTGTCATAGACCCCTAGGGGTCGATATAGACCACTTTGCGAATCACTGCTATAGATGCTATTAAAATGTATCTCTTATAGTCAAATAAATCAGCCTCTCACGTTCTTTAGTATTCTTAATTGGTTGTTATTTGAACTCTATCGTAAAGGGCGTCTACGATACAAATGCGATCCTTGTCATATATCGTATACTCATTTCGTTAATACTAAGGTGCCATGAATTAAAGTCAGTCCTGAATCAATATCAGAGAGTTCTCAGTCTATTAGTTCTAGCCGTGTTTTATGGTCCGTGAATAAACGTTTGACCTATGAAAAGCCCGGAGAATTGTTTTCCGAGTAAATACCGGAGGTATAAACCACTTCTAAAAGATTTGCTCTATAACAAATAGCCGATGGAAGTAGGTAGCTTTCGATATCTTTTGCCTACATCTGTTGTTTTAAGATCTGAAATATTTTTATTAATATTTCTATGCTTGATTTGGTAATTAAACTTTGAACGCTGCGGTGAGATGTCTGAATCTGTCTGAACTGAATAGGCCATACACTCCGAAGGAATCCTGATCACGTACTGAGATAAGCCCAAGAATGGTATCCTCAATAAAAGCGAAGACGTGGCCGACCAAAGTAAACCTGACGGCGGACGATCACTACAGAAGTGAAGGCAGTTGTAATGAAGTGGAGCGAAGTAAAGCGCGAAGTTAAAGACCGCTCGGGATGGCAACGTACTGTGGACGCCCTCTGTCTCATCTTAGTGACATAGGAATTAACGATGAAGATGATGTTGATTTGGTAATGCAATTACTAATTACTTCTGTCTAATTCTATGCCAGTATAAAGTTCTTGTTTTATTTATGTTTCCCTTTTTAAGGCCCCTCGTACACCCCTATCGTGGAAGGGAAAGAGTCTTTTACAATCTTTTATAACTTTCTTCACGTTCTGTTTTTAATTTCTGAACACTTCTTTCTTCTTAAGATCTCTTAATAGTTCTTCTTATATTTCACATGATCTTTCGCATCAATATTTATTTTCCGTTTTTACATAATGCCTGTATATAGTTCATAAATCAGGATAAAGAGAGATAGATGTTCATATGAGATGTCTCATTGTAAAACAGTGCTATTTTGAAAAATGAATATGGTGTGAAAAACACTTTTTACGTATTTATTATTTTAATATCTAGCCTGCAACTGTTTATACTTATAAGAGAAAATAATACGTAAGTTGATGAAAGACATTTAAAAAAGCGCATACTTAGTCTTGCCTTAAATATTGTTACAAAGAAACACAGCGTTTTTATTAAACATAACATTTACAAATAATACAGATAAACAAAACATCAAAATCAAAATTTTAAAAAAGTAGTCCTGGAATAAAAGTTGAATGTAAAGATGCGATGTATGAATGGTAATAGAATGAAAGATTATATGAAGGAAGACAAGAGTGAGAGAAATTAAGATGGACGAAAGCAAGGAAAGATATAACAAATTAAATAAATTATTTGAAAAATTATTACTGCGTACTCAAGATAGTGGAATATACGAGAGGCCTGAACGGAGCTATAAAAACACTTACTACTCTATTTCTCAACTCTTTTTACTCTATCTCTGTATTAATAACTCGCACACTACCATGAAAACGGCCTATTAGTACTTCATTGATTAGAATAGGCATCGGTATTTTCCTTAAATTAATTATAAATTCAATAATAACTTAGGCTCTTCATTTAACAGGCTGTTAGATTAAGCTTAATAGCAGCTTAGACGTTTAACATTACTGTGGATGTTAAGCTGTATTGAATATTATGACGATTTAAAGCCTATATCATATAGATATAAAGAAAAGAGAAATGAAGACAAGATAAGTATTGTTTTAATTGAAGTGTTGTCTTTTAAAAAGTACTTATTTATAAATTGAAAGTAAAATATCTTTCGGTCAATCATAGTAGATTTTTATTGCAGTAATACTTTTCATATATTCTAATTTTTAGTTCTTAAATACATACTTTTTCGAAGAATTTTTTTTGTATAAAGGTGCATCCAATAACATGATTGTACCCTTAGAAGAATCAATTCAATAAAAATGCAATATAAGGAACGGCAAATGGATGCCACCTAAATATGGCACTGGTACATACGGCATGTCCAATAGATGCCGTCTAAGTCCGGAGTTGGTACACGGGATGTCCAGTGGAAGCCAGCTAACTCCGGCGCTGGTAACAAGAGGGTTAAAAATAATTGTAATAAATACTACGTTTCTTTTATTTATAATTTTTGAATTGACATTAGATACCTGTCATTGGAATCATGTGTACTTCCATATCGAAGTTTTTTGTATTTTAAAAGTGTATATAAATAAGCTATTTTTATTCTTATCATTTATATCGTTACAAAGAAAAGCAGCTTTTTATATTGTACATAACATTTATTACTATAACAGTGTGTTAATTCAATACTTTAATAAAAAATCTATTTTTAATATGTAATGCTTATTTGAAGTGATCTCCATTAGCTGAAATACAGTCCTTGAAACATTGAAACCAATTATAAAAAGCAGCACGCATCCTTTTTATGTAAAATTTGTTCACTGCCAATGCTATGGATTATTACAAGAACTCCAGATTATCGTGGCGTCATAATATAGTGGGTTAAGATCAGGACTAGATGACAACCAGTATTCACCTCTGATGAAGTCTGGAATGGTTGTTGTTAAGATTGGGTGACTCGAACTTTATGACCAGACGTCGAGTCATGCTGAAAGGATCACTCTTGGTGAACATTGTTTTTGTTAATGTGTTTAACTATATTCTTAAGAATTGTATCTAGATACGCTTTTGCCGATATTTTGATACCTTTTTCACAAATATATGGCTCAGTCATACCTTTATAACTAACACGCCACCACAAATCACTGTTTAAGTCAGATAATGCTCACTTCGTACTCTGTTGACTAATTTGAAAGCTTCTTTAGAGCTTTCAACATAAATACGGACATTTTGTTTTTGTAAAGATTACTCAATTGGAAAACAATTCTCATGCGTAAACAATTTTTTTCTTTTGATTTACGACCCTATTCTTTTTTAAAATTATCAGTAAAGAAATGACCAGTGCGCCTCTTATAAGCCACAAGTTCTAAGTCATATGTCCTATCTTTATTTCCCAACGTTAAATCTTTTGCCTTCGGGCAGGATTTCTTTAAATTATTTCCCTTACCGCTTTGATCACTTCTTTCGTACGAACACTACTTAGACGGCTACGTCTTTCTCTGACAAAAACAGAGCAAGTTTCATTATACCTATCAATGGCCTGGTACACAAACATCTAACTAATATATAGCGTATTAATGGTTTTAAAAATTATATTTGGAACCATACATACTTTGTGTAATGCAATTTTAGCGTTTCGCTTCCTTTTATCACCAAATTTCACTTTCAAATAAAAAATAAAAACATTAATTGGAGCGAAAATAAGAAACCACAATGAATATAAAATGTCAGATTCCAAATTCAAAAGTAATGTTTTGTTTATTTTTAATTAAAACTTTATTTATGGCCAGATTAAGTACATCTCGGCACGACAGCGTTATAAAATAGTGCTATTATTTAAAAAAATAATTATAGTAAAGAAACAATTTTTATTTATTTATTTTCAAACAATTTTCTACAGATAGACGATTTTGTTACGGTCGTTGGATAGTGTATTTCTAATGGAAAAAAAATACTATTTTATTTGAATGTTTATTGTTACAATCTTGTAGATCCATGTTTTAATGTCAGAAAATCCTTTTGATTATTTCTATAGGCACCAGCAAATATAAATAACAATGCTGTGTATTAAAAGTTATCACAATAAACATTTCGATTTTAAGATTGCTTTTTGTGTCTTTACTTAGAAAATTACTTAGACGATATCACATCAAAGAGGTTACGATATTTTCTATTTACGAAAAAATGTGTTAATTTTTTTTTAATTATAAATGTTTCTAATGGCGTCTAAATCAGCAATTACTCAAATTATTATTAATAATTAAGTAAATATGTTTAAAAATATCTAATAGTGTGAATAATTAGGTTCATGTGAATGCAGATAGTTTACATACATAACATACGTTGAGAGACAAATTATGTAGAGAATTTGGTTTGCGACGATTTAGTGATAAATTGAATTAAGCTGAATGTAGAATAATCTTGAGCAGAAAATACATCATTTTCTTTATATAACTTTACATTTTAATGATTGTAATTAAATATAAACAAATAAAATTTTCTTCTCTTAGGTTTAATTCTTACTATTTTAATATATAGGCCCAAAGTTTGTTGAATATTATGTGTATTCGTAATTAATTATTATTGATCAAAAAAACAGCCAAAGACCAGATGAGCGTATGATACCCAATACTTGTGTAAAGAATATTTATGTTCCAGCTTAATAACTCTGTGGTTCATACCCAAAAGCGAAAGTGATATTTTTACTATGTCTTTGTATATTTTCTATTTTATTTAACGATCATAATATCCTTGTACCTCAATGGATGTATATAAAAAGAGTTATTCAAATCGGTTAAGCCTTCCTAGAGGCTAGATCCACAAGTTTGATAATAAACTTTTATATACAGTATGATTGATTATAGGTGTAAAATCTTTAAAGTGATGCATAGTGCTTTTGATAGCAAAAAGCCTTAAAACTTTTACACCTATTCCAAATCACCCTCTACAAAATGATTACTTTGGAAAATGAAATATTTTTATTGGAACGAAACAAAAGGATAGATAGTAAACAAAAATTACATTTTATATATAGTAATCAGAATTTGAAAAACTCTTTTTTACTATGTTAATATTAAGTTATTTTGTCGTAGTCGTTTCAATCCAAAGAAGCCTACAGCAAGCTATACGCCTCCCCGAAGATGATATACCATAATTCCCACAAGGCAGGCGGGTGGTTTTTGGTATGCAGAGGAGATTGTTACTCGTTTTATGAAAACTTGTTTGTGAGCTGAAGCGATCCTATATAATTATTGCACAAAGTGTGAATTATATAAGATTGTGTTCCGGGTTCGAATCCACGATGTACTATCGCAAGTTTCAGTTCTCTACCACTGTTTGATTACTTTATTTAGTAAAATTAAACTAATGATTTTTTTGAAAATGTATATGATATATCATTTGATAGAAAAGGTCGTATACATTCACCCCTTTGAAGCCTTTTCATATTTAAATAATTAACAGTGAACCAAAATAAACTTTGAAATATTTGCCTGTTCAGGTACCGTACAACCGCAAATATCATGTTATGAATATTAATAGTATCAAAAACAAACAATTCCCATGCGTATCTAAATATAAATAGTATTTTTCAATTAACCACGCATAGGCAACATGAAACTGACCGCTCCATAGCACTTTAACGTTACGAATGGATTATTTGGAATATATGCATTCCGATGTGAAACAAATACATACTGCGCTGCCTCCGAGCAGAATCAATTGCTACACTCCAATGGATTTAAATCTTTGTTTGAAAATAATATTGTTCGAACACTACTCCATTGTTTTTTTTGTTCGTTCGTAAGCGTCTATTCCTTTTTTTTCAATTGTTTTTCTGCTACACTTAAAACTAAAAAAAAGGTTTTATTTTAGTTCGATATTATTTATAGAAGCTATGCGCGTGACGCTTCTTACCGGTCCTATTAAAAATATAAGGGGGAGGGGGGGTTATACATATATATATCTTACAGTTATATAAGGTTATATATTTATTTTCTAAACTTATTACGCCCCCTATTTAAATATCTAGTTTTAAAATTAAAGCGATAAACTCGTGTCGATTCCAATTTCGAATTGTCCCTCTTAACAATCAAATTGTTTCCTGTGGGGCGTGGTTCCCACGTTCGGAAACTCTTGTACATAATATATGTTTTTTATTAATGAATAGGTTAATAATTATTAAAATCTTATTATATAATTTACCATAGAAAAGTGTTTTTAAACGAATCAAAGAAAGTATGAAAAGAAATAATTACTCGAATAGGTATAGGCGTTTTGAGTAACAATTTGTTATTTATATTAAATCACATCTAATGCGTGCTAAATTAGAAGCACATCAATTTCTTAAGCATATAAAATCAATTGTAAAATCATTATCATCATGTTAAAACACCCACTGGAAAGTATGCCTTAAAAGGTCTCTGATAAAAATCATCACAATGACCGTATTCAACGAATACCCGCGGTATTGACTATGTCTATAGACAGACTCGCTGAGTATACCCACAGCGCGTCTGTCTTCGCGTGTTCAACACTCGAGAACCTTCGAAGACATTTCTATGATAACTAAAAAAAACGGCGCAATATAATCACAAGTTTGATTTCTCATAGGCGGCACGCTTTGAATGATCATAAACGTTTCTTACATAGTATTCGTGAGAAAATCGTAGCATGACGAAAAATTAAAAAAAAAATATGAATCTGTCATACCAACCAACCTCCTTGGCGTAACATGGTAAAAAGGACCTTTTCTTTCTTACAGTGAGATTTGTTTTTTTTTTATATTCGGTCAATGACATGGACATCAAAAACCATGAACAGCATAAATAATATTAAAAAAAAAAACAAAATGAAGATAGCCGCGACAACCGGATAATATGCCGTCCATTTGATGTTTTTGCAGTTATGTTGCTATCCGATTTAGGCTTTTACAGCTTCATTTAATTACTAATCGAGTACGCGGAAACAGGAGGTCCACGGACTAAAAATTTACATTGTGTGATCGTACCACATTTACAAGGAAAACGCACGAAGAGGGACTATACCCGTGTAAATGTATAATGTAGTGTAAGTTATGAGAAGCGAGAACTACTTGGCAGTTGGGAGCGACACGGGCCTTTCAAGACCGCCCTCGCTTAAGCGCGGGTAAGGCGGGCGCGGCTGCCGTGTCGGGAGTATAGGTGTGATAACTGTACGGTGCATGGCGCCCAATAGGGCCTCGATGACAGGAAAGAAATTCCGTTTTAAGGGCGGCGAGAAGTGCTGAAAGCTCTGCCATTCTGAGAAAGTATTCCGAAGGACCAGAGGATGGCTCGCGGGGCTTCGAACCTAAAAAAAAATCCTTCCTTCTATTCTTCACTATTCGCCGCCTCCCGGCGCTTCGTCGCGCTGCGAGTGACTTGCTGTGTTGCTGCTGCTTTTCTTCTTCGATGGTGGTGTTGGAGTCGGCGTCGGCGTCGGTGTCTTGTTGTTCTTTTTGCAACTACCTCCTGATAGTTGCTATTTGGTGCGCCCTCTTGCTTGGGCGTGTCTTGTCACCTTGTGTGTGACCTTCTTGATGGGGGTTCCCCTTGGTCTTTTTAAGGGGCGTCATTAATACCTTTCGGGGTCGGTGCATCCTCGTCCGGCATTGCGTGGCGTGGCTTACGCTCTACTGTTGATTAATTTTGCTCTGGTTCGTAGTCGGCCGCTTGGGCCACTAGATGGTTCGGGTGGTGTACGGCGTCTTGGAAGTACTTCCTTGACGCCTCTCCGAAGAATTCTTGGATGGTTGGGAGGTTCAAGTCGCTGGGGATATCGACGTTCCTTTGGTAGGGCTTTGCTCCGGTTGCTTTCCGGGCAAAGCGGTTCTGTATTGTGAGTTGCCGTATCCAGCTACTTCTTTAACCTTGACTATATTGACCATCTACCTAGTGGGGGGCTCACGTATCTAGTGGCTTGTGATCGCCACTCGAACACCTTTCGCTCCCAACGGCTGTCGGTGTCTCGAGCGATTTGCCCCGCCCACTTTCTCTTCAGAAGAACAATTCTCGTAGCTACGTCGTTTACGTTCTTCTGCGAATCTCCTTATTATTCGATCTAACAAAAGCACTTTCCATTGTTATCTAAGTGACCTTAAGCCTTTATAATAGGCTCATAGAACACTGAATATTTCTACTTGATTTATGAAGCACAAAAAATGTTGTTTGTCCAAAGTTTATATATAGATATTTTAATGTAATTACGTATTTCACGGCGCTGTTTACCGTCGGCGTTTGCCGCATCCGTTGTTCTTTCGCATTAATATTAAAAATGGCCTATTACTCACCTCATAATAGCGGAATATAAAACCGAACTTTCAAAATGTAGTGTTGAAATGTTGCTTTTAAATTTCTCTCGACGTGATATTAAAGCGAATGTAATGCTGGATATATTTTTTTCTGTAAAAATTCGAATGTATATTTTTTATTCATACATATTTAGGGGAAATCGTAATGACGTAAGTAACAACGTATATTTTACAAATATATACGCTATTTACTTGAGTATAATTCTCTATTCCTATATAGTTATCCTGCACATATTACTAAGTTTAGTTACATAGAATACTTTATGATTTATTTGCGTAACTTCGCACTTTTGTATTGGCGTTTTTGAAAGTACTTGAAAAATAAATCTTGTTGTTATATACACTAACAAAATTTGTGGTTTAGATTCATCAAATTAAAAAAAATAATTCTCCCATCTCCTTTCTTTCATCGGACAACAAGACGTACAGATTTACGATATCGGTAAACATTTGAAATTACTTACGCTTACACTAATTTTAATAATATATTTATTGTGCGAACAGCGAAGGTGTGGAACAACCAACGTGTCATTTCTAGAAAATTATAATTTTAGTCTTTAAGATAAGAGTGATTGGGTTTTTTCTAGGCAAGCATGTACCATCATAGACCTCGTCATCGCTTAAGGTCAGGCGAGACAGAGGTCAAATGCTTAGAGTATAAGAATAAAAATGTATGTTATAACTTGAGCAACTATTCAAGTGTGTAGGAAAGAGAGAGAGAAATAAATCAAAGTATTTGAAGGAGAGTTCTCTCTTATCACTGCAAAAGAAATTTGCTCTGTAATCGATTTAACTGATACACATTTTAGTTACACTCTACGACTTAAGAGTTTGCAAAAATTTCCCTCAACGCCCGAACAAGTTGGTCGAATTTATTCCGAAAACTTTTCAGTTTCCCCGTCTTTGAGATACGAAGATTACTTCGGCTGTTTCGAGAACCGTTTCAGATTGAAGTAATGATAGATTAAATGGATACGGATTTTTGGTTTATTTTATCTTTTAACTTATTTCCGTGCCTTTTATCCTTGAAATACGTAGTCCACTCCTGAACACAGCCATCTCTCAGAAATACACTACATGTGCAGTAGAAAATCTATATAACTAATGCACAAAGATTGAATTACATAGGGTCGTATACTAGGAATTGAATCTGGGACCTACAGTCATAAGTCAATCTTCTACCAATACTCATATTAATATGCACATTATACTTTTTTATATAAGGAACTAATTTGTACTATCAAAAGTTTGAATGAACAAAATAAAATAATATTACATATTTATTGATTAAATGAAATTAATTGTCTTAATTATTGAAACAAATTTATATACATTATAAAGAAACTGTCAATAGCGCAGTTTCATAAGTTACTACATTTCCGAAATTATAAGTGAGTTAGTTAGAGTATTAACAAATTTATGAAAACAGATAGAAGAAATTGTAAGTTTTTCTAGGATTATGGCACGATAAAAGTGTAGAGGAATAATTAGTTTATTAATACATACAAGGGAGATAAGAACTAATATGTAAGTAAAATAGGTAGCGACTTAGCAAAAGTAGTTACGGTGACTAGTGTTGCGTTGCCCGAATCCAATGATTTATCGCTACCTTGAATATATCCTCGGTCACTACTTACCTTGACTGTATGAACAGTAGCCTTACCATCCTGCGTCTAAAGGCTTGTGGTCGAGAACCTTAAGGCTTCATAGGGCTTCACTCGTACGAGCTACTTTGCTAATCATGTAGTTTTAGGTCGAATTGAGATCTAGCCAACCATCACATCTTTTTTGCCCTCCGTTATTGGGAGGATCTCGTAGAACCACTTTATTGGTTTCGCAGAGACAGTTTTTTTACTAAGTAATTTATTCGCTTTCTTTTTTTATATTTCCTCACTCCCCTTTTCTCCGTCTCTATAACTTGTTTATCTTTTTTAGTTCACATAATAAACAAAATGGGATATTATGTAGCATCTGTTATTTATTCATTTTTATGAAATACCTTTTCCACGCTTGTGTATATATATATATATATATATATATATAGTATGTGTGTATACTAATATATATGTGTACACCCTAAACTGCTCTCTCCTTCATATCTCTAATCTTCATCCAAAGATTGTGGTAGAGATCGCCTTGAGAGATAAGACCGCCCCTTGTACCATATGAATTGTTTCTGTTATTCCTGCCTTTATTATCTGTGGTTTACAAAAAAATTGTAAACGAAATTAATAAATAATCTTTAATTCCTTTACATTCCTTTATCTTTCTTGAATCTCCTCCTGGATTGCCTTTTTACAATGTATTTATTTTGCTATTTTATCTGTAACCATGATGTTTCAGAACGCATCATTTGATGACGATAAAATTATCTATTAAAAATGAATTATAACTTTATGTAAGTACACTGTTGAAGCATGATTATATCTATGCCATCCTCTCAATACATAGTAAGGCTTTTAGATAAATAGCACTTAACATTCTCACTTCCGTTACTTGCAAACCTTACACCGTATACATTACGTAGCGGGACGTTTTAATATTAAGTTATGCACATCCAAAATGAGGGTATCGAAATCTTGGGACGCATGTATAGATTGATATATTTTAAGGCATCTCCGAGAAAGGCAAGGTTGCTACTTTGAAAATTCATATCTATATACAGTGTTACTAAATTCTAAAGTAATTTTACATTGCAACAACTATAAATAAGCGAGTGTTATCATCATAATCGTCATTATTTAGCCATAGAACGCCCACTGGTGGACATAGAGCTCCTCTATAAGAACGGTATGGAGAAAAGTGCAACCAGTTTTTTTTTTTAAATACATGGTATAATTTATAAAGTACCAACCATAGGAAGTCACATATATATGTTATACGGATAGGTATGTACTATTTACGTATTCAAGTTTTATAATGACTACGAACGCTTCTAGTTATAGCTGTATGTTCAATAATTCAAAAATAGATTGTCCACTACTAGACATATAGTACCTCCATAGATTTGCAATAGGATCAATTGGAAGCCACCCTCATCTTTCAACGAACTAAATAAGGTATACCCACTGTATTTTTATGGTCTCAGTGCTGAACCATAAGGTTCTAGTGACTACCTTTTCTACTCACGCCACACAAACTATCTGGTTTTTCCATTGCCTCTTTTATTTTACCCGCGGGGTTTTATTCATTTGTTTTGATCCCATGGTATAGCGTGATGTTAAGCGATGAACAGGTCTACGATGGTGTTTACTTACTTAGAAGAAATCTGTTCACTAATGTCTTGAAGACAAATTTATAATTGTCTGGAAACAATGACGCTGATAGGTTGTTCTACTCTTTGGCTGTTCGTACTATAATAGTATTATAAACACGCTTAGTGCTGGAACAAATTTCAACTGTGTACGGATTTCGTGGATCCGTGCGCCTTGTTTTCTGACGTAAGAAAGGAGACGGGTGAATTATTTGGTGTAATACAGACGCATCCTCTCTAAAATACAGTGTGCAGAATATCGATAAGCTGGCAACTTTTCGCTGATGCTTAGATTTGAAGCTTAGTGCTTACCAAAGCATTGTTACCTATTAGCCTCTTGGCTCTCTGTATGGAGTCCAAAGCATCGAGTTGTTACTTCACCGATCCACCCAGAAATGGCTGCAGTATTGTACATACAGCCTTATAAGTTGTACTGCTGACTTCTTTGTTTAAAAATAATTATAATTCTTTAAAGCCAGTTGCAATTAAATTACATAAATCGGTATTAAAATAGAACAGATAGAGTGTGTAAGATAAAGTTTTATTTTTATAAAATTATACCCATATGAATAAATAAATAAAACCAATATTGCTGTAATGATAAAAATTGTAATTTTCTTAGTGCTATACTAAAATAGAAAGTTATCAGTTTGACAGTAAACTAGGTGTATTCAGTAAAGGGCTAAAATTTCGAACGTATCGAATACGACCCATGTCGGGTATTATCTCATCCTTATCCCATTAAGAGACTCAGGTGTCACCAGGGAGGGGCTTAATTAGAATTAGTGTCAAATCGATACTTGCAAATTCACTCTCCATTAGTGCGGTACACTTGCTTTGGCAGGTGAATAACCTTCGTTAAACATTTTACGATCAGTGTATGTTTTCTTTTATTAACATTAACATGTATACAAATATAATAAACAAATACATTTAAAAAACTTTTTAGTTAAACGGCTTTTTGATACCCATATTGTGGTGGTTGTGGAAAAATATGTACCTAGTCCGCCATATTGGAAGGGCGTCCATCTTGAATTTTAAATTTTGACATAATCATCGTGTTTTACTAGTGTAGCCCTTTCATTTGATACCCATATTGAGGGGGTTAAGAAAAAATACGTTATCCGCCATTTTGTATGAACGGCCATCTTAGATTTATAATGTTATTGATTTTATTATATTGTATTGTCATCTAAATTAAATGTGTATACCAAATTTTAGATCAATCTGACAACGGGAAGGTGCTTAAATTTCAATTTCTAATTTTGATCCAAATAAATTCCGTACGGGTCGAACTAAATAAAACCGTTTATAAAATTGGAGTGTCTAATAATATAATATATATACGGTACAAATATCTAATACCTTTCCGGCTAATATCTGAAATGTCTCAATAGATTTGACGGGACTTGTACTAGAAAATATAAGTAGCTAATGTAATAACGAGTAACTTAGGCTATTTTGAAGTTGGAAATTCTTCAAACAAAAAAAATACTATTTTTTATTTAAATCCCACGCCGATTATTTCGCGGGCATAGCCTGTCTATTATAAAAATAGTTCAAAAGAACTAGTATAAAAATATGTTTATTGCTATAGAGGAAAACGTAACATGGATGTTTTTAAAATTTACGTTACTCTTTTAATTTTTATTATTATTATTACATCTATAGAATATCCTCTACAGTATCTATATCTCGTTACATAAAGTTTAATTAGTTTTTTATTTAGCAACATCTCGTTCCCTTTACATATAGGATAGGCACTTTGTTTGATTAAATATTTTTTCATTTTATTTTATCTTCTTCTTTCATAATTTCATAAGCTCTTTTATTATTCTCCTGTCTTTTCTTCTATTTCTAACATTCTTAGTATTCCTTGTAAGCATCTCCTTTTATTGCTCATCTCACATACGAATGGAGATGAGGAATAAAAGGAAATTCTATTTTGTTTCTATATTATTATCACAGTACATGATCACTGGGTTGGTATAGTTTAATTTATTTGCATTTTAAATTTACAATGACTCTTTTGATATTTTATTATTTTTTTTACAACTGACTCTCAATGATTTACTACAGGATTGATTTTATTTTTTATTAATTTTACGCCTCCCTTTTAGAGAACCGCTCGTTCTTCCTGCCATGTGTGGGACAGAGACGTTACAACACGTGTAAATAATTTGTCAATTTATTCTTTTATTCCATTTTTATTTCCATCACAATCTCTTATATTATATTATATCTCTTATATTATAAAATTTTCTTCTATCATTCACGATTTCTTTTTTTTATTTACATTCAAATCGTCTCTCATGCATTACCTTTCTTGCCTCATCTTCGTTCTTAGACCCTAGTTTGCTGCATTATCACAGTTTTTACTCGACTCGTTTGAATTTTCAATTTTGTCTGTCAATGTGAGCTTTAGCCGGCTTTTAAGGTGACTACGGTCATAAGAGTGGGTAGGAACATACGTCTACGCTGGTATCACCATGGTAAATGTTTTCTCACTCTGTGTTTCTTTGACAGGCTTAAAATCTTTCAACAAGCCACGGCGGCTATGTTTTTGATTTCTATATGAGATCAAAATAGCAATGGGAATATACGTAGAAAAGTTAAAATAAACGACAGTTAGAAGTAGTAGTGGACTGGTTACATATCTAGCAGAACAGATAGCCAGTGTGCTTTCAAGGTTCTGAAGTATCTAACACCGGCAAGTGCAATGTACAAAGTCCACCGGTGGACACACGATCTTGTTGAAGTTGTCGGAAGGCGATGTGTTCAAGCCACTTCCGACAAATCTATGAGAGAGACTTATGTTCAGCTTTGAACATCTTACGCCTGAATTGATATAGAATGATGACGAATGACATCTGGAATTACTAATAGTAGTGAATAATTAACACTATTGATATAATTGTCTTTTTTGTTTCAGGTAATGGAGAATCGGTAGTATGAAACATATTTATATATGTATAACTTATTTACTTTTAGTTTTAAGAGCTGATTGTTTTTTAAAATTTGCATTATTCTTCGTTTATGGTCAAACCGCACAAGCCGTTAGATTGTGGAATGGTTTACTTCTAAATATAAGACGTGCTATATCACTACCTATTTTTAAGAAAATGTTTAAGAAATATTTACTAGACCTATGATTTATCTGTTAATTTATTTTTTCTTTCTCTGTTTCTTTATACTTTCTGAGGCAAGTGCAATCGAAGTCGTCGAAATGTTTTACCGTAATTAGCATAAATATATATGCTATACATACATACGTATGTTTGTATACATATATATGTATGTACGTTAACTATACGTTATTTTTACTTCTACCGTTATTATACTATGTTGTCTGTAAAAAAAACGACTACCACTGCATGTGCGGAAGTGGCTAAATATTGGTCCTTCTCTTACTTTTTTGTTTATTACTATGAATCTATGTATATATTTTCTAGCGTGTGCGATGAAAAATATTAAATTAAATTTATTCAAATCATTACAATTCTTATTGTATATTTATATTGTTATTAAATTAGATATGATCTTAGGAATAAAACACAGTCCCGAAAATGAAGTCGAAGTAATTATTTTCCTTGTATATATGTCATTTACATCTTAATGAAACTTCAATACGTCTTTGTTATGGTTTCACTTTGTGTAACAGTTGTTAATGCAATTATGACATTTTTATCAAGGGATACAAATGTAAACACGTGGAAAAATGTTTTATTTGTTCAAACAATTATATTGTGAAATCTCTCTTATCAGACTTCTGGCTTAAAAATCGAGTAGCAAGACTTTGTGTAGATGAAAAATTCTGCGTCGATATGAAATATAATGCTGTGATCAAAAAGTTTGTTGAATATGTTTATGAAATATAAATTCTTTATTTACGCTCCCAAATCAATTTCATCACCTTCAAAGTAATCCCCGTCACATAAAACACACTCGAATATTCATTTGAAATAGTTTCCCGGAATAGGCTACAAGAATTTCTCCAATTTATTTTTGTCTCCCCATTCGTATCAAAATAAAACAAACCTGTTTAGCCCTTTAAGTTTGCTAAGTAAAAGTCTCACGGAGTCAAATCAGGCGAATACGTTAGTTGCGGAACGATATAAGTTGTGTTTTTTATCAAAAAAATTGAGCGATTTTGGCACCAATCGATTAAATTTAAATGTTTGTTAAAATACGTGTTACTCGGAGATAAAGAAACCTTTCGACGAACAGATGCTTGGCAAATATTATAAACAGTTCTACCAACCTATGAAAAAAATATCTGTCTGGGAGTTTTAAATTACACTTTTAACTTTACATTTTGTTCACCGGTACCTAAATAATGGTGGTATCATCATCATTACCATTACAGTAGTAAGGCTTCTCCAAGGCTTTCCAATAGGACAGGTTGGAAGCGATGAACTCTGGTAAGCAAAAGAAACTCAGTTGTTGTGAATATTTCTTTTGATGTACATCAGTGATTCCCAAAGTGGTCTATATCGACCCCTAGGAGTCTATGACAACCTACAAGGGTCTACGTCAGCGAAAAAAATTTGGGGGTCCATGAAATGAAAATGGGGGCCACGATAGTGGATCTCAACACATACACTGATAGTACCTATTTACGTACATCATACTTTCTTATAATATCAAAACATTATTTATAAAAGTACCTATGAAGTAAAAAAAAAATTATATATGTTTATAAAATTGTGTAAGTTGTAGGTAGGATGTTGGTATTCGCTATGTGGTCGCAATGCATTTTGAACTTGCAAAAAGCTGAGAGTCGTAGTCTCAGCGCTTCGCTACCTTCCACTGATTTGTTCAATTCGTCACTCTATAAATACGAATGTGGGACAAACAAATAAATTTACAGGAAATCAATATCAGGTAAGTAGGGGGTCTACTCAACACGGAAAATGGCAAGGGGTCTATGACAAAAAAAAGTTTGGAGAACTCTGATGTACATCGTTTATATATAGAATTCTATCTCCTACTATATAGCAAAGAGTAACGAAGTGGCCAACACTTTTTTGTGTCTTAGAAAAATATATTATGAGATGGGTTATGCCCGCAATGGAAAGGATTTGACGGGCTTCTTACAGCTAAAGTCATAGTCATACTTGGTTTATTTTTTGGCCTTTCGTCAAAGCTACGGGAAAGTTTAGTAAGATCTACCAACCTGTTATCATAAATACGTGAGGTAACAGACAAGAGGTAACGCGATGGATAATCATGAATCATTAGTTACATTCAAAACTTCTAAAGATGTTGTTCAACTGGTTCATGTGTTAAAAGTTCAAAGAAAGTTATTGAACGGAAGGAGGCATTAGTTAATTAAGATACTATGAAATATACTTTTGGATAATAAATAAATCTTCCTTAAAATCAGCTTAAAATTAAAGGAATTCTATTTTATGATATATACATATTATGTAATTTTTAGCAATTTCCTTATAACATTTATAAGGAAAACTAAGTTTATTTTAAAACAACCTGTACAATCGTAAAGATTATGTTTAAAAAGGTTAGAATATATTTCACAGGACGTAATAAAAGCTCTAAGTTCTAACATCAGAGTATGCGTTATAAGGACACTCTTATTCCTATCCTATTTTTCAAATAGCATTTTCCCAAACTACCCTCTCTTTATGTCGTTACGGTTTTTCCCCATGAGCTCAAAAATCGTCACGAAATTTGAATAATTCGCTGTTCGGTTTTTGTTTTCCATCTTACCTTTTTATACATTTTTGAGGGCATTCTGAATTTTCTACTTCAACTATACTTAAAATATTGATAATATAATTGATATATATAAATGATAATGGCGTTAAAGTAAAATTTATTGTATTAGATTTAATGTCTCTTAGTTGTTTAAAAATATAGGCAGTTGTGTTTTGTTTTACATAACACTCCAATGTAACGCCTCTGAATTTAAACGTACATAGGCCCTGACTTGGTGAATTGGCCTTGCTGTGCATGTATCGGCTGACGAGGTGATGAAATTTAATAATAATAAAGCGGGAAGAATTTGCTCTACTATAGTGGATATTGTGGAAGGGGCTAAAAAAACAAAACTATGAGTTTGTTGTGGACTCATTTCTTTCAGGAATTATTTGTAACTTTAAGTGGAAATATGTCATTAAAGGGGGAGTTCAATCTGGTTTAAGTTTCAATCAAAATGAGTTCCGCACAAAAATAATCCTCACCAGATAATAATATAAAGTTGAGAGGGTAGAGGGTTCACTAAATTTATTAATAAACAACAATTACAACAATTAGTCCCCTGCCGTTCACTTAAAGGCTTTAAGGTGATGCAATTAGCCAAAGATATACACGCTGTTTTTAATGAAAATCATCACTATCTTTATTTCTGCCGATAGATATTTATTGCTAGGCATTAAAGATAGTCGTGAAGACAGTACTTGTGCTGACCGTTTCCAGCGACATCCCAGGACCCTAATTATGTCGTCGATCCAGCTAGGAGGAGGCTTTCTACACCGTGAATCTTGAAGCTGAGGTCCAAAAATAAAAAATATTATCACGTCATTACAAACGTGGAACAATTTGTTATTTTTTTACATTTTATATAATAATATGAACGTGGAAGGTAGCTATGAAAAAATTGAACCTAAAACATTACAATAATAAATGTAAATATAATCATGTAAAACTTTATTATTTAATATTTTTATATGTAATAGTTTTTATTATGAAGACATAAAATTAACATATAAATTGATAATTTTAAATTACGTAATGTATATGTAATTTTTTTAAAACCAATTTATACTACCATAGTTGTTGTAACAATATACATACTAACTAATAAAGGAACTAATATCTAGGTACTTCCGCTATGCAGCAGTAGTCATGCAATGAAGTGCACCAAAGCCCTCTGATAACATCGATACTCGGTGCTTGGCACTGGTCGGTCTCACATATCCTGAGGATGCCCCGTGGAGGAGTGAAACACGTGTCGAGTAAATTAACGGTGATAGTTGTGTTTTCGAATTGTTTACCGCACGTGCATTTATCAGCGGGCGGGCGGGCGGTGCACTTAATTGCACGACTACTGCTGCATAGCGGAAGTAGCTAGATATTAAATATTTAATGGATTCAGGCGTTACATTGCGGAAGTCCATCCTAAATAAGAAAGGACCAATATCTAGCCACCTCCGCACATGCAGTGGTTGTCGTGCATGAAAGTGCACCGCCCGCCAGCCCGCTCGTAAATGCGCATGCGACAGACAATGCAAACTACACAACCGCCACCGTAAATTCACTCAACACGTGTTTCACCCCTCCACGGGGCATCTTCAGGAGTTGTTACACAGATTAGTGCTAAACACCGAGTGTTGAGTGAATTTACGGTGGCGGTTGTGTAGTTTGCATTGTCTGTCGCATGCGCATTTACGAGCGGGCTGGCGGGCGGTGCACTTTCATGCACGACAACCACTGCATGTGCGGAGGTGGCTAGATATTGGTCCTTTCTTAGCTAGATATTAGTTCCTTTCTTAGTTCGGATGGACTTCCGCGAGGTAACGCCTGATTCTATTAAACTATACATACTTTTCCTATTCGTGTGTGTTTCTGAATTTTAGGTCTTGGAAAAAAAACTCTTGTTGCAAATAATATTATATAAAATGCGTAAAAATTTTTTCTATATTATAATGTGTATATCACACTTACTCAGGTGAAGAGCTAAAAAAGTATACCTCCATTTATTGGCACATATATATTATAATTATAGTCAATATAAATCCTCCGACTTGTTGTTTTACATATAAACGTAAATATATATAAATCATATTTTAGATATTAACTGCTTTGAATATATACAAGCTAATAAGAGTCTTATTTAAAAAGCAATAAGCGTTATATTTCCACGTATTCACTTCTACAGTTATTAACTAACTTCACTCGAAGCGGATTTACTGGTTGATGGAACGAAATAATTAAACTAAAAGCGGTTGCCTTTTAAAATTACGCGACCTAATAACTCTTCATATTAACTGATACGCCATATTGTTCTCTTTTCAAAATATAAACTTTTATAATTACAATGAATTTAACGTGCGTAGCTTTAAAAAAAGTTAATGTATGTTTTATCGAACGGGGATTACTTTGAAAGGAATTAAATTGATTTTGAAAAATAAACATTAAATTTTATAAACAAATACACCTCACTTTTTATCATATTATCATTCCTTTATATAGCCTTATCATATTACAGTAGAAATGTAATTAAAATCGTATATATTGACGCAAATGATCACGAAGCAAGTATTGTTCTATAAAAATAACGAGTATTTGCCCGCTATTAATATTTTAGAGTACCTTTTAGACATTTGATAGAGCGTACAATAAAAATTATTAACTGTTCCAGTATTTAAAAAAAAATAGAGTAGTTTATGATAGCATAGAATTATTGTTTTCTCTATTGGAAACATCAAGCGAATTAGGAATGGAATAACTTAAAAAAATTGAGAATTCTCTGATTGTAATAAGTCAGATGGCCGCTGGGGTCTTTGGTTGTACGGAGTGGCATGTGAAGCGTCGGACTCTCAACACCAGCGTAAATAGATGACCTTATTGGTTGGGAAACGCTGGATACCGCTTTCTACTGGTCGTATTGGTCATACGGTCCCTATGCCCAGCTGTGGACGTCTAACAACTGTAATTATGACATATATGAATACTCTTATAGATTTTTAGGGTGAATAGCTCGACAGCTTCGGTGATATGGATGTTTTTCCGATCGTCGGTGGGAGCTGGTATTCTGGTTCAGATGGTCACGGGGCATGGGGGATTCCTTAAATTATAGGATTATAGTTATAGTTATTATAGTTATAGTTATAGGATTAAGCTCTCTTATTATATTGCAATAAGTAGAATAAAACATAAAACTGTGATAAATATATAGAAATA
This sequence comes from Battus philenor, assembly GCF_028537555.1. NCBI lineage: Eukaryota > Metazoa > Arthropoda > Insecta > Lepidoptera > Papilionidae > Battus > Battus philenor. The sequence goes on along the minus strand of NW_027181679.1, from coordinate 12,012,170 downwards.
ACAGAACGTAAAGCAGTATAAAACTGAGATTGAAGTATTTTAATCTATCTATGGCGAATAAAAAGAAAGAGAAAGATTGAGAAAATTGTGAAATAAAAGAAGTAGAAGATAGATGAATAATAAAAAAAGAGCGTGAAAAATTAATAAATAAAATCAACGACCCTGTTCTTCCCGAAGATAGCGGTACGGGAAGTCAAGACAATTGATCAATCCGATGCCTAAATTTAATTTTGAAAATATAAAAAAGCTTCACTAATTTTATTCGACGAGTGTCGTTTTGGATCGGCGGGCAGTTGTGCAGCTGCGCCAGAGCATCGCCACGAACGTCTCGTAGAAAAATGATAATTAGGTGCTTGTATTGATAAATATTTTGACTAATTATTCGTGAGAAGCCATGCTATCCGAGTATTTTTTCCTTGGCGCTAAAAAGGACAAGCCCCGCCCACTACGTCACGTCTTACCTCGCTGCTGCACCCTAGCCTGGTCTTCCACCTTTCCAGATTAACTTTGATCGAAAGGCAAGTAGTCTTATCATCAGGCTGTGCAGGCATTTTCATTGTTATTCATCATACAGTCCGCTAATTTATTAAGACCCAATGAATACTAGCTGTTTTTTCGTACAATACTAAAGTCCGAGGATTAAATTCAGATAAAAGGTTAATTGTAGAAGTGAACATGAAAAACATGTCTGAGTTTCTAGGAGGCCTTTTATTATAGGATGTCATTAAAGGAAATCTCAATTTTGTAGAAATAAAATGATTGAAATGTATATCTTTTTGTTATATAGTTGTAATGGAATAAGCGTTTGTCTTCCATCTCATCTGATGGAAAGTGTAGATGAGGACAAAGGTGGTACTCGCCCATCCAAAAGAAACCATTTACTTACTTCACTGTACTCTTATAGGCTCCAGAGATCAACTTATCAGGAAAAATAGATCCAGGCAGGTCGTTCCAAATCTTGGCGAATCTCACCAAAAACGAGCTATCAAACCGTTTAGTTCGACTTTTAGGTATGTTAACAACGTATAAATGAAATTTTTGCCTGTGCCTAGTAGTTTGATAAAGGAATGGAGATGGCTCAATCAGTTCGAAAAAAGCCTTCGAGCACTCTCCAAAGTGTATCCTATAAAAAACTGATAAGCTGACAACTCGACGATGGTGTTAAAAATTATCAACATATACACCGTTTCATTATTCAGTATCGCCTACTTATGTTGTATATCGACATATATATGTAATTAAAAATTTTTAATAACAATAAACAAAATGTTTCGGAATTTCGTGCCAAGCTATTGGTCACCTGCAAGACTTCGCTGGAGTGCTTATATACTTTATCTACTATATGATATTCTTCTCAATCCGTTCGTTCCCTCCTATCTCAAATCAAGGTTTCAATTTCTTCATGATACACATGAGAGGTCGATGAGATTATCAGAGAATCTGAAATTAAAAATTCCGGCTCTTTCTTCTTTCTTTATGGCTAAATCATTTACCACACAGGCCGTTCGTCTGTGGAATGATTTACCGCTAAATATAAGACGTGCTATGTCACTACCTATTTTTAAGAAAATTGTTAATAACTATTTACTAGATCTATGATTATTTATCTCTTAATTCATTTATTTTTCTATCTCTGCTTTCTGAGGCAATGCGATCTAAATCACTTTGCTGTTTTATTTATTTATTACTGTATTATATTTATACTTATATGTACTTATACTGTATTATATAAATACATATGTATTCAAAGTTGTATATATGTATGTTTTGTACACGTTAACTACCCATTATTTATACTTCTACTTTTCTCATACTATGGTTGTCTCTAAGATTGCCTTGTGTGATAAGATCGACCTTTGTACTTTTTTGTTTATTATCATATAATTATTTAAATGAATCCTAGCGTGAACAGTAAAAAAAATACAAACATCTATAAAGTTTAAGATCTAACTAACAATTTGAATTCACAAGTAGAATGATGATTAAGCATGAATCAAGTTAAAAAGTAAAATGGGCGATTCCATTAATCATTGCGGTCTCGAACCTTGCGGTGCGTAAGAGCTTCACGGCGACCGAGTTAATGGTGCTTTTATCATCGCGACAATCAATAAAGGCATCCGCTTGTCCAATAAAAATGATTAATACAAGCCCCGGAAGCGTCCACTCGCATTTGATAGATGCCCTCCGACTTACGGAGCAGTTCCGACGCGTCCGTTTAAAAGAAAATTTCGTAAAAATATCACAGGGATGATGTTAACCTAAAAGCCTATTCTGATATAAAACTCTGCAGCACTGTATCTATTGTAGATAGTGATAAAAATAATGTCATCATCGTCGCTCATTGCTGATGATAAGCTAAAGACCACAATGTTAAACTGTCTTACGTTGCCCGCATAATGTTTTAAAATTATCGCGCTAATTCACTTTAAGACTGTAACATTTTTAATGTACATAAATAAAAATTAAATGCCAAATCATCAGCCGATAGACGTCCACTTAAAAGCCTTCCCCAAAGATCACCAAATATAAATCATCGTCAAATATAAATAAAGATAAAATTCGCTTATTCAACATTGGAAATTTTAACAGAACTGTTATCGGCCCCCTGTTATTTATTTATTTTTTAATAAATTTTACTTTAAGACTCCGCTCCGCTTCTCAAGGTGTTATAGTATGCGCTAATGTGTGTTCTTACCCACGCCGCATATACCAACTCGTGGTCGCCCTTTGAGAACCTTTCGGCCAGCGATTAAATAAAAAATGAAAGGACAATATTCCTTTGTATTAGCACACTTTTTTATTTAAGTTTATAATACAATATTAATTGTTATGCAGGTAAAAATTTCTTTGCAAAGTAGCATTTGTATCATATCCCCGCCGGGATTGCATCTTTGGTCATATTTTGTACTCTCAATATATTAAAAACGTATTTACTATTTAGAGCTTAATTCAATATATATATATATATATATATATATATATATATATGTATATATGTATATATATATATGTATATATGTATATATATATATATATATATATATATATATATACATTTATATGTGTGTGTATAAATATATAGAAATCAGGATCCGCTTAGCTCGGCACTGACTAATTCTTCAGAAGCAAGTTCCAGAAATGAGCTGATGCTCATTCTAAACAGTTTATCCTTCAGCAATCAGTTTTGGACAGATTTCGTTGTTTATTTCTTGCTACAACTTCCACTGCAAGCTAATTCAAAATGAATTTACTCCTTTGTTTTCTTCTCTTGTATTCTTCTATGGAATAGTAACATCTTGAAGGATCTAGAAAGATCTATTTGACATCTTAGTGTCTGTTTTATACCAAATGTATCGTTTATATATCCACTAGGAAACTTACAAAGATTCGTTTACACTAAATAATTTGTTGTTAATAATGTCTTCACAAAATACACCCTTTATGCATAGACATGTTATTTTTTAATAGCTCTGAGATACCTAAATAAGATATATAAAATATGTTTTTGTCTATTAACTAACCCTGTAATAATACAAAGGTAGACAGTATTTTATATACATAGCAAATAGCTCGTAGAAAATATGGCTGCAGAGACCAAATGCCGGTAAGCAAATAGTATGTTCAGCCACAAGGTGAACAGATAACTTTGTGAAGGTCGTTTGTAGATGTCCTATTGAAAACTTATGGGATAGAATTATGTTAAGCTATATCTATTCTATTTTAAACAAAAAAATCTGTTTTAATGTTATTTGATTTACTTTTGAAACTCGGAACAAAAGGTATCGCCTTTGTATATCAAGTAATAAATCATATAAGATCACTGTATGGCATATAGGATGCAATATTGCATTGCATATGGTTCTTGAAGAATTGTTATTCACGGAACAAATTCTGAACTAGGCAATCCTGATTTTTCCGTCTCATAAACGGAAGATATGCAATATTCAATATATTATGCGGCATATTCGAAAATCCTAGACGTCGCCGCGTACGTGATATAGACTTGTTTGAAAACGAATTTTTCATAATATATTCAATTTAGTCCAACGTCTCCTACAACGATATTTAAGTAAGATTGTTATCTAGAAAAAACTAAGTTGAACTATTTATTTATAAAGAATAAATTTCATGATTTCTTTACGAGATTCAATAGGAAATGCAATACGTATTCATAGTGAAATGACCAACAGAGTCCAGAGGATTAGTAAATTGACATGATAGTGGGTAGGTCACATAGGAGCAGAACATATGGCCGCTGAATCTGCAAGGTTCTAGAGCAGACACCACGGTCCGTCATGCAAAGTCTAGAACATTCTAGACTATGCTTGTCCCATAAGAAATAGGTTATGTGCTGACTGTTTTCAAACAGTACTATTGGAAATATGTAGTGAAGATCTATGTCCAGAAGTGTTTAGTCTTCAGGCTGAAGAACCTTAAGGGTGGAATAAATCAATCGATCCAAATACAATAGATAACACAGGAGGGACAGTCGCTTTGCCGGTTGCAGACCCCTGGTTTATATTACTAATACTCCAAAAACCTTAGCGCTGAAAGAAGAATTGGCTAAAGTAACTCCCATAATTCCAGCATAAATACATCTTTAATAATTAACAATTATCTTCTCTTGTTACCTTTGTATCTCCTCGATATCTTTTATGTGTCGTCCTCAACGGCAAGGATAACTAAGTAAAGCGTGAATAACATTATGTTAGCCCAGTAATATCACTTGCTATATAGAAGAGTAAGAGAGAGGAGTGGTAGCACAGATAGAGGAGTGAGACTTGCCATCGTAAGTCAAGTTTGATTCCAGCGATACAATTTTTTATAATTTCTTACTTTGTGTATTAATTATACAGGATTACCGCTCCTCAAGTGTCCAGAAGATGAGCAGCCGCGTCCTTTGCGTACCATAATACCACGTGATTGTATATCCCTCATATATCTTTAATATTTAATGGAATCAGGCGTTATTTTGCGGCAGTCCAAACTGAGTAAGAAAAGGACCAAAATTTAGCCACTTCCGCACATGCGATGGTAGTCGTGCAACAGAGTGTACCGCCCGCAAGCCCGCTGATAATAAAGAATGAAAGAAAGCCGCTTATGCGGCAAACAATGCGAATTACACAACTGCCACCGTTAAATCACTCAACATGTGTTTCACCCCTCCACGGGGCATCTTCAGGAGTTATGTTACACCGATTAGTGTCAAACACAGAGTGTCTGTCACTCAATGTTCGGACTGTGTTTGCACTTTGTTGCACGACTACCATTGCATGTGCGGAAGTGGCTAAATATTGGTTCTTTTCTTACCATATATCTTTGGCAGACGCCTACTTTTATTGTCTACAGCCTGAAACGACGACGATTTCTTTTTCCTGAAGACTAGGAATGTCAGAATTTCAATTCCACAGACTACATGAGATATAAAAATTTTTTTCATGATATTTCATTATTGCAGCAATATGATTACAATATAGCCATTTCATATTATCATAATTAAATAGGTTATAAAAATGTATTTGAATATTTGATTTTTTTTGCGTCTCCCACAGAGCCCAATGTAATTTGCATATCTCTATTACATGAGTTTACCTCATTTTGTGGATGTAAACAATCTGAATGTCTATAATATGTATAGCGGAAGATATTCTAGGACTTTGTCAAAAATAATTCTATTGACATAGAAATTTAATAATGTATTAATTGTATTTTGTCAGTATTAAAGTTCAATATCGTAATTACATTTTAATTGATTGTTTCGATAAAACCAATTGCCGAGCGAACAATTACTTAAATTCGCATTGAGAATATTCATGGTTTCGAATGGCCTCTCAAAATTATGATTGCGCATTAATTTATCGAAATGCATTGTTACAATGACATCACTAGCTTGTTACAACAGCCGCATTTGATTATTTAATAAAAAACAAGTACTGATTGTCTCTTTAATTAGTAAAATATAGAAATATTGTTATTTATGCTAAAAACGTACGGCATTAAACGAAAATAATGAAATTAAATAATCAAAAGTTATATTAATCGACGAAAATAATAGCACTGGAGACACCAATGCGAGATCGAATCATATGTAAGGTTATTTGTAGATGAACTAAGGTCATCGTCACAACTCAAATGATTGCCCGTCTGAAGTGGCAGGTTACCATCTGAAATGGCAGCTGTATGTCTAAAGTGGCAGTTGCCCATCTAAAGAGGCAATTTGACTACGACGCAGTAGACGTGGTGAGGGTAAAGCTCGCGGTAAGTCGCTGGTAGCGAACAGTGCAAGATCAGTGCGGCGATATTCGGAGACGCCTACAGCCTTACATATGAGGATATATCACTTGACCCGACCTTAATTTTATATTATAAATGAATATTAACTTATTAATCGCAGATAGAAAATTTGTTACAAAATTGGTGGGAAACGGTAAAATCAAGTTATAAAAAGAGGTAACGGAACATAGCGGAATCAATTTTAATGTGTGTGTATACACACACACATACACACGCACACACACACATATATATATATATATATATATATATATATATATATATAGTTACGGGCGATGTGTTTTACTTTCTGATATTTTTACATCTACTAAAAGCATAACAGAACATATCAAATCGAAATAAATAAATATCTTATGTATTTGTACTTAGTAATCCTGTCTTAAAGAACTTTAAGGAGCTCAATAATTCTGTTGAGATCCAGTTCACCTCTCTTGAGTTAATCCGACGACTAGACGAAAGTTCTTATCTATATTTGATTTGTTTACTGAACAATAATATATTGTAAATAAAGCATTTCGTCTAAAAGAAAATATATTTTTATTTACGAAACGAAATAAAGAAACGACATGCTTAATAGAATCTATTATGTGACATAGCCATACGTCGTCTTAGTCTTGTTTAGTGGAATTTAAAATGGTAATTTCTGTTGTTATATAGTCCTAGACGCTGTCAGAGCTAAGCCTTCAGTATTTTATACAAGCTGGAAGTATCTTAGGATATACTCTACCCGGGTAGAAGAACCGCAGGGGTACAGGAGAGTAAAGTCGTTTCTTTCTACGTATTTTACAGTAAAACCGATGGATTTTTACAGCTCCGGCATTGAAATTGTATACTAGACGGCAAAAGGTTGTTGATAACGAAGGTAAATATATTGTGATTACAAATAAAAACTTGTTGTAAATGTTGTCGTGTGAATTTAACTTAAGAAAGCGACTTTACTTTCCGGTCTCTCTAATATTTTGACACATGGTTGCTTTGTCTAATAAATGTTGCTAAAATTGCGATGTTAATATTAGTAGAACAGTAAATAAAGATAAGTATGTCACGTCATATCTTTCACTGAGCTTTTAAAAAAATAAATCTTTTGTGAGCAAGTTTGTTTGCTATTAAAATACATTCCCGTCAAATCTCTCTAAATTATCATATTACAAGTTTTATTAGACTTCAGACACGGCGTAGTGCTTCACTAGATTGACCGACGATGGAAGTAACGATGATAATAATAGAAATAGAATACGTAATAATAAAAAAGTCCCTTACGATTTATTCTTTCGAATGTCAAAGGTAGAAAAATGTATGGGCCAATATAAATAAAAAGACAAAAAAACTATTCCATAAAGTAAGGTGGAAATGTCATTTAAAACTTCCGGGTATTGCGAAAGCGGGTTTTTTTTCAAAGGTTGGTAGAACTATTTATCACATTTGATTAGAGTCTATTTATCATTATCTTTGTCTATTTATTATTATTATCATTTAGAATATCTATTTATATTTTGAAGGATGTTTTGTATCTCAAATATGCCGTCTCGATTTGTGCCAAAATCGATAACTTTTAGGAAAAAAAAGTGTGAAAAACTCGACTCATATCGTTCCGGAACCACCACATCTGCCTAATTTGGCTTCGAGCGATTTCTATTTAGCAATCTCAAAAAGCCAATGTGAGAACGCTGTTTTGACACAATTGAGAAGATTATAACTGAATCGAAGAAAATCTTGAAGGCTTTACCGGAAAAAGATAATTTCGACGACTGGAAAAAACATTGAAAAAAGCGCGATTTATCGAACGAGGATTAATTTGAAGCGGATAAAATTGATTTGAAAGAATAAATAAAGAATTAACATTTTGTAAACAACTTCACAGTACTTTTTGATCACAGTATAACATTCAACCCTCACATTATTTAACATTTTGTCCTATGTATAATGCGTTGGTATATAATAACACCAAATCTAATATATAAAATTCTCGTGTCACGGTGTTCGAACTTGAACTCCTCCGAAACGGCTTGACCGATTTTTACCAAATTTTACATGCGTATTCAGTATGTCTGATAATCGGCTACTATCTATTTTCCATACCCCTAAGTGATAAGGGTGGTTCACCACCAAAATATTATTTTTAATTTTTTAGACAATTTTTTTGGTTTTTATTTTATTATGATACAGCATACAAAAATACATACAAACCTAAATTTTCATCCCTCTACAATCAACCCTTATCTTACATTTGTTAATTAAAAACTTAAATTTTTTTGCAAAACAACGTTTGCGGGATCAGCTAGTATTTTATAAATATCATATTAATTCTAGTATATATCTAGAACGAGCGGGAAATAAAATTTGTAATCCACAAATGTAAACAGCAACATAAAAACAAATTATATGCTATGGTCTTTTCCATGTTTGGAAGGGATTTTAGGCGTGGCATTAAAAAAATGTAGACCTTCGACACAATTGTGAACGCTAGAAGGTTCTGGATGCTGGCAGGGAAAGACGGGTCATTGTGTTGATTTTTGATGAAAGATAAATATAAAATTAATTTATTCGACTTTGGAATTTTTAACAGAATTGATGTTCAACTTTTTTTTCTAATGTGACCTTTGCCTTGCAAGAGACACCTTTCGAAATTTGTTTTTTTTTTAAAGTACCGCATGGTTTAATTGCCAGTACAGTTGCTAGCGAAAATTCACTAATTTCATGAAGAGATAGCTTGATAGCTGATACTAAAAAGCTACCACGATTCAAAATTTAAAGTCATTTATTATTTATCACAATCGGAAGAATGCACTAAAAACTTTAAGCTACTTTTTGTTTAATTGTTATTATATTTTTAATTCATACATTATTAATAGATTAATTTTTATTTCATCGCAAAAGCGAATGTTAAAGAGATTATCATTAGCAAGCTTCCATTAAAATTGACCTTAATTAAAAGTGCTTCGGTATATGTTATTAGGGAAGTCTTTATCTTACTTCTAAAACAATTCTGTAAGCTTTTAAGTCACGTTAAAAGTACTTTTTATTCTTTCCTCCTCGAGCTACTTAAAATTCTTGCGAACGTTTGGTTTCTGTTACATTCGTATTTCTCTGGAGAAATATAATCTAGAAAGAAACACAGTTGGTAACAAAAAAACTGTTTGTTTTAATGATTTTAGAAGTACTTATTATACTAGCCAGTCATTATCAATTTACAAGTCTTGGTTCGGCCCGCTTGGGCGCCATTAAGATGGCGTAACGCGTGATAAGTGACAGCCTAAGCTAAAGTAAATTATCCATTGAGTGACCGTACACCTAAAACGGTACAAAAAGCATTACATAGGAGCCTGAGCTGAGGTTTCTGACAGAGCCTTCGAGTTTTGCTTCCAAAAAGAGGTTTAGCCTACGCACTAATTGTCGTATCCATAGATTGCTGAGTAAGAAAGGTGAACTTCATTGCACGACTACTGCATAGCGGAAGTAGCTATATATTAGTCCCTTTCTTACTTAGGATGGACTTCCGCAAAGTAACGCCTGAATCTATTACATAGATAGCTAATAAGACAAAAGCATGAACAAAGACCTTTAAAAAATAGAATAGCTTAAAATAGTTATATGGGTATCTAAACTTATCTAATGGAAGCCTAGCGGCAGAGGTCTGAAATTTAAATAACTTTTTGAAATACTTTGTACATAAATTATTGTCAATGCTCAAAAAGAAGTTTCAAGAGAAATATCATTGGAAAGTATCGTAAAGAAAGACATTGAAAGCAGAAGATGTTCGGAATAAAGAAGCGGTAGAAAAGATTTGCGGACGGATACAAAAATGGCCAGAAATATATTTAAAAAAAAACTTAGTCTTACTTTATATTAAATCTATTACAAGTTTGCTTAAACTTAAGCAATATGTAACATTTAAATTCGACAAACGATCATATCATACAGTATTGACAGGACTAGATACAGGCGCATGGTCCTTAACGTTGCTTGCAAATTGATATGTAAATCGTTTGATACATGCTCGATATTCTCAGACGGATGTCGTATTATATACAACGAATATCATTCAATATATCGATGATATACAAACTTTAATAGCAAATACTGCTGTGTGATAGAATAGTGATGATAGATACTATACTATCACACAGCAACAACTATAAACTTCACTACAAGCATTGACTGAGACGGAAGATCATCCTCAATTCCAGTCAGCATTTAATAATGGCTGGATACAATTCGTAATGCCTAAAATTATCAGTGAGTTTAGTAACAATTAATATAGTGCTAGTGAAGCCGTTGTACCGCGTCTTAGAAAAGAAGATATGGTGGGTGTTACGGATGGCTGGAATTGCGCTGAACGGGCATAATCTGCACCCCACCCTGAGTCCTTGAGAGACAAGGTTTAACCAGATGGTGATCTCGCCCATCAGCGTGCAGGCCCGAGTTAATATAGCCGTCTATAGAAGCGGGAGAATAAGAGAAGGGGTGTATAATGGCGTCCATCTTCTACTCCTTCTTTTCAGCCGATAGTCTCCTACTGCAAGGCATAGACTTCAAAGATTATGTCACCTGTCCACATACTGGGGAATCTATCTTCGTAGAAATGAGGTCGATATTTCTAACTATTCTGCTGAAATCATACGATTAAGAAGATTAATAAAATAACAGTATATTATCATCATTTCAGCAGTAAGATGCCCACTGCTGGGCATTATACTTACACGTATATGTTAGTTTTTCATAGATTAAAAGCGACTTGCATCTATCAGCTTCTGAAGACCAGCTCTTAACCAGGTCTTCTGTCTGTGCACCATATGTATTAACGCCATATACTTCGCTTTCTGGTCCGAAGAGATGATTGACAGAAATTTCTGGAACCAAAATGACGAATGAAATGAGAATCGAAAAATTCTCAAACAGCTTCTGAGATATATATAAGTAGCAGATATATTTGAGCGGCCTAGAATTGAAGAAAAATAAATGATAAAATGGAGCGATATCTATGAGAATCTTCTTAAATACCATTTTATACTATCTGTTTAGTTCAGAACTTACTAGAATGTTTGATAATAACTTAAAATACAAAGGAAACATGCGCCATTCGATCAGTTTGTCGATATGGCGATATTTCAGATACCTTGCAATTTGATTCTCAAACATCATTTGATGGTTTGCTATGTTACACATAGATTCAGTATAGGTATAGATATATTAAACCCCTCGCATTAGGCATTAAAGGAATTTCCTACTGCTTTCATTATGTAAGAGATATCACAGAAAGAGGCAACGACGTTAGAATAAGAGGAAAATTCAATTAGAAATCACGACAAAAGCCTTTCATAGAATATGAATAACATTTTTTTTTCACCGACTTAATTAGAAGTAGGGGTTTGAAAGATATAATATATTTGTATATTATGTATATAACTGAATGTTAGAAACAATGAGAATGTTCTAAGCGTACATTATGTTGCTACGTGGTGTATGCGACATTGTTCCTCCACCGTTGTTCATACGAGGCGGTCGCTTCTAGCGTGGCGTGGTTCACTTTAATATTTACGTAAGCATACTTGTTCCGGTTAATATTTCTAGCTTTGAAATCCATTGCCGCGTTACTATTAAAGCGATATTTGACATGGAGTTTTAAACATGCAATGGAAGCTTGTTTTAATTTATTCATATTGATATCATCATCACATCGCTTAAAATTAACTTATGAGAAATAAAGCATTTTTGTAGTTTTTACAAAAGGCGTTATAAAAGACCGTAGTGTTTTTGAATATTTAATGAAATCAGGCGTTACCTTACGGTAGTCCATCCTAAGTAACAAAAGAACCAATATTTAGCCACTTCCGCACATGCAGTGGTAGTCGTGCAACAAAGTGCACCGCCCGCCAGCCCGCTGATAAATGCGCATGCGGCAAACAGTGCGAACTACACAACTGCAACCGTCAAATCACTTAACACGTGTTTCACCCCTCCACGGGGTCTTTTTACCGTAGTGTTTTGCCGGTAAGAGTCAAGTGTAACCCTATCGTCGTCCTTACAACCGAGGAGTATCCAAGATTTTCTGGTGACAAGAAAAAGAAACGAGAAACATTGAACAAGCTCTACGAACAGAACCAGGTGAATGTAGTTAGATCTTGCGACGGTATTTCTGACCGGGAGTTGCTCGAAAGGATGCACGAACGCCCACACCTTGGCTGCGTACCCTGACGCTATCGATAATGCCATCAGCTCTACCTGGTATTCGGTGCAAAAGCTACCTATCTTGAACTTTATGATGTACAGATGTGTGACGTCTCGCATGCCACATAATGCCACACTCTTGTCCTCTAGGGCAAGTCGAACAGCCTCCCATCTTTCTCCAGGCAAGAAGCCTTCACATCAACCTGACCAGATTGGTGTGGTAGCCTCAAGAAGCTTTCGGTTCCTCTAGTTCCTGGTCCTTTACTACTTGCCGAAAATTACTTATTTTTTCCTCAAATAGTGAATTTATTCTGATAACGACGGATATGACTAAAATATTACCATTATCTTTATTTTAATTTATATTATTAACGACTTGAGGTTATTTATAAAGACTGCTTTTATGTCATTAAATTAAAAGTACACATGCTTTTTTCTGTAAGAACAGAATAGGAAACTCAGAAAAGAATATAGAGGAAAACATCGCCCTACTGGTGAGTAAAGGGGAATGCCGCCTGACCTTTTTGATTGTCTGCAAATAGGATAAACTGTAAACTGTAAAAAGCAATAAATAAATAGAAGCACAATAACAAAGAAAAGAACCTTCTTAAGGAACGGAAGAGAGGAAAGAAAGGTGGTGTGTATATATATGTACACACACACATTTATATGTATATATATAAATATATAGTTTTAGTTATGTCTGGTTTTTTTTTTCATTTTGGTCTCTGTTATTTTTTTTATTTATATAATTTTACATAGTCCTTTCATTTTAGTTTTATAACATACTATTAACATTTTAAAATGATATATACTTACTTCCACCTTTTGGAATTGCAGATGTATTTTACTACAAAGATATTATTACAGTTGAATAATTTAAATATTATATTCTTGTTATAATAATAATGTACATTGGAATAATATTCATGTGCTATCTAGAGGCTGCGAACAAGATCTAGGCTCCGCATGTAGGTCACGTGTGCGAGAACGCTGTACCGTTCTCAGCATGTATTTATGACGCACTCGGTTTACAGGCTGTGAGCACTAGATTTCCTTGAACTACCTTAATGTGTGTTCTTTTTTCAAATATTTTTTTTTAATATTCAAAAAGTTTTTAAGGGCAGTCGATGTATTTGAATATTATGTCTAGGTTATTTGATTAAAAGATCGAAAATTTTTACATCAGCCCTATCATGTCTCTACTTAAAAGATAATAAAAAGTTATAATACAAAATGGCAATTATATATAAACCGCTAATAAACTTTATCCCAACCTTTTATATAGTTGAAATAAGTCAACTTCTTTCGTTAATTTATTTCTGCACTAAATGGTTAAGAGGCAGAGAATGCTTAGTAAATATTATAAATAACCATTTGTAGTCAACTTCACAAAGGAAGGTTCTGACATGTTAAAATTATATCGATAAATAATTTATCTAATAAGTCTTATCTTATGTTAAACTTTGAAGGCATTTAGAATTTGTTGGAGGTAACCATAAGTTTATTTATTTACTAAAGTATTTTATTTTAAGTCGTAAGGCTTCCCATCGCTGGGCATAACCTACCCTGTCAGATAAAACATAAAGATAGAATTAGTTTATTCAACATTGGAACATTTAATAGAATACATATCATCAACTTATTATTTATTAATATTTTAATGTATTTTACTTTTGACTCTATTTCTTCTCATAGTTGTGTAGAAGAAGCAGGAGGAAACTCCACAACAACATATCTTTTAATATAGTTTAACACAGATGTATACATATACACTTTATCTGATATATTTCATCATTTCCAAGGATATTTAAATTTTTGTTTATTGAATAATAAGAAGTCAATTTAGAATAGGACTGTTGGCCTGTATCCAGCGTCTTCCAAGGACTTCAAAGTCCTGGAAGACCTTTAACTGCCATCTTTTATACATATTTTTAAATCGTCTTCGGTTTTTGTGTTTAAAACACTTATACTAGATTCGTGAGATTTGTGGTTACCCTATCTGTCCTATGCACACATCGCCTCGTCAACGTTCTTGTACGACGAACACCCTAATAGATTATACAGTCCAATTAGCAACTGTGAATGTGTGTGTTGAGAAATTAGCGGAACGCTAGTGTTTGCCGTTCCAAACAGAGTTCAAACTTGAGTTCTCTGCACGTTTACACTTTGAGGTCACAATATGTATTTAATTGGTTCATAAATTGCTACAAAACTTATTACATATGATGTTGTGCTGCGTTGAATTAATTTATACCGTTTAGCGACCGCAGGATATTCATAAACATGAAATTAAACCGCTACAAACATGAATGTGTATATCTCTATATAATTACAGACGTGAGTTTGTGTGAGCATATTCTTTCAAAGGCTTTTGATGGATACAGATGAACATAAAGAGTACTGTTTTTATCTAAAGAGAGGTAATATATCGTTCCATAGATTACATTCTTGGTATTAAATGAGGTCGTTTGTTCAATGTTGACGACTTATATAGTAGATTTCGGAAGGCCTTCTTACAATGCATTAATATAATAATATTTTAAACGACCTTTATGCAGTTTCAGAAACCTGTTCCAAATAATCTGTTACTTGCTTTTGGAAGCCCTTTATCCTACAGCAGAGTATAGAAATATTTTTCTGAATAAATTTCTAATCTATTTTGTTGATCAAGACGCATAGTGCTTGTTTATTTTCGTTTTATAATTTTTTGGATATACAGTTGTTTGGTTTTACGCATAAAACGTTTAAAGAGTTTAATGTATAGTTCATTTGCTGAAAATTAATGCATGGCATCCAAAAAAGGTTTCAGAATTATTATAAAACGTAATCATAATACAGCGATAAAAATCGTTTACAAATTTCAAGCTTAATTATTAAAAGGTAATTTGATTTTTTCTTCAGAATCACTTGCCAGAAGTTATTACTGTAACATATTTCAGAGCCTTTATACGGGGCTATTGAAAATCGATGTAAAGCTTGCTGAAAAATTTGATTTCTATAACCAATGATTCTGTAAAGCATTGGTTTTTCTCGTCCTAGTTTCATTGCCTCTTTTAATTAAAAATCTGTTCATGTGTTTTACAAGTACCTTTTAGTTGTTTTAACAAAGCGACTAATCACATGTTTAAGATTGATTATAACAATAAAGCTGGTGTTTCAAGCAGTTACGTGTAATTTATACATTACTTCATCATCACCAATTCAGTGTAGTCCACAGCTGGACATAGACCTTCTTCATTGATTTTATGAAGGAATTTTTGAGTGTGGCTTGTATTCAAAGTTGTCTGTCTACTTAGTAGGTGGACACTCTACACTGTACTTTCCAACCCATCGTCTCTACTCCCGAACCTTAAAGCCTTTTGTGGCTATCTCCATCTGTCATTTCAGGCTATATACGCCCAAAGCAAAGGACACCTTCCAAGATATCTATCTATGAGAGGATGTACCATAATCGCCATGCCTGGCAGACGGATTGGCGATCGCAGCTTGGTATTAGTACGTGCAGAACGCTGCTGACCACAGTTCGATTTCCGGAAGAACCCGCGACCTAGGATCGCAAGTCTCAGTCCTCCACCGCTAGGCTATCACTGCTCCCAGGGGCACTTGAGTATCTTACTTAAATGCAATATACTTAAAGCCCGCACATGCACGGATGCGCAGTGCCCTAGAGACTGAAACAAAGCTAAAGATAGACATAGAGAGCATCGCCGTTATGATGGGCGACGACAACCATCGCCCATCATTCCTATCTTTCGCTCGTGGGGTGGCGAGTGATATGGTTGAAAGAAATAAAACTTGTAACAGAAAAAGATATGTGTAATAAAGAATTAAGAAGGTAAAATAAATGTGTGTATAAAGATAAAATAAATGTAAGATAAAATTAAACAATAAAAATAAATAAAATGTTAGGTACATTTTATTTACCGCCACCTTAGAGTAAGAAGATGATGGAAGAAAGGCGAGAAAAGAAAGAAGATATAAAAGAGCAAAACGAAAGATATCGTGAAAGACAAAAGTAAAAAATGAAAGATTTTGTGACGCGTAAAAGAGAGTGATAAATAAAGAAAAAACCTAAAAAAATATTGAACAATAAAGTCCCTGATCCCAAAAAGTTAGGGGTACGGGAAGCCCCCAATAGCGTGGGCCATATAAAAAAATATACTTAAAGAGAACTATGAACAATAATAAGTTTATCATTTCTTTGCGATATAAAATCCAAAGGCATTTTAAAATCGCCAGAACCTTCTTACTTCATTATATAATTCTTATTTGGATCGTTGTAGCTTTTATCTTTAATTTCTGTTAAATTGAAGGATTAACTCTGCCATGTTCCAATTATTGAAGGATTATTTAAAAATTCATCAGTGCGATATTTTATCGCCGCGTCTGTAATATTTAAAAAGCTTCAATTGAAATTCGATTTTTTTTTAATTTTCATTCCATATTCAAAGAAGCGTAATGGACAGTACTTAGTATAAAATTAAAAAAAAATCGTACAGCTTTACGTGTTTATTAGCATTTTATTTTAATTTATTCATTTCTTTTTATGTATTTTTTACAATATGAATGACATATTTAACTCTTGAGTAGGTTAATAAAGACAATATGTTATCGCAATTTGTAGTGGGTAAAATAATAATAATATAGCCTTTCATTTGAACTTAAAAGGTATAATTATGTTTAATTATTACTACACACACATATATATATATATATATGAATGTATATATAAATATATATATATATATATATATATATATATATATATATATATATATATATATATATATATATATATATATATATATATATATAAAATTCAAATTTCTCACGCATTTGGTGTTTTGTTGTATGTAAATCCGCTTAAAGGCCTCCTATAACCTACTACATTCTACTCTATCTCTAAACACTATGCTCCATGTTACACCTGCAACTTACCTTATGTCATCGTCTCACCTTTGTGTACGTTGTGGGTATATTAAATAAAATGGTAACTATAAATCGAGTCCTCTCTCCTCCTCCTCCTCTCCTATCTATGTATCTAACAAAATATATGTGGATTGATTTTATTTAATTTGTATATACTTATAACTTCATAAACGTACTTTTGTCACTTTTGTTTTATGAAGTTTAACGTCAAATCGATGTAATGTCACGAGAAATATAGAGCGAGAAGATAGTTACGCTGCTAAGAATAAAATAAAGTCTTGAATTCGTAATCGCTTTTATTGTTACAATCCTACATATGTACATACCTGTATATAAGTATGTTAATTGACGCATTAGAAATGTGTTGGAGACAGATACTCAGAATTCTCTGGAAGGTGCACCAAACCAACGCTTTGATCCTCAAAGATCTAAATACAAAGAGAGGTTATCGTACTACGCAAATACGAAATATCAAGTTCTTTGGACATATCACCCGTGATGATGACATAATGAAACATTTGGTGGTGCAAGGCAAAGCGGAAGGCGAGTGATCTCGTATACGCTTTCTAATAAATTGGATAGATCTTATTAAAACTGCCACTAAAACTCAATAGATGAATGCTTTTATTCCGCCAAAAATGCCTGCTTGTCTTTAGCTATCGTAGGACACAAGATAAATACCAACATATTTACGACGGTATTATACAACAGTGTTGTCAGATTGTAATTAGATTTTAATCATATTTTATGAAGCGTAAATCTTGATTAAAAAACTTATTGTACATTAGGGTATTTTAGAAATGGTGAAATGGATGCCACTATGTAGCATCAGTTTTAATAAAAATCGGTAAAAAAACTTTTAAGTTAAACGGTTTTTTAAGCGGTTTTTTTTGATACCCATATTGTGGTTGTTGTGAAAAAATATGTACCTAGTCCGCCATATTGGAACGGCGTCCATCTTGAATTTTAAATTTTGACATAATCATCGTGTTTTACTAATATAACCTTATCATTTGATACCCATATTGAGGGGGTTAAGGAAAAATACGTAATCCGCCATTTTGTATTGGCGGCCATCTTAGATTTACAACGTTATTAATTTTATTATATTGTATTTTAATCTAAATAAAATGTGTGTACCAAATTTCAGATCAATCTGATAACGGGAAGGTGCTTAAATTTCAATTTCAAATTTTGACCATAATAAATAAACAAACAAATTCCGTGCGGGTCGAACTAAATAAAACCGTTTAAAAATAAGGTCCGCATATAATTAATCAGTATGTCACTAACTACATTATTACTGCGACATTATGATGCGTCATTGTGATTGGTGATTTTTCTGATGACGCTTGCATGTCATTTGATGTACCACGGAGCACCATTTTTGGTCCACTTATTTTTATCGTATTTAATAATTATATATATATATATCGATCCTTTGTGAACTTACACATGTTATTGATATTAAAATTAAATATTGGACTGTCTATCGGACTAATGTAAAACTAACAAAGTAAAATTGAGTATTTCAAAATGCAAATCTATAGCTTTTTCCAAAAATAAAATGTAATATTCAATATACCTTTAACTTATGCTTGTTCTGTATAATCTGTTTCGCTGATTAAATATCTTGACATTAACAATTGATTCATGTCTACACTTTGCTGCGAATGTCGCCAATGTTACAATTAACCTTTTGTATTGAGTGACCAACCAACCCATGACAAACACACCCATGTGTGTGTGTATCATTTTTCATGATTCATGAAAAATGTTAAATGGCTTTTAATTTTTTAAAATTAATATTATTATAATAAAACAATAAGATATAATTTTAACATATTCATTGTGAGAATCTATTTCATTAAAAACTTCATGTCAGCTCCGCTGGCATTCCGAGTGTAAAGTGTTAAAGTATTTCGATACCATCATTTTGTTATGCGGACGTGTAAGCGGAAGTATATATATATATATATATATATATATATATATATATATATATATATATATATATATATATATATATATATATATACCAAAAGTATATATATATATATTTATATATATATACTTTTGGTAAATATGACTCTATACTAGCATAGCATACTCGAATTGGGATTAGAAGAAGAAGAGATAATGTGGTTGATTTTTTTTTTAAAAACCTTACATGTCCACGTATATATATATATCAAATGGTTTACATAAATTTCATTAAATCTGTCTATTATAAACGCCATAGCTACTAGTATTCGTATTATTATCTTTTTAGTAAATTTTCATTGCCTAAAATAAGTATTCATAGTTCACAATTAAATAATTTTTCGTTATAACATTTGTAGAAACTAAATTGATTGTAATCAACTAGACTTATTAATTTTACGTATATATTCCAAGTGTCAAAAGCTCCTTGACGTCGTATTATAAATGCATATGTTACCTCTTTGATACAGACCTATTTGTTGTCATGTTTATTTCACTTACCTTTTATAAACATTCAGAACTTCCCGTGTTAATTACGACGTCAGTTTACCTAGTGACGGTTTTACCGACACCGCGTCTCCAGCTTGTAGTCGCCACGAGGGAACCTTTTGGACCCAACAGCCACCAGCAGACTAGCAATTCTTCAAACTAAAACCGCAATGCAGTAAATTTTATCAATTATTTGGCAAAAAATATGTACTAAAATCTATCACACGTATTCACGTTGATAATAAATTCAAACAGTTTCAATATAATGTATCCTAAATCGAAAATCATACTTAAAAAACGTATATCGAAATATTCACAACGATATTACTCGGAATGACATATTACGAGAGTTCTCGAAAAACAGCGCACAAATGCGAAACGTCAAAGCGATTTTTTTTATTTCCATTTTTCTTTGAGCAGAGAAAGTTATTTTCACGAATACGGCCCGGCTACGATTTCTCTATTGAAATGCCTTCTCTGGGGCATTGAGCACGTGTTCGGCAATTTGCATATCAATTTGTATGCTACGATATCCGCGGTTTTAACATCTCTATATATATATTTTCTTGATTAATGAAATAAGTGTCGCTTGTATAAGGTTACACTGTACTATTGAGTACTAACCTAAATCAATATAATCCGAAGATCATATTGCTTTGAAACTAGGCTATCCTTTGGAAAGATTTATAGCTTCACCATGGTGAGTGACATAGGCTTTTTGTGCACGGGCGTCGATGATGAGGAGGCCGAATTGTTTATATTCTTCTGTTACATCAGGGACCACGTTTTCGATTTTCTTGAAGAAGGCCATTTATAGAAGAAGATACGTGCGTCATGTAAACAACGAAATAGACTACGGCAGTTATCGATAGTCTAGGGTTTGATCAGAATGTTTTAACTGATATCTTGAGTCTTGGTTTTATCTAGAGATTTGAACTTGGAATCTCATCAGAGCGATCATTTATTATTTTAGCCGTAGGACGTTCCCAACTAGGCACAGATCTTTTCATATATTTCCAATGACCCTGGTAGGAAGCTTCTAGCTTCCTTCATCTAGCACCTTCTGAAGACCTCAACAACATCGATCTCATTTCACAGATTGATAATGGGTTAAGGCGTATAGAAACGAAAGCAGCTAAACTCTCAGCATCAAATTTCGTTCCTTCAATCATTCAACACCTAAACGTATACCATTTAAATCTCATATAAGAATCAAAATCATCTACATCTGTGCTTAAGATGCATTTAGTTTTGTGAAAAATCTGCTGAAGTCGTTTGAGCTGTTTTTGATTCTATGTTGGAAATAAACATACAGATTCACAATAATACCTGTTTCGATCCGTATACAGCATCCGATATCTCTAACGAGGTCATCTGCACCCCTCCACGGGGCATCCTCAGTAAATGTTATACCGACCAATGCCAAACACCGAGTGAACCCTTACGTGTAGAGTATATTAACGATGGTAGATGTGTTTCGCATTGTTTGCCCCACGCGCATTTATCAGCGGGCTGGCGGGCGGTGCACTTCATTGCACGACTACTGCTGCATAGCGGAAGTAGCTATATATTTAGTCCCTTACTCAGTTAGGATGGACTTTCGCGAGATAACGCCTGAGCTCGCAACATAATCAGTCGGTTTTTTTTTTATAACTTAAAAAATTCACTTCGTTTGTTTATATATTATATTACTCGTTAACGATGTCAAGAATACTAGAAGGTTTTAGATAATTAGAAACAAAAATCCAAACGTGCCTTCCTATAATGGCATCCTTTACCTTAAAAAAGGTTACAAGGATTCCAAATTACACAAGCACCGATTTCAATAGAGCCAAACAAATGAACAGTGTTTTTTTATTTACTTCCGAAAAATTAACAAATCATTATTAAATAAAACTTTACTTAATAACAATATATAAAAGTAATATATTTACAAATCATTCTATTTAAAGCGAAATTTTCTTCACTGTTCACAATTTTATAGATTACAAATGCAAGGGGGAACCCCCTGGGATCGAAGACGGAAAACTTTTAAAGTTATATTAAAATTTTTCCGTTTTTTTTTAGTAATTTTTGTTATTGAATTTGGAATGTCCCTTTTTCTTACCTACTGGGAAGACAGACTTGATTAATTTTAATATACATATTATATACAACCGTACATATAATTAAAATTAGGTATATCTCCGGAAAAGTTTTTTAAAAAAAGTTTTTTTTTTTTAATTTTATATTTGAATTACCAAATTTTATTTCCAGGCTCCTAGTTTAATATAATACTACCAGTAACTTTAAGGTAGGCTTTCTGTATACAGGATGATTAATAAATGTAAAAGCTTCAAATGGATGAACGTGTAGAACATATGAAAAAACCTTAAAAGTTTTTATACCTATTTACTATCAAACTGTATATAGAGATTTCTTCTGACGAAACAGTGTGCAAGAATGAATAGTAAACAATGTCTTATTTTAATACGTAGTCATTTGAATTTATTTTTTTTTAAAAGCACCGAATATTAATTTACAGCAAACAAGTTAAATCTTAACCTCATTAAAGCGTTTACATACGTAACAGATCACAAAAATATACAACCTTTTTTTCGGAATTTATGTAATACCAGTGACGGTGAACCTTTTTTTTTTAATGATGAAAAATAATTTAGTTTCGCGTGACATACACACATTACAAAAGTGAAACCTTAAGAAGGTATGAATATTCATGAATCATGTCACTTATTTGTTGAATAGTATTTATAATTGAACAGTGGTAGCTTAGCTATGTCGTCAGTCTACTTACGCGGTAACTACTCAAGAACCTTTTGGCTCCAACGACTATAGGTTTCCGAAGGCACAAAAGCCTCAGTGGCCATCTGTTTTGTACACTCAGTGACCTGCCCACAGGATGCGACAAAGATTTCTTTATATTAACATTTATTAGTTTATTTCATGCGCCCACTATTAATTATAAGCTAATAGTGTTGGAAATATATTACAATATAATAAAGTATTACTTACTACATTCTATAACAAAGATGCAAGCGATTTCCGTCAACTCCGTAAATGAGAATTCAAATGCGACACCGCTTTGGAAACACGCAGTGTTTGTTGAACTTGAAGAGCCCTGAGCAATTACGGTTAAGTAAGAAAAGAACCAATATTTAGCCACTTCCGCACATAAAATAGTAGTCGTGCAACAAAGCGCACCGCCCGCCAGCCCGCTGATAAATGCGTATGCGGCAAACAAAGCGAATCACACAACTGCCACCGCCAAATCACTCAACACGTGTTTCACCCATCCACGTGGCATCTTCAGGAGTTATGGTACACCGATTAGTGCCAAACACAGAGTCTGTTTAATCGGTGTAACATATTCATAACATACATGCACTTTGTTGCACGACTACTACTGCATATTCGGAAGCGGCTTAATATTGATCCTATTCTTACTTAGGATGGACTTTCGCAAGGTAACGACTGATTCAAATAAATAATTACGGTTAAGTTTTGTTGACGGTGCTCATAAGGTTAAGCAAGTCTATATAGCATACATGACATATGGCTGAACTAGGAACAGACCCTGGGATTTCAGGACTGAAGAATAGGAGCGGAGTGTCTTAAGGTAGAAGACACTGATAGTAAGCCCGTTACAATTGTCTCTGTTGAAAATCTGTGTCCAGAAGTGGAGGTTATGTCTGAAATGGCGATGGCCCGGTGAACAGAACCAATATAACGAAATGTCAAACAATTTTAACGTTCAATACTTAATTACGTCAAATTAACAAATAAATCGCGTAAAAATAAAAAAGCAAAAGGTAATTACATCGTCAAGATAGCGAGCAATGAATGCGACACAATAAATTAAAAGTAAAAAAAAAACGCCCGCTTACGCAAGCGCTTATCATTGTGCAACATTCAATTTGCTTGTTGTTTTTTTTGTGTTTATTTTCACACAAAGGTACCACGATCTGTTAAATTCTTTAGTTCAACAATTAACTTCATTTATTTTTCATAAAA
Organism: Battus philenor; assembly: GCF_028537555.1. Taxonomy (NCBI): domain Eukaryota; kingdom Metazoa; phylum Arthropoda; class Insecta; order Lepidoptera; family Papilionidae; genus Battus; species Battus philenor. The sequence goes on along the minus strand of NW_027181679.1, from coordinate 11,988,293 downwards.
CGAGCGTTTTTGTTAAAGAAATAAAGGTTTATGTTGCTTTCGATTTCATGTATGCATATTTTTTTCTACAATGGATAATCTATAGTCACATGTGTAGTCAAAAGAACAACGATTTGATGAAAACTGGGATAAAAAGGATCTCCTCCATAATGACTTTCTTCAACTTGGTGTTATACCACAAGTAAGGTAAACCAATTATAGTAAATAATTTACTATTTTTTCTTAACAAATTTAAGGAAATGTGTAAAAAGAGACAACTAAACAAAGATTATATAGACCTTCTCTAATCTTATCTCTCATATCTTAGATGAGGGGTGAGCAATCTTTTTAATCAACGTGCCAATTTAAATTTTAAAACTGTACGGCGGGCCTAATCTAATATATAAAATTCTCGTGTCACGGTGTTCGAACTTGATCTCCTCCGAAACGGCTTGACCGATTTTTACCAAATTTTACATGCGTATTCAGTATGTTTGAGAATCGGCTACTATCTATTTTCCATACCCCTAAGTGATAAGGGTGGTCCACCCCTAAATTTTATTTTCAATTTTTTAGACAATTTTTTCGGTTTTTATTTTATTTTGATACAGCATACAAAAATACATACATACCTAAATTTTCATCTCTCTACGATCAACCCTTATCTTACATTTGTTAATTAAAAACTTTAATTTTTTTTGCAAAACAACGTTTGCGGGATCAGCTAGTATAATATAAACAAATCATGTATCAATAAGTCGCTGTGTGAGTAATCGCAAACAGATCGTTTTTGTTTAGTATGAACTGCCACTTTATTAAAATAAAATTTATAATAGTGATTTAATGGTAGAAAGGCTATAAAATAAATTTAATTTTCGAAATATACACGGGCCGCGCAAACACGTTCAAAGGCCCGCAAGTGGCCCGCGGGCCACGGGTTTATCATCTGTGTGTTAGGCGGCATCAGGTAAGATATAGTGTCCTAATGAGATTAAAGTTACTAGGGAGGAAGTACGGCCATAACTACTTAGTTATTCTTACCTCATAAAATTAAGTTAAACTACCGTTAGAGTACTTAAATCTATTCAAGACAATACGACGTAAAACCGGCTTTGAAATTAAACTCTGAAAAGAAAGAAGTTAAGCATCTCTGAGTATTCCATAAAGAGACAAAAAAGGTTTGATACAAATAATAAAACTGATAGGTTAAGACAAAAGTACTTGAGGAATTAGTTAGAGTTAAGGAAACAAGTGAGAAATTTGTAAAACATTAGTATTAAAATGGTAGAAAAATGTAGAATATAAAAGATGCCACTTTTTGGTAGTATTAGAAATATATATTCTACTAAAGAGTCAGAAGAAAAATAAGCTAAACACGGTCAGATAAACCAACCATAATAGTATAAATGTGGACTAGTAGAAGGCAAGCTATCTCGAAGATACTATCCAGTTAGATAAAGACAACATTAAAGCTGTAACTAATAAGTCAGTATATGAATGCTTTTACTCCGTCAAACATCGAGATACATCACGAAGCATCGTGCAAAGCAAGAGCAGATGGATCACCAGAAATGATCGTGGCATTCACGAGTGACAGACCAAGAATAGTAGATTTAATGGAATCAGGCGTTACCTCGAGGAAGTCCATCCTAAGTAAGAAAAGGACCACAATTAGTGCCAAACACAGAATCTCTGTGTTTGGCACTAATCGGTGTAACATAACTCCTGAAGATGCCCCGTGGAGGGGCGAAACACGTGTTGAGTAATTTGGCGGTGGCGGTTGTGTGATTCGCATTGTTTGCCGCATATGCATTTATCAGCGGGCTGGCGAGCGGTGCACTTTATTGCACGACTACCACTGCATGTGCGGAAGTGGCTAAATATTGGTCCTTTTCTTACGAAGAATAGTAGAAATAAGAGGAAGAAATATATGATTGTAGAAGAATAGAAAAAAATGTAGACTGTAAAAGTAGAAGTAAATGGCACAAAATGTTCACAAAATTTATATCTAAATTAGATATCAAAGTACATAAGGTCTCCTTGCTAATGAAAACGAACTAGTAATAAACTCATAGCTGATCAGAGAGCATCTATGGATATATAAAATTTGTATAAAGGATTGTTATATGCAACTAAAAGTACCTCGACATCCTGCCAGTTACCTTGCATACCTTACCCACGTCTCATTAGCTTCCTCAATGCTTCGAAGATTCTTTTCATTGCGCCGGAGATCCTTTTGCAGTCGCGGGTCATTTATGTTTACTTGCTCGTAAACTATTTCCTTATATTGACCTCGCTTTTGTAAAAAAATAAAGCCAGTGAATGAATAATTCTAAATACTGAATAAAGGGTATTTCAATTGTACACTATACATTTAAATAGTTTCATAAAAATAAACAATAACAGTTGGTCTTATCACACGAGACATTCTTTTACAGACAACCATAGTATGGAAACAGTGGAAGTATAAATAATATGTAATTAAAGTGTACAAAACATAAAAATTAACATACATACATACATGAACACATATTGTATGTATGATATTTATGTATGTAGTACTAATATCTATAATAAATAAGGTATAATACATATTATAAATAGACATCATATTTATTTAGATAGCACTAGCCTCAAAAAAATAAAGAAATAGAGGAAACAAGAAATGAATTAATGGATAAATAATCATAGGTCAGATAAATATTTCTTAACCTTTTTATTAAAAATAAGTATTTGTGAAACTGGTCACAAAAAAAAACATAAATTAATTGTGGTGTCGAGTAATTAAAACTAGATTTGGAATTATCAAAGCTATTATATTCAGAGCATCTAGAAAAAACTACTTCGCGTTCATCCTCCGAGATAAGAATATATTACTCAGGAAGGAATAGCTCTATTTTTTAAGTGTATATATATTTTTATAATTTCGCTTGCCTCGTTTTTAGGCTTCGTTCATCCCGTTTCATGACAGGGTCATAATTTTCAGAATGTTTTGATTATTTTTTTTATTTCCATACTAACCTTTTGTTCTCATCAATGTATTTCATTATTTAATTCATTATTCACTAATTACCTTAACAATACGTTCCTCATTCTGACTTCTTTTTTCGAGCCTTCAGGGTGCTACGATCTTACATTTACTATTTTTATTTCTTTGTTCTTTAGTTATACATTCTTAAGTTATACATTTGATTAACAATTTATTTATTCATAATCCTTATTTATTTTCGTACTATCTATATCACACTTAATTTACGTTTCTACTGCCAGCTATTTTATCACTCTGGTTAATTATTTTCGTTATTATTATCCCTTTCTATTTATTTGTTGCTTTTTATTGCTTTTCTTCTTACGTTTTTGTAGAACTTTAAAAAGATCTGCCGACACTCTTTACTAAACAACCAGGCCGTTCTCCTTCTCTATTTGTCTTTTAATTTTACACAGTTTTTACGGAATATTATTCGGGGCGCGCAAAGAGACACTGACGTCATCACGAATATCCCAGATTCTGTGATTTATGACACAAATCTTGAATATAAATAAAACATACTCGCATGCAAAATAAATATGATATTTAAGATAAGGTGAATAATAAAGGATTTTTGTTTTATACATAAAATTATAAAGGATGTAACAAAAAATAAATGAAAGACAGAAAGGTTGTACAAAAGGCTTTCTTATCGCTCGAGGCTATATCTTCCAGAAAACCTTTTTATGTAGATATATACACGGACGTGCATACATTTTAACACAGATAATTTGTAGAAATTTTTACAAGAATACAGTGCAAATATATAAATCTTACATATAATTTCATAAATGTAAAATAAAAAAAAATCAAAGTAAATCGTCTGTAAGGATGTAAAAAAAAATGAAAACAGATTTTAACATGTTGTCCCACTGCAAGGCACAGGTCTATTTAAAAGATATCCACGGAGGAATATACCATAATCGCCACCATTTGCAGGTGGGTTGGGGATTGCAGTGTGGTATTATAAAACGCAGAGAATGCGGCTGCCCATCCTGTGGTAACATGTTAGTGAGTAATAGCAATCCTATATATATAATGAGCAAAGTGTGAATTATACAAGATTGCGTTCCGGGAATTGAACCCCCAACTTACAATCGCAAGTCTCAGTTATCTATCGCAGAGCTACTTACTCATTTTAACGTGAGGTCTGTAACATGAAACGTGAATTTTTAAAAACGCCTTTTTATACGTATGTCAATTATCCTAATTAAATATTTAATGTAATGCCTGTATAAATAATTGGTTTACTAGTGAACATATGTAACATAATAAATAAAAAAATTATTATTATTTTATATTGGGAGAACCGGAAAGTAATGTCGTTTCTGTCGACATATTTGACAGAAAGCCGATTGATTTTTACTCCTCCGCTAGCTTTGAAAATTTGTATAATAGATGGCAAAAGGTTGTTGATAACGAAGTTGTATATATTGTTGATAAGAAATTAAAACTTTTTAAAAATGTAGTCGTGTGAAATTCACTTAATAAAGCGACTTTACTTTCCGGTTGCCCTAAAAGTAATAAAAAATTTTAACCGTTTAAATATGGAACCGATATTTTATACGACAAGCGATTCGAATGAACAAATAAAATTTTTATAAAACAAAATGTTCGTTGCTGAACTGGAGAGAAATAGGAAGCCATTTTCGGCATAAATATCGTCGGTGCGCTGGCAAAGGCTGTCAAAAACAGAGAACTCCGTCGACTAAAACGACCATAGAGTGAATTTTTCCAAATAAATATATAAATACGAGTATAATATTCATACAGGGGGAGGAAAAAAAATGAGAATCATGATATTCTATTCAGACAAGCGATGCTGTTCATATCAAAGTGAAAGACATATTTACTCTCGACTCACACTTATCTTGTAAACGAACGCCCCTACCCGCGACAAATACAGAGTGCTTATTATTAAGGTTGACATTTATGAAATCAAGGATGTGGAGGTCTCCCTATAAACGTTATATGAGACGAGATATATAATGTTACTTCTAACAAATAATAGTTTCCTTAAATATACAATAATTATAAAAAAACTTACTATAAAATTTATATAAATATTGGGTCGACAATTTGTTTTCCTTTTTTTTTTTTGTAAATGTATGAAATTCAGAGAAGAATGTTTATATTTATCAATTAGGGGGATTGAAAAGTAAGTCGCATTCATAAGTTAAATTTACACGACTATATTTTTAACAAGTTTTAACTTATAATCAACAATATATTCATACTCGTTATCAACAACTTTGTGCATTAATATATTATTTTATTATTCAATACTACTTAACATAACTGGAAATTAAGTAGAAGTTGTCATAAGAAAAATTAAAAATTGAGGTACATAACGTAAATATAAAGATAATAATTAATTCAAGAAGGAAAATTTGATAAATAAATTAAACATATTTGAGTAAATAAGGTAATGTACTGTTTGTTTTTGTAGATAAAGACTGTTATATCTCTCTGTATTATTTTAGTTAATTGAAAATGATGTGACGTTTTATCGATTTGTTACAAAGTTTCTTATCGATGCGAAGTCCGTAGATTACGTTCAGAATACGTCTAGGGCCATTACTTCTCCTTCGAGTGCCATAAAATGACGCTTTACGCCAACTAAAAACATGTTTGCGCGAATCAGTAATCGTCTTACGAAATTTAATTTGAAATTTATTAAACCTTCTAAAACATCAAAACTGTAATGTTTATTACGAGTTAAACCTTGTAATTTACTCTCTAAGTTGAATTAAATAAATGAAATTACAAGATAAATATTGACCTGAATTTCGGTAGATATATGATATTTTTTAAAACATATACAAATGAAATCAAAGGATATATATAGTTTCTATACATATAAAACTGTACTAAGATAATGATTTTAGAACGTGTCATATATACGAAATGATTGTCTTAGTGTTTTAATATCTAAACCTGAACTTGGATAATAAATATTATCCTGTAAAGCCTTATTTATCTCGTGTATACAGTACGTTTTGGAAATGGAAGAATATAATAGAAAAATAACAAAGTTTAATTTTTTTTTGTTTCATGTTTTTGTTATAGGTTTTTGAAGACGTTAAATGTAGACCGATTTCAATCATTTTTTTTCGAAATCTATCGGAAGGCTTATGTCCAGCTGTGAACATCTATTGATGAACCGTTTCGTAACGGGAAAACGGCGCAATATCTGAAATCCACCTCCACAGATATAACAAGACCTGGAAAATGTCTATATCCAGCGCCTTTTGACGACCTGAACTATATCGTTTTCTATTTCATGGGGGATGTCCTCAAAAATGAAGATTCGATTTTATATATACATATCTATATATATATATAAATCGAGTCTTCATGGATTTTTTGACTTAAAGTGACCTAAAAAAAGCACGCCTTAGTTCAATGTAGGCTCTCCGCAGATCCCTCTGATCTGAATTTGAAAGTTGAAGTTGAAGTAAGTCATTATGGAGGAATCCATATGATACTGGTTCCTCTCAAATAAAAATCGGGAATATAAACATAAATGAAGACTTGATTTATACATATATATAAATATACACACACACACGTATATATATATATATATATATATGTGTATATATATATATATATATATATATATATATATATATATATATATATATATATATATATATATATATATATATATATATATATATATAGGCGATCGGAAAGTAATGTCGTGTTTCTGTCGACATATTTTACAGAAAAGTCGATGTAGTTGTAGTCGCTCCGGCTTTGAAAATCTGTATACTAAATGGCAAAAGGTTGTCGATATCGAATGTGAATATATTGTTGATTAGATATAAAAACTTGTTACAAATGTAGTCATGTGAATTTAACTTAAGAAAGCTACGTTACTTTTCGGTCCCCCTGATATTTTTAAAAGCATTCCAAGTTATTCATAGAATACAAAAATAGGTTTTTTTAATAATTATTAATCCGATAAATATGAAACACAAAGTAAAGTGCGCAAGCTTAATACGTCATTTTTCTGTTTAAATAAAACATTTTCAATTAAGAAGATACAAAGCAAAAAGCATTACGTTTGTTCTCGATTCTGCAATTGCTAATAGCTCTTGTTTTTTGTCTTTATTAAAACACAAGCTCCTCTTTGGCACAAACCAGTGCAGTTTTAAGATTTCGCTTTGTTTTCCTGTATTGAGGTCAAGAAATAAATTAGAAGAATGCGTCTAGAATTGTATTTGTACGTACAAATATACAACAGTAATAAATTATATATTAAATAATTTTATTTTGATATTTATATGTAATAATATACGTAAACACATTGATATTTGATTGTAATTTGGTAGCTTATTACGCACTTGGAAGACATTGTATACTAGATGCCAAAAGGTTGTTGATAACGAAGGTGAATACATTATTGGTGAATATATGTAAATATATATATATATATCATTCTTATATCATTGATCTGGTAGACGTGGAGTAGGTGGACCGAAGGCATAGCCAAGGTCGCTGGATGCATCGAAAGACCGCTCATCGTGAGTCTTTGGGGGTAGACTTATGACTTATAGTGATAAATGCGTATGCAGCAAACAATGCGAATCTGCCACCGTCAAATCACTCAACACGTGTTTCACTCCTCCACGGGGCATCTTCAGGAGTTATGTTACACCGATTAGTGTCAAATACATAACCCTGTTTTTGGCAAGATTTGTTTGCCGCATACGTATTTATCAGCGGGCTGGCGGGCGGTGCACTTCGTTGCACGACTACCACTGCATGTGCGGAAGTGGCTACATATTGGTCCCTTTCTTACTTAGGATAGACTTCCGCAAGGTAACGTATGATTCCATTAAATATTATAGTGATAGCCAATCGGTTGACATGATGATAAATACTGAAAGTAAGTGTTTTGAACTGTATCATATACCCTTACTTCGCCTAAACTTAAATTTGTAATAACTCAAAATATTTTGTTTTATACGAATAAAGAAATTGAATCTTTTTTGTGATAAACATTTTAATATTATAGAATCAAAACTGTCTGTTGGTTTGAAGTATAATATTAAGCCCCTACCACAAGATGGTCAGAGCTTGTATGTTCGACGACGTTGGGTGCAAACTGCTTTTAACCGTTCCTATTGGGTATCAATTGGAAGGCCTAAGTACAGCAGTGGACTACATACAACTGAATCCGATACAACAGTAACTGTTTATTCTTCAGAATTTAATAAGGCAAAGATAACATCCTCAATCATTTACTAGATATAAAATGGTTCAAATAATACTGGCTATAATTCTACATAAAAAGAAAATTTTGATGAAAAAAAAAATGTGAAAAATTTTATTTCGATTCCCATTTTTACCTTTCAAGTGCTCGAGAAACGCCTCTAAAGGAACCGCATTTAACTCGACGTGCTAACTTACTATTTAATGCTCACTGCTTTGATTCGGGTCGCCTGTTTCTACATTACATGCTCTGTTTACACGCGAACTGGGATGTTTAATTACATCACAGGTTTTTCATTTATTTCATTTTTACTTAATAACGATCACTAATAGTGACGATAAAAATAGTCGTTGTTTGGCCCCATAGACACATGCTGCAAGACATAGGCCACCCCCAAAGATATCTATGGAGGGATATATCATAATCGCCACTCTTGGCAGGCGGGTTGGCGATTGCAGTGTAGTATTAGGATACGCTGGGAACGCTGCTGTCCATCCTCAGGAAACTTGTCTGTGATCAATCCTATATAATTAATGCACAAAGAATGAATTATTTATGATTGTATCCGGGAATCGAACTTGTGCCTACTTCTTTGGTATATATATATGTTATATACTAGCTGATCCCGCAAACGTTGTTTTGCAAAAAAATATTTTTAATTTTCAATTTAAAAATAAGGGTTAATCGTAGAGGGGTGAAAATTTAGGGTTGTATGTATTTTTGTATGTTGTATCATAAAAAAATAAAAACAAAAAATTTCGTCAGAAAAATAAAAAAAAAATTTTAAGGGTGAACAACCCTTATAACTTAGGGGTATGAAAAATAGATAGTAGCCGATTCTCAGACCTACTAAATACGCATATAAAATTTGGTAAAAATCGGTCAAGCCGTTTCAGAGGAGTTCAAGTTCGAACACCGTGACACACATAAATATATATATATAGATCTAATATATATATGATATATATATATATATATATATGTGTATATTAGGAACATAATATTAAAACTTTTGAATTTATTTTTAATACCTATGTGTGAGTTTATCACGGAAGAAACCACCATCACATCTACTGTGTGTGATGTGATTAGTAAATATTACTGCCTTCCGGTGTCAAGGATCCAGAATCTTCAGTAAGACGTATCAGTAGTTTTAGTTTAGCATTCTAAATTCAAACTCGTTTAGAATAAAATATTTGTTTTATTGTAAATTACTTTATTTATTTTCAAATCATTTTATTTTGTTTCAATACACTTTATTTCTCTCTTTTATTATCAACGGCAAAGACAAATATCGGTAAACGTGCATCCTTATACAGGATGTGTGACCTCCACAATTCATATATTAGTGAAATTGATATATTCTCTTGCTCTCTCGTATCTTTTAAAAGACAATTTCGTTCGAAATTCTTGAGTGCACACAATACAATTTAAACCTCATTGGAACGTGACGGCTTGCTGTGACTTGTAATTGTTGCGGTGTGATCTACAGAATGCGCTGGATCTTTGATCCCTGTTTAGTAATGTTTTTATTTGTTTTGACATTATTTGACTTTAAATCATTGAATGTTCTTAGTAAGATAGTTATAAGGTAACAATTGTAACTAATTTTATATTTCTAAGTTTCTAAGTTTGTACACTGTTACTGCCTTTTGTTACTGTTTATCTCCCATAAAGTAAATAAAGTAATAAAGTTACACACATCCCACACTACTTATGTGACGTTTTGTCAGTCGTTGTATTTCGTGCGACAGAGATAGTGCTCTACGAAGCCGAAATTAGCCGATTATCTCTTTCCAAAATTCGATGTGCAATATTTATCGCCGTATTCAATATTCTAAATTTATTTACGTACAATGTATCTTTATTAAGAATATACGTATTTAGATACGGCAGTATTTAAGAGCGTGATTGTTTAAATTCAGCCTTGCTTGAAAAAAAAAGTCTGATGTTAAAACTATTTTATAACATTTCGTTTACACTACATTCGAAGTAGTTTGTCGAGACATGTTCCGGGCTAGAGGCACTCTTACAGTAATTGAAGAGAATCGCTTACACAAGAAATATAAATTGCCTAGGATTTATGTGTAGAAATGTTTCCCATTTATTTTAAAGGGCCTGTAAATAAGTAAGCACCTTACATGTTGTATGGAAGGTATTTTTTTTATTTTCGTTATGAAACTTAAATGTATATATGAAACATGTTTTAATGGACTTCTATCTATATAGGATAAAATTTATAAGCGCATGCGTAGGTTTTTTAATAAGCCGGTTAAAGTGGCAGGTGATAACGACCTGAAATTTCAGTGTAGAAAGTCGTCCCATAAGATATATTTACGACCTACATACATGTCTTATTGGAAGTCTATAGGGGAGAGTTATGCCCAGCTGTGGGCGTTATACGTCAGTAATTATTATGATAATTAATGGCTTAATTGTGAACTAAAACTAGTTTATCCACAGCTGGATTAGTAGTTACGGAATGTGGTTTGCTATTGTAGATGGCTTCAACTACACCTGATAGCCCTAAATAACTATATGTATAACTTAGCCATGTGTAAGGAACCCAGAGTAAGCGGTGATGGAACAAAGCCTCTACCACAGCCTTGTCAATTCCGTCTTTAAACAGAACCGTCTTCCAATCGCATCAGGTAGTTTCTTTCCTCTAATACTTCCACAACTGCTATAGCCATAGGAAGGTCTTATCTGATTCCAAGAACTTTAGGGCGGGTTTTTAATGAACTTATGCTACGAAGGATTTCGTTTTGAAGGTTCTAGTATAATTCTGTTTAAGTAATGCTACCTATTCTTGACACTCCAGTCGTTCAGATTCATAGATTCTCCCACCTTTACTCCGCAGCTACTGCTCGCCTCCAAGTGAGATCATCAACGTAAGCCAAAGACGTCTAGGGTCAAGTAGGTTCCTCAAAGCTTCATAGGCTATCCAGACCCCGCCTTCAGATCCTATCCCGCCTTCAGATCCTATCTCCTCTACGACTATTATGATTTATATGAGTATATAGCTGGTTGGTGGAAGATCACAGGTTTTTTTCTTTCTTCGTTTCGCATTGTTCTACCGTTACTTTCATATCTTAATTAACAAAAATATGTAAAATACAATAACGTAACAAAATTCTAATTAATAATACGAAACACATTAAAATATAAATTACATAGCGAAATAAAAAAAAGAGAGCATTTCCCCAGGTCCAACTGTCACGGTTCTTTTGTTTTAAAATTAAATTGTCGAGGGTAAAACTGGGAACTGGGAAATCATTCCATTTCCATGCCGCTTTTGAGTAAACGCTTGTTTTAATGTCATATGGAGAGGTAATGCGGTAGAAATTTCTAGAAATAATTGTGTGCGTAGCCGAAATATGATAATTTTTATATGTATAACAATTAACAGCCTCTCTTTTTATTTTGATATGCAGATTTTGAAAGGAATACTAATTAGTTATAATTTTTTGGTATTATGACAGAAATGAGGAGATGGGTAGAAGAAACAAGGTCACCTAGTTCGAAGAATTGCTCGTTGGGCTCATGAAAGGTTTTCGAGTGACAACCACAAGTCGGTAGACACGGCGTGGGTATTTTTTTCCTAACTTCCATACTCTTCTTTCTTCCTTCCATCTTAATCCATTAAATCTTCTTTTTTCCTCACAATTTCTTGGATTCAATTTTCATTCTTTTTTTTTCTTTCATACCTCGCCTCACTTACGTCGCCTTCCCTCAACGAATAACTATGACACCGTGGCGATATTTGAGGGAGATCTATGCCTTACAGTTAACTTTTCGTCTGAAAGAAAATATTGCATAGAATTGTAACAAATAGCCACATACTCAATTAAATATAATATTCATAGTTGCAACATTTTCTTAAGCTAGGAACCGGGCAACTGGAAGGAAGAAGAAACGACAGATGGTCATGCAACAATGTCGAACATATAAAACAAAACAAGAAATAAATACCAATTGCACACAGAGAGAAGTTGATATTATTTCACCAAGATTGACGCTTTCAGAGTAATAAATAAAAATATATAAATAAAGTGAAGCGATAACTTAATTCAATTTATAATAATTTATCTATTTTTTTTTCGTTTGTCGCATTACTATGAAAATATTTAACTATATAAGGTTAATCATACCGCACACTCGGTGGTCCATTGTATGGTAAGTTAGCATATTTTACTTTCAGGTTTTATTAGGGTCACGCATTGCGGTATTTCAAGTTCCAATTAAGCAAGCATTGAGGGGTCATTCACTTGACCTACGAATTTTTTTAAAACAAAAATTTACGTAAATCAACGTATTTATTTGAAAGCAATTCGCATTATTAATACTAGTGTAGTTTTACTCAAAATTGTGTTATATAAAAAATTCATTATCGTCATTTCGGACATAAAAATAAAGATAGAGATAAAATTAGTTTATTTAACGTTACAAATTTTAACAAAACTGTTTTAAATAGTCAGAAGAAGTTGGAAGAAACTCCACAACAAAACATCTTTAAAAAATCTTAAAACAGATTCATACATATACACTTTATCAGACACCCTAAATTAAATCAAAATAATTACGCGACATAGTCTAGGATTCTTATCATTTAAATATTGGTTTATTAAATACTCCAATGATCTTTTGCGGCATTTTATAAAAAAATCTGATTATGTTTATACAAATGAATTAGAGTCATTTTGCAATTGAAAATTTTGGTGCAGCCAGTATTTCACGATGCCTTATAAATACGCTATGGACGTTTCCTACTTTATTGAATTTATTATAATTATTGTTAACGTATATAATATTATCATAGATATATTCTGAGGTCACTGAAAGAAGAAGAAGAAGAATTTCTTTAAACGGATTTAAAGAAGATTCGCGGCCCTAACCCGTTAATGGCAAGGATGGCTCTCTTTTGTAATACACATATATCTGCAATATTGGCAACTATAACCCAAATCATCAATATATATCACAAAAAATACCCACTATTATACATTCTACCTACCATTCTACCACTTTCATATATATTCTATAGTACCAGTTGGAAGCGGTCCTTAAAGTTGACGAACTTTAAGTTCGACCACAATATTAGCGAACGATCTTCGCTGAGGTCCAGAACCTTAAGGCTGCAGTGGTGCCTATTATTAATAACAATGTAATGTAAAATATAGATCTTATAGGTCGGAGAACAGATAGCCTTTGGGACAAACGCGGTAGGACGTTACACGAAAGGTGAATAGAAAACCTTGTTACAGTTAAATTAAGACGTTGAATGGAGGGTGCTACCAACACGTCTTATTGAAAGTCTACCAGAAGGGTCTATGTCCAGTAGTGGAAATCTAATGATGGAATTCATTATAAATAATGATAAAACTTAGTATTAAAATAACACAGTGAACATAACAAGAAGTGGAATAACATATAATGAAACCCTTGTAGGTTAATAAAAACTAAGATTTTTAGTCTAAAAATAAACATAATTTCTCACCATATTTATATTTATTTTTTAAGGCTTTGATTTTCGAAGCTATGATCCGATTATAAGTCAGTCTTGTATTGCTAATTTACTATTGAAAATAGTTTCAACATAAATATCGCAGACGTATGTTATTAAGCTATATTGCAGCTAAATATAAACGTTAAGCATATTAATCAAAGTTATAATTAACTTGTTAATAATAGATTGCTATAAACTTGCTGTTAAAATGAATTTCCGACAGTCGTCTGTGTCCGTTTAAAGACAGTCAGAGTCTGACTTACATTAATATATTTTCAGTTTCGACCGTTTATTGCTTGTCTCAGGCGTCTCGCGTTTATTGCATGCTATTTACAATTACAAAAGGTTTTACATTTTAATGAAATTTATAGGTTGTTTTATTTAAACGCTCCGGGTAATTGAGAAATTCACAACGTTCTGGAAAGATCGCGGAAAGAGAAACACGAAGGCGTTCATGAGAAACCTGGTCTTACTAGAACTTCTATACGTAGCTGATACCTGTATGCTGAGGATTATGATTTGGAAAATTGACGCCCTGAAGATATGGTGCTGGAGACAGATGTACAAAATTAGAGGGTGTACCGAACCAACGTTTCGGTACTCAAAGAACTCGGCTTAAAAGTGTCGTAGAGAGAGTCGTAGTATCGTCGAGTGTGCAAATATGAAGCCTCTTTTTTTTTGGACACTTAATAGATTCAGGTGTTACTTTGCGGAAGTCCATCCTAAGTAAGATAGGGACTAATATATAGCTACTTCTGCTATGCAGCAGTACTCGTGCAATGAAGTGCACCGCCCGCCAGCTCGCTGATAAATGCGCATGTTAAATGTTAAATCATTTAACACGTGTTTCACCTCTCCACGGGGCATCCTCAGGTGTAATGTTATATAATATAATGTACTGGTCGGTGCACTTCATTGCACGACTACTGCTCCGTAGCGGAAATAGCTGTATATTAGTCTTTTCTTACTTTTTTAGACATGTCATCCAAAATGAGGACTTCGAATTACACAACTGCCCCGTGGAGGAGTGAAACAAGTTTTAAGGGAATTAACAGTGGTAGTTATGTAATTCGCATTGTTTGTCGCATGCCCATTTATCAGCGGGCTGGCGGGCGGTACACTCCATTGCACGACTACTGCTATATAGCGTAAGTAGCTATATATTAGTCCCTTTCTTACTTAACATGTACTTCCGCAAAGTAACACCTGAATCTATTAGATATTTAATTATGCCATCGGCTCATCTAGTGGGAGGCCTACCCACGTCGCCACTACTCAATCACGAAGACTATCGATTGTACGAGCGATTTGCCCCGCCTACTGCCACTTCTGACAGCTAAAATCAACTTTATTACTATAGCTTTAAAGTTAATTTTAAATAACAATGTATTTAATTTATTACGTATATATTATTTATTTATATTGCTTATTAAAATTCACACTTTGTGCATTTATTATTTAGAATTATCACTGCTCATAAATTAGTTTCCAGAGGATGGGCAGCAGCTTCCTTCACGCATTATAACATCATAGTGCGACCGCCAACCCGCCTGCTAAGTGTGGCGATTGTGGTATATCATTCATAGAATTCAGTACGGGAAATCTATGTCTTACATTTGGCGTATTTGAGCAGAAACGACGATGATGTAGAAATTAAACGAACAAACCAATTATAAATTAAAAAAAAAAAATTTTGCGTTTTTATTCAAGTCGCATAAGAATAGTGCCAACAAGTCACGGCATATACCAGCCGGATAAGATGTGATCGTTTTAACCGGTTATTGCAATAAAATAAAAACAGATACAGAAGTGTGTATTTGAAAGAGAAAATATTTTATCGTCGCCCGAAGAATATGTTCGCAATCTAGACTCTTATATTTTGCAATAACAGACCCTTTTCGTAACGGCATCGGATAAACAAAATACAAGCTTACGAATTTCTCTTTGTATTTTGGTAGCGTCTGGCTCGAAAAGCTTTTTGATTTTGACGCCGTGTGCTTTTATTGGACGTTGCACCATTTAGGTATTCACAGGTGCACGTATGTATAGTGGCTTTCTTTCTACCGTAAATCCGTAGTAAAGTTTCAGATATAAAAAAATATCCAATACAATAGGTCGATTTAGTCTATAATCTAGATAGAGCTATTAATTCCTCAGCCAGCTGTTCAATATCGGACGCAAGAATTCTTCTTATGGTTGATAGTTCTTGTGGTAGTAACAATACGAAGTCTGAAGTAAAAGTGTGTTTATTCATTCAAGCTTCAACCGTATTTATACCTACGTAAATGAACAATTTTATATCTCTGGAATTCCCTATTTTCGATAACGCATGTGTTGACCATACACTCTCATTGCTAATGACGATAGGCCGTTCAAGGTCCAAGAAAATAGAAGCACAATTTTTGTGATATACAATTATTTAGTTTTTAGACCACTTATTACAAGCATATAGAGTGGTTAAAAATGGAACAAAACGTCGGTAAATCAGTACTACATCTATGAGGCTTATTGACTAGCGCCATCTAGTATATTTTTAGAGAAAATATGATAAAACAGTTCTATGTATTTAACACTCGTAATTTTAATTTTCATTGTTTGGAGGCAGTAGTGTTAAAACATTATAATTGGTACTGTATGTGCATACCGTAAATTCTATAGCAGAACAAATGAAGGTTCTGAATTGTACCAACCAGTTAGGGAAGTGTACACGTCTACTTACAAAATGGACAAATGATCTTATTAATCTCGTTTGAAGGTCTATAGATGCAATCCGCGTCTAATAGGTCCTAATGGAAATCTATGAGGCTTATGTCCAATAGTAAAATTCCAGGGTCTGAAAAGATAACAGTAGTGAAATACTTTGAATAAAATTAAAACAACTAAATCATATTAAAAGTATTTAATACCACACATTCTATTTTTAAAATTTAACGTGGATTTCAAAGAGTATTTTTAATTTTATTAATTTAATTAACTTTATGTATATATCGAACCTGTGAATCGAAGCGGAAAAAACAAGTGAGTACAATTTATTTTCGATTGAATACATTTGAATCAATGTTCTGTTACACAAACAAAATTAATAAACTTTTACGTACATTTTTTTTTGTATTTAAAAGGTAAATTAAACATTTTAAGTGAATTTTATTACACTCTCTATTTGAAGGTTTTCATTTATTGCTATAATTATTCTTATAGAATCATTTGTGTTCATCGTGTGAATAAAGCCTGCAGAATCGTTGTTGTTCTTCTCTGTAATGGTATTATCCAAGTTAAAGCTACATGGAGGTTCCAAACGTATCCTGACGAGAGTCTATAACATTTTTTTTACTTTCGCAAAATTATTCCTGATTAACAACAATTCATTTCAAGTTTTATCATTAATTAAAAACTCATTCAAACGTTAAAAGGATTTACACATTTTCGTTTAAAAATCTTCGTAAATTTATAACGTGATTATTGAAATACGTTTACTATATACCAAACACTGGTTAACACGTTCACTGCGGCTTGAGGCCGATTCAGCCTCAGGGTAGACTTTGCACTGGTGCGGCGCGTAAAACTCGTGTTTTCTCTCTAGTGCGGCGGCTGTTTACACTCAACCGTATGAGGTATGACAGAGACAAATATAGCTTTCTTTATGTCTGCGAAGCATTGACTCAATATTGTAAAAAAAATGATTGAAACATGAGGCAGAAAAGGCCTCAACCGCACTACTAGGAAGTTCAGCTTGAGACTGATTCGACCTCAGCCGCACCAGCTGAAAGTTCTTCAAAATTGGGCCCGCAGTGAACGTGTTAAGGGTAAATATAAACATTGTTATGAGACTAAAAAACGAATATTTCTCGATGGAACCTAAACTCACGTATCGCTTATAATTTATTTGAAATTTACGACAGAAAAATTCAAAATTGACAAAGCCAAAGCAAGTCGGTTTTGCATTTTAACCCGGCCATCGATCGACTTAACGAACTCCGTTGAAGTTTTGACAAGTTCCAAATAGGGTGTCATAAAATCGAGAATCTTCGAGAAATTTCTTTTCGACTCTAAAGGAAATCTGTTGCGGATTTAATAATGTATGGCAATATTTCTTTACACGTTCACTGCGGCTTAAGGTCGATTCAGCCTCATGGTAGACTTTGCACTGGTGCGGCGGTTGTTTACACTCAACCGTATGAGGTATGACAAAAACAAATATAGCTTTCTTTATGTCTGCGAAGCATTGACTCAATATTGTAAAAAAATATTGATGAACATGAGGCAGAAAAGGCCTCAACCGCACTACTAGGAAGTTCAGCTTGAGGCTGATTCGACCTCAGCCGCACCAGCTGAAAGTTCTTCAAAATTGGGCCCGCAGTGAACGTGTTAATGCTATAACAGTAAATATATTTAATGTTATTAGTTAGTCGAGAGCTTGGCTTTTTTATAATCTCCAGTCATTTCAATTTTACTAAAGCGTAGTATTCGTATGAAAGGTTTGTTATAAAGTATATCATCCATTAAGTCTAGAACTTACTCTCCCCTGAATCTTTCTATAGCGTTGTCTTCACTCCGTATAATGTTGCCTTAGTAAGTCAAATTGCGACAAAGTAAGATGGTCTATTGTTTCTGAAGATGTTAATGCTGTTAGCTCAAAGGATTTTACAGCTTCATCGGTACCGAATTCACGGAGCGGAAGGGTCCGTGAACTACATAGTAAGATGGTCGCAGTTACTTGATCTTTAACTCCTGGATAGTCCTTCGCTTACACCAGATTTTCTTGTAATTTTTTTATTATTATCTATTGTACACACTGGGATACTATAAATAAAAAAAAACACAATGCGCGGTCTTATCACACAGGCAATCTCTTACAGACAACTATAGTATGGAAACAGTAGAAGTATAAATAACGGTGTAGTTAACTTGTACAATATTTACACATATACAAACATACAGAAACATATATCTACATGTAGATAGCATATTTACTTATATTAAATAAGGTATAATACATATTCTGAACATAATACATTAATAAATAAAAACATCAAACTGATTTGGATCGCACTTGCCTCAGAAAGGATAAAGAAACAGAGGAAGAAAAGAAATGAATTAATGGATAAATATTCATAGGTGTAGCAATTTTTTCTTAACCATTTTCTTAAAAACAGGTAGTGTGTTAGCACGTCTTATGTTCAGCGGTAAATTATTTCACAATCGAACTGCATATGTGGTAAAAGATTTGGCCATAAACAAAGAAAAATGCGCTGGTATTTTTAATTTCATATTATCTGATTATCTCAAAAATCTCAAAGAAGTGTCTTGAAAAAATTGAAACCTTCATTTGAGATAACTGTAACGTATTCATTCTCTTTCTCTTGTACCTTCCATATTTATTTATTCATTCACACTCTTCATACATTATATAATTGAAGGTCTAATACTTTATTGACTTTCTTTACTAGTTAACTCAAATTTTGAGCCGTTAAGCAACTCTTATAACGCGAGTCTTCGTATATTTCGTTACATTACAATATTGTCGCATATTATATATTTTATTTCGTTGTAGACTTATTTATAGTTACGTGTTACTGAATTTCGTGCACTGAAAAGGACGATAACCTAAAAGAAGAATGCGGAGCCTCAGCTAAAAAATTACATGACGTCTTAATCACCCAGACAGTGATGACTAATTCTTCTCAAAAAAATTCCCAAAGAAGATATTAACCGACCGGTATAGCTTTTTCTAGATAACTCTCTAAACATTTTGCACTAGATAGTGATGTTCACGACCCTTAGAATAGAGGAGAACAAAGCTAATGGAAGTTACTTTTAGACCTGGAAGGAAAGTGATGAAGTAGATATCTAATGGATTCAGGCATTATTTTGCGGAAGTCCATTCTAAGTAAGAAAACGACCAATATATAGCTACTTCCGCCAACGCAGCAGTAGTAGTGCAACAAAGTGCACCGCCCGCCAGCCTGCTGATAAATGCGCATGCGATAAACAATGCGAAACAGTTGTGTAATTCGCACTACTGCTGCATGGTGAAAGTAGCTATATATTCGTCCTTTTCTTACTGATGAAGTAGAGGCTGTGTATAGATCAAAGAGATATAGATTTCATTCTATTGGCACGGATAGATCGATGACTTCAGAAATTAAAGAATAAGGAGACAGGAGGACCACAAGCGGTAAAAAGTGATCACAACAAAAATGATACTAGAGCATTTTACATAGAAATTGAGGCGTAGATACTGACTAGATAGAATTTCGATTTAATTTTTTTTTGTTGCGCGAAAAACGAGGGGAGAGATACGAATCACAATAACCGTGACACACGAAGAAACGGGAACGTCGCTAAGAATCATAGCGTTTCCGACACAACGCGAGATAAATGATTCTTCAAGCGTCAAATGTATTCAGAACACGACGTCGACGCGCACCTCGGCGGACAGATTTCACGCCTACCCATTGCCGAGTTTTAATCTTTATATTTTTATTTATTCAAAATTAAGCTCTGTTATTCTCACGTTTATTTATTTATTTACCTATTTATATATTTATTTACTATTATATTAATTTATTCAATCACCTATTTATTTATATACAACGATAAAGACGGCTTCGAGTGCCGGTCTGGCGTTGAAATCAGGGAGGAGACAATACTCTCTCTGATAGGCGGAAAAGAAACCGTGAAAGATTTCCTCAGTTATTGCAAAAGAATTATACAATATGCAATAGAAAAAAATAAAAGTTAGGCATCAACAAACAAAAACAAAAAAGATATGTAAAAATAAAAAATATTAAACTGTGACAAAGATAAAGATAAAAATGTGATACAACAAAATTAGAAATTAAGAAAATGTAAAATGAAAAGAGGATGAAAAAATGGTAAAACAGAACAAAAGGGAAAGAAAGCAGAATTGTAGTATAAAAGAACAGAATGAAAGATTATGTGAAGAATGAAAGAGAAGAAAATGAAAATAAAATAATTAAGTGAATAAATTAAATGCTAATAAAGTCCCTATCCCACCATAAATAGGGGTACGAGAGGCCCCCAATAGCGGGGGTCATAAAAAAAATACAACGATAAAGATAGATCGCTGAAAATCGCCACATTTAGGCAGTGTAAGACTGGTCATTGTGACTATCTTTGGAAAGGCCTGTCTTTCAATGGGCGTCCATCGACTGTAAAGAAAAAAATAATTATGTTGGCTAAGTTGTAGCATTTGCTACTTTAATTACTATATGTGTTTACTTACTTTTATAAATGCATACACGTGACGAATAAAATATATGTGAAACAATATATATGTAGTTATACATACAGCAGGTAGGTGATAAATATAAAGGTAGGTGACTAAGACATACGACCTACGAACGCGAGTTTGATTCCTGGATACAATCGTATATAAATCACACATCGGTCATTATACAGGATTGCTACTGCTTATAAACAAGTTTCCAGAGGATAGGCAGCAGTATCTTCTGCTACCATAATACCACAATGCGACCGTCAACTCGTCTGCTAAGCGAGGTTGTCGTGAAATGTCTCAATAGATTTTCCCAACAAAAATCCAAAAAAATAATAATGTGAAACAAACTGATATTGTAATAATCCTTTATAGAAATAAAATAATAAAAATGTAAATAAGTAATGAGGGATGTATGAAAGGTGTTATAGAGCGAAAGAGAAAGACAAAAGAATTGTGGCAAGAATGAAAAGAATAAAAGATCATATGATGTATGAAAGAAGATAATGATACTAAAAAAATACGTGAAAAAATTAAATAATGTTTAACAGTCCCTGTCCCGCACATGGGGGTACAGGAGGCTTCTAATAGTGGGGGCCATAAAAAAAATAGATTTTCCCAGAGGAGGCCTAAACCTTGTAGTGGGCGTCAATGTGCTTAAAACAGCCTATCATATCAATTGTTCTACTCGAAACACAGTGGAAAATTCTTATATACTAAATTGTTTAATTTTATACTTTCGATTTTAAGGTTTTTCAATTTAAGCTTCTTAGTTGAAAATAAATTTATATGCTGTGTAAGAATACAGTGAGAGAAGCTTAGAGATCGAAAAATGCAAATAAGCTGTTGGTACTAAACTTGAAGTATTCGTTTTAAGTTACAATGGAACACTAGATCGAAATAAAAATTTATTTTTCGAAAGCATTGACGTTTTTAAAGATTTTATTTGTTTTTGTGCTATATTCTATTAACACTACAGTGATATTGATATTAGTACAAAAAAAGCACGCCTATGATTTAACACAAAAAATCGAATGAGAAATTGATTGTTAGGATAATAAAGAATGTAAAAGATAGAGAGAGAGTACGAGAGAAATGTGAAAAGAAGAAATGTTTTGTAATACACAACTTTCTTCTTCTTTCAGACGATAAACGCCTATTACAAGTCAAAGGCCTTACACAAAGACCGCTACAGTGATCGGTCTTGTGCCTCCCAACATCCGTGGTCGCGATTCGACAACCTTTTGGCCCCAAAACTTTTATTTTCTCGTGCGATAGCCTCGCCCACTACTACTTAAGATGGTCAATTCTTCGAGATGCATCAGTGAACTTGATTGTTGTACATATATACCTGTTAATATTTCGATCTCACACTGAAAACAAGAAAAGCCTTCTCCATTGCTCTACTGGATGCCCTGGAGCCTTATAAACACAATGTTATTAGTTATTTTAATGCGTAAATTTGTATTTGATACTTTTGCATGGAACAGGCGATATGCAGTTTTTTAATGTGAAAAACGTGATTTTTTTTAAAATTGTTAACAGAACGATTACCTTTGCAAATTATTTATCGACATTGCAAAAGGCAAGCTGTCCTATTTGTTTATGAGAATCTTCCTTATAGTATTTATAGGATTTGGATAATTAAAAAAATGATCAAAGATATCAGATGTGTTTTAAAATAAAAAATAATTTTACATATATAAATTATTTTGCTGTAATAAGTGTCCGGTTGCAGAATTTATATTTTAAATAAGAAAGGACCAATATTTAGCCACTTCCGCACATGCAGTGGTAGTCGTGCAACAAAGTGCATCGCCCGCCAGCCCGCTAATAAATGCGTATGCGGCAAACAATGCGAATTACACAACTGCCACCGTCAAATCACTCAACACGTGTTTCCCTCTCCACGGGGCTTCTTCAGGAGTTATGTTACACCGATTAGTGCCAAACACAGAGTGATAATTTTTTAATAATTACAACGCAAAAGTGCAAAAAAAAGAGCATTGATATCTTTTATGTTTGTGCGAGTTTTTATTTATAATATTGTATTTAACGAAGAAACGAATGAGTATTCACAATTTAAAAATATACAAAGGTCAATAAATCATCCAATTACGCTTCGTCAATTCGATCTGATTCATCCGGGGTCAGAGGTTCCAAGATTTATTTATAATTATTCTATTTGTAGTTAATGATTTCGGGAGGTTAGAAGGTTTCTCTTCTTCTTTAGGTACGGACAACTTTCTTTCAATAGTTTCGACAAGGCTTTTATGTTATTTTATATTTGATTATAACTCTTGTATTAATAATCTCACTATTAGATCTTATAAATGTTCGGAATCAAATCATAAAAGGTCTTGCTGCCCTAGGGAAAGATATAGATTACAAACATTAAATAGAAGAGAAATTTAACTAATATAAAATCTATATAGACGACTATATAAATACGTTAGTTATATAAGACAAGTAAAATGTGACCTTTCCTATCTATTTGTATGATCGGTTTTAAAGGCAACGACTTCTCTTAACTTGGTAGTAATATAAAATGTATCCATTAAAATTAACCGGCTGAATAAATATTTTGAATAGTTGAGTTTCTAGTTTTAATTATATGGATGTTTTAATAACTTTCGGGTACTTAACAAGTTATAGAGAAGGCTATGTGAGAATTTACTGTACGATATCGTATCAGGAATGGGATAGAATTTGCAATTTGAGGGCAAACGAGTGGAATAGAAATGACCACTGAAACATTGATGTTCTGAAGACCATAGCTCAGCAAGTCTTACGCAGGAAGTCCATTCACAAGGTGTACATTTTTTTATTTTCTGGATCTATATTCCACAGACATTAGCGGCCGGGCCTTAGTTTTACATTTACGTCTAATATTTCCAAAAATAATTCTACTCATTTTTTTGCATGTAACGATGTTTACTAATCTTATGTATTCCAGTGTGTTTTTTAAACTATTTTCTAACTTTAACTTAATCTTTTTTTAAAGTAAACTATTTTTTGACACGCTCTAACAATTCCTTTTTTTTTGGTTTCGGGGGGTAAATCTTCCGGACGTTTAAGATGTCCCGCCTGTGGGGGTAGGACAGGGATATGTATTCCTGCCCACTAAAACCCCCCCGGTAATCGCCCTCTGCGCTATAGGGGGGACCGCGGTAACTCCCGGTCAGGGATCGCCACGCGGTCTTCCCTCGCACCGTGCTATTTTCGATAGACCGTCTCGGGGTATGCGTATATGGTTTACACTACCCCCGGCTTTAACAATGCCTAGTTTAATATTACAGCAATGGGTGCATAAGACCTTGTTAAAGTTGTTAAAAATGTAGTATGCAAGCTTCTAGCCTGTCCTATAGGTAACCTGAATAGGAGGTTTATGTCCAACTGTGGACATCCTGCGTCTGAAATTAGGAGGAATTTTTTTATAATTTCATTTTAAATCCCCATATTATCTCTTCATGTGACATACATAAAAATTGTAAAAGTTTTCTGGTGTAAAAAATTTAAAGAGAATATTTTTAAAATATCTTCAGTATTCAGAGTTTTATTCAATTCCTTTACCGAAAATGGCAATAATGGAAAAATCAGGATGTGCATAAAATATTGCTGTCTTGCATGCGACATGCGTGGCATAAGGATTGTTGGCTTCGGTTCAACCGTTTGGAATTTCAGTTGAATCCGATAATGTTGCCAACATATATACTGCACATTTTAATTCTTTAAAAATTTCTTCGCTATTCAGTTATAGTCTATTGGTTAAGAATTTTACAGACTTGGGTCGACGTCGGTCAATTGTTCCATTGATAAGAAGGCACGTGTCCCAAAACTATTTATTACTAGCTAGAATAACAACACTCATAATTAAAAATAATAAAAATTTATACCTATTTCTCTTGAGAGACACATTAAAATCTACTTTACCTATTTCATTCATTTTATCTTATTAGTTGCCAATAAATACGACTTTCTTATAAAAAAATCAAAACTATCCATATTTTGCGTATTTCACAGCTCTATTTAAACTTCTCGCGTTTGACAGTTCACGTGCTGCATAACAAATTAAAAAATAAACAAATTGATCATCCTGTAACGTCTTACATTATTTTTTTTAACAGCTTCCAACAGGCTAGTATATTTTATTAGTACAAATTCCGTCGGAACAGACAGTGTTTTAATAAAACATTTCTACCAGTGCAATGATTAATATCTACACTTCAAAAATATGTTTTATTGTTACTTTTCCAAGTCTTCTCTCAAAGAGCGGTAGAGGACTGAAATTTTCAATTCCCGGGATACAATCTTGTATAATTAATATTTTGTGCATTATTTTATATTATAGCCACAGCTCACAAGACAAGTTTCAACAGGATGGACAGCAGCGTCCTTTGCTTATTATAATACCACTTTGCGATCGCCCACATACCTGGTAAGTATGGCGATTATGGTATATCACTCCATAGATATCTTTGAGGGAGGTCTTTTCGTTTCAGTGAGTTTCTATGTGATGAAACGACGACATTCTCTTAAAGCGTTGCAGTCTGATCGAAACTATATATATACTACCACCGTTAAATCACTCAACACGTATTTCACCCCTCCACGGGGCATCTTCAGGAGTTATGCTACACCGATTAGTGCCAAACACAGAGCCGCTAATCGGTGTAGTTGTGTAATTCGCATTGTTTGCGGCATACGCATTTATCAGCGGACTGGCGGGCGATGAACTTTGTTGCACGACTACCACTGCATGTGCGGAAGTGGCTAAATATTGGTCCTTTTCTTACTTAGGATGGACTTCCACAAAATAACACCTGATTCCATTAAATAGGTCTAGGTGTCAGGTATACACGGTTCGAAATCTAGCCGTTTGTAACAATAATGCAAAATATAAATGTATGTAAGTAGTATCTCGAGCCTTAAAGAGCCTTTAAAAAGATTTTTAAAAATTTTCTCGATGAAATCGTAACTAAAAAGTGCCAATAAGTTTCAATCAGTGTTTGAAAATATTAAAAATGAAATGCGAAATAATAAACAAACATAAATGCAGAAAATATTCCTCGAAATAATCAGCAAAAAAATGTCATAGAGTAATGAGACGGCAACGGAGAGATACTTGCGTATATCTCGCATTCATTGACTTCTTTTGTTAACGTGGATGGCGTTCCTTCGCAATTTTCAAGGAGCTATTTTGAATAGGAGACTGTCATTTCTTCTATCTTAAAGTCGCCTTTAAATGGAACTGTACAGATTTAACATCCCTTTGTATAAATGCGATTAGTTTCTCAAGTAAATTGTTTTGGTACATTCAAAATTTAGAACTGATGATAATTTTAAAATTAATTTCTAGTTTTTTTTTAAATAACAACTAGCTCTTCCTCCACCGCTTTAAGATACAACCTTTTATGAACGTAATTTCATAAAATATATCCTTGATTATATTAAAATCCAA
The DNA here is from genome assembly GCF_028537555.1 of Battus philenor. Lineage (NCBI taxonomy): Eukaryota > Metazoa > Arthropoda > Insecta > Lepidoptera > Papilionidae > Battus > Battus philenor. The sequence goes on along the minus strand of NW_027181679.1, from coordinate 11,961,858 downwards.
AAAATTACGCTGAACAATTTTTATACATATAAGTGCTATAGTTTGAAAATATAAAACGCACGAACTGCGAGACATGTTTTGACTTGATCTTTCGAATTATTAAATTAAACACTCATTAAGACAAACATCAATCAATTTTAATAATTATTTTCGTATTATAAAGAGATAATTAACACAAATAGTTTTCTTTGATAATGAAATTATTTTTTTCTTTGATGATTTATAATGATACTGCTATCTTCACTATTTATATATATACATAGATATTTGTATTACACCTATTATGGGTGGACCTTTATTTACATTAATTTTTTTTACATAATTTTAACTGATTTCTATGACATGTTTTGTCCTTCTCAATGTCGTTAATTCTTTTCTCTAATTTCTTTAATAATATTCCTTATTCCTTTTCATACTTTCCATTTGTTCACTTCACTTCCACTGCCTTCTCTCCAGAGTTCTGCATTTTACCCTTTTATTAGTATTTTAATATTTATACAATCTATGTCTCACATAATTTACATTTCTAATATCAGACCTATTTTATCACTGTTATTATTTTCATTCTTCTTGTTCTTATTTTATTATTTTATACGACTTTTACGATGGTACATGTGAGCCTAGAAGAAATCCATTCAATAATTGACTGGAAATAATAACATTGGTTGGTTTTTCATTATATACGGTTATAGAATATTTATTTATTAAACAATAGTAATGATTTCAAATAGAACTTTTTTATTAAAGTATAACAGATACAGCAAGATAAACGCAGTTATAATGAAATTCATACACAGTGTTGCCACCTAGTTAAATTTTCAGGAACAAACAAAAATTATATACTGTATTATTCAACATATTTGTATTATTTTAGAATTTACTTATTCTCAATATGTATGATAATAATTGTGAGACGCAAGTGTCCTTGTTTAAATTCATACGAAATCATCATTTCCGATTCGCTCTACCGAAATTGCGAGTCAGAACTCGCTTGTAAGCCGAACTTCAAAGCTATCCTTCTCAAACTTTCATGCGAGTTGCTAATACAACTTTATCTTAATTAAAACTTCTTTGGCCCGAGCAAGTATGAACCGTGCGATATTTTTCTATTTCTTCGACTTTGCGAAATATATCCCGTAAATAGAAACTTTTATATGTTATTTAACTGGTATCCTTTTTGGTACAGAAAATTAATTTCCAATGAGATTTTTTTATTAATTTAAAGACCATGCATTTTTCAATCTTCTTTTCTTTACTCGAAGGTCATTTCTATTCAATTAATCCAGTAATTTAACAAGATTTAAACACAAACAGAAAACACTGTGGTTTAAAGTTAGTATCACATATAAACCTTTTTTAGAGAAGGAAAGGGTAAAATGAAGAATAAGTAAAGGAGGAACTAAAGAATATATTTCCGAAAGGAATAGCTCTATATATATGAATATTTAAATGTGTAATCACTCTCTGCCATATACGGGATGATATTTGTCTACTTTGGCCACAAAGCTAGGCACAGCCAGAGAATATAAATAGGTTTGTAGTCGTAAGAAAAATATATTGAAAGAAACCAAGAAGTATATTATAATTATGTCAAAGTTACCAAAACTACCACGAATAATTCTCCGATATATATTTAAAAATAAATTATTGAGTCATTTATTATATCGTATATTACGAACATCTGTAATTGGTAACCCGTATATTATGAATAATAATAAATCCAATAATTAACGTATGCAAGTCATTATTGCATAAATAACTAATTAAAACGTAACAAATGAGTTGCCTCATTACGATGTTAAACAGGTAAATGATGAAGGCGGAATAAATTAAAAAAACAAACAGTGTCCGTTTGATTTGGTCGACACTGCTTCATATTTGCTTTACAAATAAAATTAAAAGCCTCCTACAATTTATTTCATTTATCTGATGCGATCATTATATACTTAATGATTGACTCAAATAGAACGACACTGTTTATTGTCGAAATTTTGTAACGAAGCTCTGAAAATATAACAATAAATAATATCTGTAATTCAAAAGAAGTTAATTGAGGTACACACGAAATACCTATGCATTGTTTAGAACAAGAACTAGCATATATATAGTGAAAAAAATCGTTTTTTTTCTTCTTTTCAGCCGATGGATCCCCACTGCAAGGCATAAGCCAAATATCGCTACTATGACAGATCTTACTCTGTCTGCATCCAACGGCTTTCTGCGACCTTAACAAATGTTGTCGTTCCACTTAGTAGGAGGCCTATTCACCCTAAGTCTACCGTGTTGTGGTCGCCATTTGAAAACCTTTCAGCCCGAACAGCCATCACCAGCTCTTAACTTAAAGTGAACTTAGTCAACGAAATTACTTGAACTTAAAGCATAGTGAAATTTTATGGGAGGGTATTAAAGAAAGCTATAAATGAACTGCTTCTACCAGCTTATGTTCAATAAAGTACTAAAACAAAGAATTCTATATTTATTTATCTAATCAAAAAATCTATTAACCAATAAAAAAATTAAAAGCCAATCAAATATTTAAATATCAAACAGATTATCAAATGCTTCGACAGTTTAAAATTGTTTAAACACTGCGTCTCAGTTTCAAGAGTCGCAAACTTATTAAATCATTAGTTACCCGGAAACAAGAAGCAGCGTGATCCAGTTTGCTAGTAAGACAGAGAGAACAATGATGCATTGTACCAGTCACATCGCAAGGACTCTCATTGTTATGACACGCGAAGTAGGTCCTTTCCACTTTTTTTTTTCATTTGTACGAATGCCGCAGAAAAGGAAAATTTTCCGTCAAAACTCTACCGAAGTTTTCGTTGACGTTTTTTTTCTCATTTATTACGTATACATTTTGAAAATATAAAAATGAACCAATGTTTTTTTTTATACTTCTTTTGTTATATATTTATAATATCTGTATGAATTTATACACGTTATGTTAGTGATCTAAAAATTTAAACTTGTTTTTTTTTTTTTTTTTCAATTTTATTCGTACATTTTGTGTTTTCTTGTTAATTATTTTGCAATTTATACTAGTATGAATGTTTCATACTATTGCAAAACTGTAACCACGTGGAGTATTCTGGAAGGTAAGCGGTGGAAGTGAGACTACATATGAAAGGAATATACAGAATGAAAGAGATTATGACGAATAGAAGAAAGAAAAAATGACAATGAAAATAGATGAGAATGTAAATTATAAAAGTATGTAAAAAAATTACTGTTTAAGAAAGGGACCTATATATATCTTTATATTAGTAGCATCTAGCTACTTTCGCCATGCAGCAGTAGTCGTGCAATAAAGTGCACCGTCCGCCAGCCCGATAAATGCACATGCGGTAAACAATGTGAATTACACAACTACCACCGTTAAATCACTCAACACGTGTTTCACCCCTCCACGGGGCATTCTCAGGATTAATGTTACACCGATTGGGGGGCGGTTCACTTTATTGCACGACTACTGCTGCATGGCGGAAGTAGCTATATATTGGTCCTTTTTACTTAGGATGGACTTCCGCAAAATAACACCTGAATCCATTAAAAAATTACTGTTACAATAGTCCTTATTTACCCATGACAGTAGAGGTACGAGAGACCCAAAAAACGGGACCATAAAAAACCACTGTATTTAGACTTGATTATTAGTAGATTTATTAGTAGTATGTATTGCTGGCATCGTAGCACATCCACCCATAAAATGGAAAGACAATTTAGTTCAGGTCATCGAAAGATCCTGGACGTAGGCATTTTCCAGGTTTTATTTGAAATCTATGGAGGTGGCTTTTGTTCAGTAATAGACCTTTTAGGGTTGAAATAATGATAAAGATGAAATTATCATTTGGGCTGTGACAATTGCAGTTTATGTGTGTTCGAGACAATGGCGCAAATAGAATTTAGACTAATTCTCTTTTAGAGGTAGCAATGAGCCTTGATTCGGATTACTACTTTCTTCTTTATTAACGGATTGGGAAGCCAACGCTTTACCTTGAGTGGTAACTTCAGCTAAGGCTATCACTCGAAACCTATTAACTTTCAAACTCAACCGAATGGTGCTCTTTAGTACGACCATTATCATTTGATAGCGCGATGCAATCGACTACTTGCGCCATCTATCCGTGACGTCTGCAGTTACAGACTTTCAACGAATTAATTGGAACACATATTGTAATTTCATTTTTAATTTTTTAATTACCATTGCAAGAGTATATGTTGAAAATTTCGTAGTGCCAAAAAAAATTAACATGGAGTAATTACAATTATAATAGCATAGGCTAATGAACAAATGTAATAATATATGAAATTGGTTTTGAATGAAATTGTTTCAATTTTATTGCATTTAAATTGATTTCAATAACATGGTTGTACGATATTAATTTGTCGAATTGTGTAATCGATTCCGTAATTAAGTAATATGCAGTTATAATACAAGCGGGTAGTGCATTTGATTTAAACTAATAAATACATACAATTTGTTTGGTTATAGATGTAAAATCTATAGAAGTGGTAATTGTATTTTTAATTAGGAAAAGGACCAATATTTAGCCACTTCCGCACATGCAGAAGTAGTCGTGCAACAAAGTGCACCGCCCGCCAGCCCGCTGATAATTAAGAAAGAAAGAAAGCCGCTTATGCGGCAAACAATGCGAATTACACAACTGCCACCGTTAAATCACTCCACACGTGTTTCACCCCTCCACAGGGCAAATTCAGGAGTTATGTTACACCGATTAGTGTCAAACACACCTGCCCGCCAGCCTGCTGATAAATGCGGAAAATCACTCATATTGAGTGATTTGGCGGTGCCACTTGTGTGATTTGCATTGTTTGCCGCATACGCATTAACGTCGATTTTTAAAATGAATATCTCAACCATTGTTCGAGGTACGTAATTGACTAGAGAAAAGACTATAGATGCAGAAAAGATGAAGGACGAAGTTATATTCTGTATGGCTTGCATCTTCTGGTTAATGTGAACACAACTTTCTTCTATACTACAAAACTATATATCTAATTGGTAATACTAATAAGTTTATTTAGGAAGTAATGCTTACGCTACGAACGTCAGCACGTTTTTGGTGCGCTAAACCAGAACAAGTATGTTTGAGAACTTTTCACTTGAAAGTTAACATTATGTGTTTGTGTAAAAAACTGATAGAAACACTGTCTTGTTTTAAAATTAAAAAGGAATTACAAAATAGGAATTGTTATTAATTTTTCTTCTTTTCAGATGATGGATGCCCACTGAAGGCATAGATTTCCCCAATGATTTCCACGAAAACCGCTCTTCGGCTGCCTGCATCCAGTGACTTCAAGCTACCTTAATTATGTCGACGTTCCATCTATGCGCTACCTATGACGTCTAGACGCGTCTTATATAGTGATTAGACTGAAATATGTTAATTTTTTTCTTTAAACAATAAATCATTGTAATATGTAGTAATACTTACTATATTATTACAGCGTATTTATTATTTTTAAAACTTGCACATTTATTGATAGAAAATGAGTTACAAATTCAACAGTTTAATACTTTTACATCAATAACTAATCAGCCTGTTTAAATCTGTAATGTTATATATGAAAGAGCACTCTTTTTTTCAGCCGATGGACGCTAATATACAGTAATACTAAATTTTAGAACTCTTTTCCTTATTATATTATTATAGCGTATTTATCATTTTTAAAACTTGTAGTTTCATTGATAGAAAATGAGTTACAAATTCACTAGTTTAATAACTTTACACTAATAACTAATCAGCCTATTTAAATCTGTAATGTTATATATTATGAAAGAGCACTCTTCTTTTCAGCCGATGAAAGCCTGCTGAAAGGCATAGTCCTCTCTTAAATATCGCCTCAATGACGCGTCCTGCGCTGCCTGTATACAACGACTTTCCGTGATCTTAGCTATGTTGTCAGTCCATCTAGTGGGAGAACGCTCCACGTCGCGTCTACCGGCTTTGGTCGTTACTCGAAACTTTCGGCCCCAACTCCCAATGCCACTACAGACTTGTACATTTTATAATATTTTCACACAATGCTAGCTGAATACAGCCTTTCAGGATTTCTGAACGTACAAAGACCTCTTGGAAAATAGACTAAAAATTAGCTTGTCCAGTTCAAGCGTTGAAAAAGTCTAAAAAAGGATCTAGGCACTCGGTATCATGTTACTCGGGATGAGTCAGTATGAAGTGGTCAAGTTGAACCTTTTGAGAATCTCTGGACTCTGTGTTTTGCGTTAATCGGTGTAACATAACTCCTGAAGATGCCCCATGGAGGGGTGAAACACATGTTGAGTGAATTAGCGGTGGCAGTTGTGTAATTCGCATTGTTTGCTTCATACGCATTTATCAGCGGGCTTGCGGTCGGTGCACTTTGTTGCACGACTACCACTGCATGTGTGGAAGTGGCTAAATATTGGTCCTTTTCTTACTTAGGATGGACTTCCGCAAGGTAACGCCTGATTCCATTAAATCTTTTGACTACGTTGTGCCCACAAATATACGTATAATTTTAACACGCAGTAGTGAAAAAATACCAAGGAAAATTAAAGACAGATGTGATATATCTGTGCTACATTATTTATTAATTTATTAAAATTATTAGCCACTTACGTCGTTTCATAAAAATCACAAGTTAGTATACCCCTAGATATCTTGGTTGAGGCCTAGGACTTCCAGTGGGTATCTATTTGCTGAATATAGGAGAAAAAAAACAAGCATGTCTTTATTTCTTGGCCTGTTCTTATGTATATAGCTGTTTTTAATTATTAATGAATTTTATTACACATTAAAAACATATATCATTATCATTAATTGCTATGTTAAGAGTAACTAAAACAATTTAAATCTTTACTTTATTATTAATAATAGGTTAAATAATAATTATATTTTAATGTGCGTATGTGAACGTAATGGTATAAAAGAAATATGGGGTTACATATGTATATATATATATATACATATATTTCAGTATAAAAATATGTACCCAATTACTAACAAATAACCAGAAATTGTAGCGAGTGTCGTCTGGAAAATTCCATTATATCACCAAATGGAAAAATACTCGACAAACATTCCAAATTAAATAGGTAAAAATTGGCTAGTTATTTTTCTTATACAGAAATCGTGAAGACGTTTTTTTACTAACAAAAACGCTATCGCACTGTTGGCACAAACACAAGTCTTGACGTGTTTAATGTTTTGTTTTGTAATAGAAAGGGACGAGGAAAAAAGAGGAAGAAAACAAATCGAAATGATGAAAATTTGATGACAAAAGAAATCATACATTTGATTAGATTTATAACTTGATTAATGTATATTTTACTTATTAGTAACAACAATTTTTAAAATTATTATAATTATGTCTGTATATCAGTAAAGAAGAATGCGTAGACCTGAAAAACAATATGAAATTATTCCATATATATTGTGAAGGCTTTAGTTGTACTGTTATTCGTAAAAGTTAAAGTTAAATGACGTTGCTGTTAAACACAGTCGAGTCGGATTTGAAATCCAGTGAACGATTGCTTATTATGGTAACTTCACATATGTTAGACTCAATTATAAAATTATTAAAAATCTAAATCCAATAAATTATAATTATATGTAGGAGGAAAAGGCTTATTAATTCCAAAGTAAGTGTGAGCTTGATGCAGACCAGCTGGATCCAAGCTACTTCCAACCGGTTTATAAAGCCTGTTGGGTAGGCCTATGTTGGCCAGTGGACATTTTACAGCTGTAATTATACAGTAAGGCTTTTAATTAATCTGTAAAAAAAGGAAATGTATCTATTTATATGTATATAAATATATATATATATATATATATATATATATATATCAATCGTGAATTTATATTAATATATATACATATAGATATAAAGTATCACTAACAAAATACATTAACAGCGTGATTAATTATAGGTCTAAAGGCTTTAAAAAGATACATCTATAACAAATTACTCTGTATAAATTGAGGTTTCTTCTGTCACGCCTTAACTTGAGATCAACTTTGCGCATTGAAACTTTTATTACTCTGAAATCATATTATCACCATTTCAGCTGTAAGAGTCTGCTGTGAAAGAAAGCTTCTCACAAAGCTTTCATATAGGATCGATTGAAAGCAACCTGATTCAGCGTCTGCCAACGACTTTGATAATTTCGTCTGAACATTTTGTTTGTGAAAGTTCTACAACGGTTAAAGTTATGCTGAAATGAGTTAGATTAATCAATAAAGTTGATTACTGTAAAATTAAAAAAGTAAAAAGTGAAAAAGCCTTTATTTTTCCTATATTGTTTATGGAGAAATCTTTCCCTGTCGTCGCTGACAGGTTATGGAATGAATTACCAGAACTAGTATGATGCGCTAAATCACTGCCATCATTTAAAAAGATGGTAAAGGACCACTTCCTTGGACTCTAAAATAGGATATTGTGTAACATTCGTTTTTTATTCGCATTTATGTTATATATTTTTCACGCAAATATTTATATGTGTATATATGAACTAGGGGGACCGAAAAGTAATGTCGCTTTCTTAAGTTAAATTCACAGGACTACATTTTTAATAAGTTTTTATTACTGATCAACAATATATTCTTTTTTTTTTTAATGGTGCCCTCTATTGGGAGCTTCTCGTACCCCTAACTTATTGAGATCAGGGACTTTATTATTCAATAATTTTTTCAATATTTTCTCTATTTATCACTCTCTTTCACGCGTCACAATATCTTTCATTCTTTACTTTCGTCCTTCATAATGTCTTTCGTTTTGCTCTTTTATACCTTCATTATTTCCTCGCCTTTTTTCCATCGTCTTCTTACCCTAAGGTGGCCAGGTACATTTTTTATTTATTTATTTTGTTCTCACATTTTATTTTTATCATTATTAATACATAACAATTATATATATAATTTGTCATACATTTCTATTTATTTTGTTAAAATCGTTTAAATATAGCTTTTTTTATTTCATTTCTTTTTTTTGTTCCTACTCGGTTTTATTCTTATCAATTGCATTGCCTGCCACCCTGCGAGCAAAGGACAGGAAGGATGGACGAAGATTGTCGTCGCCCATCATTAAGGCGATGTTCTCTACATTCACTTTTAGTTTTACCTTCATTTTAAGGGCATTGCGCATCCTTGTGCGGGACAGTAGGCTTGAACCTATGAAGGTACTCGTAGAACGATCAACAATATATTCACTTTCGTTATCAACAACCTTTTGCCATCTAGTATACAAATTTTGAATGCCGGAGCGATATCAATCTGTTTTTTTGTAAAATATGTTGACAGGAACAACATTACTTTCCGGTTCTCTTAATAAATATAAGTGTTTTGGTATATATATGGTATAGTAATGTATGTATGTACAGCCTAAACTACCCCGTCCTTCATGTTTTTCACCTCCATCCAAAGGTCGTCTGGTAGAGATTGCTTCAAGCGATAATACTGCTTCTTGTACCTCTATATAAATTGTATCTTTTTTTAAGTTATTTTAATTAAAATAAATAAATATCAAGGCCGAAGTCATTCTCTATATCCATCCATGTGGTCCTAATATCACTTTAAAGTGTTTTACAATAAATATATTTTTTTATGTAGGAACAAATGAAGCCACTTGATATTTACCGAGATGTCACGACAGCTAGTACAGTATCAAATGATCTAGGATTGATTTCCCTAAAGGAAACAGTTGTTCAAACTTTAATTGAAGTAAACAGTCGGCGTAATAAACAGTCGATTATACTTACGAAATTGACTCATCTAAAATTTATTACAACTTTACCTATCGTATTTGATTTTAAATTTCATTATTGACATTAAAGTGCCTTGTTGAATTTTAACAGAATATCAATTCTATAACTTAAAGTTCATAAGGTTAATTTTAAGGTTGATTTTTATGATTTTACTATTAAAACAACACTCATGATATTTATATATGAATTAAAGGAATAAAATTTTTTTACATTTGAGCACACGCCATGAAAGATCTAAGAATCGATCAACTGTCTCTTTTCAATCAACAATAGGTTGTCATCTCTCTCTTTTTACTATAGAATAGTTAAAAAGGTTTCCTCAAAGGACACTTTCATTAACTTCCTTATATAGTTTTCTTCTCACATGCACTCTTGTCAGAGTGGTTGTGGTCATGCCTCGATTCTGATGCTCCATCTGCTCCTGCTTTGCGTTGCAGTAGTGCTCGGTGTTTGGCGGAGTGAAAGCTTTCATTTACTTTGAGTTTTTAATCAAATTTTTAATATTGATATTGTAGACAGACCAATTTTGTGTACCTCAGTCTAGACTTCAAAGGGTCAACAAATTTTCTAGATTAAAAAAAGTATCAATGTTCGAAAGTTAAAGGTTACATTGTAAATGACTTCAAAGAATCTGGCATATCTTGGAAATGTTTTCATCTCTGAGCTATTTCGATGTTTATTACATATGAAATTTTACCTTATGTTGGTCTGTGGTAGTATATGTAGTAGTGTTAGTTTAAATAGTGTATATTTTCAAATTTGAATATATAAATATATACACTACTAGCTGATCCCGCAAACGTTGTTTTGCAAAAAAAAAAAAGTTTTTAATTAACAAATGTAAGATAAGGGTTGATCGTAGAGGGGTGAAAATTTAGGTTTGTATGTATTTTTGTATGTTGTATCATAATAAAATAAAAACCAAAAAAATTGTCTAAAAAATTAAAAATAAAATTTAGGGGTCGACCACCCTTATCACTTAGGGGTATGGAAAATAGATAGTAGCCGATTTTCAGACATACTGAATACGCATGTAAAATTTGGAAAAAATCGGTCAAGCCGTTTCGGAGGAGTTCAAGTTCGAACACCGTGACACGAGAATTTTATATATTAGATTTATATCTGTATTTAATGAAATAGACATTCGCTTACAAGGTGGACAGATGACTTTTTTAAGGTTGTAGGAAAACACTAGAAGCTAGCAGCTTCTAAAAAGGCTTATTGGAAAACTAGAGGAAAAGTTGTCCAGTAGTGGAAGTCTAATTGCTGAATTAGTGATATTGATGACGTAGCCTGAACAAGTGACTTCATTAATAATATTGTTTAAATATTTATTGTACATTATTAGAAAAGAAAATAAATGTAGTAGCAAATCATATAACTTTCAGTGATTTCTTCAAACGACTGTGTGATACTTTGTATATATGAAAAAAACGTAAAGTAAATATTTCTTTAATTAATTATAAAAATTTTAATTTGAATAATTTGAAATTTAAAATGTAAGACTGAGTAATAAAAGTAAATTAAATTTTAAAATAGACAAAGAATTATTGAAACTCTTGTCTATATATGACGAGAAATTTGAAAGCTCTGAAGTAATATATATCTAACGGGAAAGGTCTATCGTTACGTTGGATCTCAGTGAGCTGAAAACAATCGATTTTGTTAAATGGACTGCGAAATACTGACTGACCGCCGAATTTTCACTACACCGTGTATATAGCACGGCTACTTCATTACAGTCGCATCAAGTATTTTTTTTCTTTAATATTAATGATAAATGCTAATAATTCAGTTTATTTCAAGTCGTAAAAATTGTGATAATATGAACATTAACAAATTGCAAAATTTACATGAATTTTTTTTAATTATAAATTAACTAACAAAACTCGATAGATACTTTGGAATTATAAAAACCGATCCATAACTGACAGAAAAATTAAGATAGATAGATAGAGAGAGAGAGAGGGAGAGAGAGAGCGAGGGAGGGAGAGAGAGAGAGGGAGAGAGAGAGAGCGAGGGAGGGAGAGAGAGAGAGAGAGAGTATTAAATCTTTCTTGAGATGTTATTAACAGAAGCCAGGAAGAAAAATCAAAACCTCGAAGAACTAATGGTGACTGGAAAAGTTCAGTAAGTTGATCAAAAGCTCATAGACTTATCAGATAATATCCAATCGGCATTTGAAATCAATCTTCATGTTGAAATCCACGGAACCAAAAATTAAAACAAATAACACAGTATAATGTAGATAAAGATTATACCGTATTCTAAAAACTCAAGTAAGGCTTGTTAAAGCTCTCTTTAGCATTTTTAGTAGTAAAATATATTTTATCATATAAGGTTATATCAAAGTTTACGATATTCCGTAGTGACAGAATGATTGTACTCACGTTACACAGAACTAATTTCTTCCGCTAGAAAGAAAATGAGTTTTCTGAACGACTTCGCACGAGAAATATTCGCAACTCGGCTCTCTGTAATGTTCGATAAATTATCGACGTTTTACTTAGAACTTAGGTGATTTCTGATTTACGGCCTCCGGTAAAATTTTACGATTTTTTTTAAGGAGTTTATATAAGTTTAATATTAAAAAACATTTAAGAGAAATTAATTTTGTAAAATTTTCAAGTCGCAAAGTAAATGTTTTTTTTTTGAAGTTTTATTTCATGTCTTTATTGCATATATATATAACTCATTATTTTCCTTTTTGTTTAACCAAAATCTACGAATTTATTTAATAAATATTTATATGCTTATATACCTAATTTTATGTTACTGTAACAGCAAAACTTAAAACATATATTGTTACAACCTCTGTATAAAAGAATATGAAATGATAAAGAAATAGAATTAAATTTACACATAAATAGGATAAAAATACACAAACTAAGAAATAAATCAAGCAATCTTAAAGCATTTACTAAACAATGTATTTAAAATAAACGAATAAGTAATTTAAAGAAAGCAGTAAAACATCGTCATTTCAGCTTTAGACATCTACTTTAAAGTCACTTAAAACGATCATCATAAATAATCAAAACAAAATAAAAGAATTAATTTTTATATCAATGATAGAGTAGGTTAAATATATCGAAGCCTATAGCTCTACCGTTTGATCAATTTCAAAATATTTTTATTTAACATACAGTGTAGTATTGAGACTGCCGCCTCTTCAGATAATAAATGTCTCAGACTAGAGAACAACTTGCAAAAGAAGCTTATAGGTAGTTCATTTTTTTGTAAATAATATCCTCTACAGTTTAGTCCATAGACGCCTATTGCTGGGCATATGCCTCCCCCAAAGATAACTGTGTGGACACATACCATAATCGCAATGCTTAACATGCGTATTTGCAATTGCATTGCGATATTGGTACGCAGAGGACGCTGATATCTATTCTTTGGAATCTTGTTTGTTGGCAGCACTATATAATTAATGTATAAAGTGTGAGTAACATAAGATTGTATCTCAAGGCTCAGTACCGTTATATATGTAGCATATATATATGCTACATATTTAGGGCAATTAAGATGGATCTTTTCTCTTTAAACATCAGTGAGGAATTTCTGTATCATAGTTCTGCAATAAAATTTAGCACAATAATATTTAGTGTATGCAGCTTATATTGGGTATGTCACTGATACTCTAAAACAGAAGAACAATTCAAGAAAAAAAAAAAACAAAAATATTTCCTTATCAGTTTAAGATTGTCTTAGAGAAAAGTCAAAGTGGCTTTAGCAGAACGAAACTCTCCGCGGGCCTGCTATATTCCCACTATCCACCCTGAACTACCTAACGCTTGCAGTTTTTATCCATTTTCAACTTTTCTTTCTGTTGGTTCGTTTCGTCTTTACTATTTATTTTCATTTGACAGTGATCGATTTTTATTTGATATTTTTATATAAATATATATGTGTATACCTGTAATTATATCCAGTAAGTATGATTTATAGGAAAAAATCATAAAATATTCGTTTACATATTTAATAATTTGTGAGAGAATTTTTTAATACAATATTGAAGACTATTTTTCTTATAATAAACTAGTTCATTTTTAATGAATGCAATTACTCTGTTATTAAATATAATAAATAACATTATTTAATATATATCCAGATGATTTAAATATTAATTAAGTATTGATTATAGTTATTTTAAAGTAAGATGACATGTACTGGTCATTAAGGCTGTCTTTTGAATAGGCTAGTACCTTGCTGTTAATATCTATTACCTGACATAATGGAGAAAGTCAAAGTTGTAATATGCTTTATTTATTTTATGTACCAATTTGTTGTTTTTTTATGTAATGTATTATTTACTTTAAACGTTCTAAGTGTACAGTAATATTAATTAAAAAATTAAAAGATTAAAATACGTAAAAATGTGTAACATTTAATATCTAATATATAAAATTCTCGTGTTACGGTGTTCGAACTTGAACTCCTCCGAAACGGCTTGACCGATTTTTACCAAATTTTACATGCGTATTCAGTATGTCTGAGAATCGGCTACTATCTATTTTCCATACCCCTAAGTGATAAGGGTAGTCCACCCCTAAATTTTATTTTTAATTTTTTAGACAATTTTTTTGGTTTTTATTTTATTATGATACAACATACAAAAATACACACAAACCTAAATTTTCACCCCTCTACGATCAACCCTTATCTTACATTTGTTAATTAAAAACTTTATTTTTTTTTGCAAAACAACGTTTGCGGGATCAGCTAGTAATAATAAAGTTTTAACATAATATTCCTATCGCTATCACAGTTTCTATTACATACGTAAAATCGTTACTAATCCGCTACGTATATATATAAAGGAGGCTACGCACGGTTACAGTCCTCCCTAATCCGGATACAAATGTTGTTATAACAAACATTAATACAATCCCATTGGGCGCAGAAGTTTATGATAATGATACAGTAACGCATGCCGTATGCGATAGTTTCAACATTTTCAACACGTGCGCTTAGCTAACCGGCTTCCGATTGGACCGGGAATTACGTGCAAAAACTGGCCTATACTTCGCCCCCGAGGCCTAAATCCGCTAATAACGAAGATTTATTTCCTTTCCTGCGGCCAATCTTAACGAAATCAATGCTTGCTTTTTTTTTCTTTTCTACGCACTACGAAGTTTTTTATGTTCTTTATAACGTTAATGGAATATTGGTGTGAATGGTGAAGTATAATTGAACGGTAATAATACAATTCGATATTTGGTCACTTATAACGGGCCTGATGAAAAGGCAAGTAATCCTGAGAGCAATGGAGAGGGCTATCAGAAATGATGAGATACGCAAACAAACAAAGATCAACGTCCTGGATCGAAGACTTGCTCATCTGAAGTAGCAGTTGGCAGGAAACATCACTCATGCAACTAATGGCCGTTGGGGCCGAAAGGTTCTTTGAGTGGAGACAACTAGCTGGTAGATGGAGCCTAGGCAGGCTCCCCACCATATGGACTGACGAAGTCCCTGGATCCTGGCAGCCCAGGACCGATCATCGTGACGAACTTTGGAGGAAAACTATACCTTGCAGTGGGGGTCCATCGATAATTCCTTTTTATCTTAAGCAAGACACATAGTGATTATATCAGTTTTTTACGTAATTAAATAATGTTAACTTTTAAGTGATATGTTTTCAAACAAATTTGTTCTGGCTCGCCGCATCCAAAAAGTACTAGCTTTCCTAGCTGAAGCATTACTTCGTAAATAAACTTACTTATAAGGATTACCAATTAGATATATAATTTTATAGTAAAAAAGAAAGTTGTGTTCACATTAACCAGAAGATGTAAGTCACTCAGAATATAACATAAGAGTATTATGTCGATTTTAAAAATGAATATCTCAACCATTGTTCGAATGTACGTGACTGCAGTGACTAGAGAAATGACTACAGACGCATTAATCACACCAATTTGATTTCCTCCGTTTCACGTAGCGCGCGAAACTTAACTTTCGTATGGATTGTCATACATAAACATCGGGAAATGAGTCTAAAGTCACTTGCACATGCGACGCGCTCGGCACATACACAAAGGCGACTAAATTGGAAACGTCGCTGCGACATACAGACGTGTTATTTGTCGCCGTTGATTCGGTCCAAATTACAAGCGGATTGAAATTAATTGCCCCTTCCAATTTAATTGACCGAAATGTAATTGTAATAACGACGTTATTAAGACGTCGTTAAAATAAATTAAGAACTTACTTTTTCACTTAAGCATTAGAGTGCTGTTATTATATTAATTCATAATAAAAGGTACGCAAAAAAACGAAAGTAATAAACGTAAATGTAAAACAAAAGCACGGATCATAATGTCAAGTAGTCAAAAAGAAGTTAATTATCCTTAAAGAAGGTCCCATCTCTTTTCAAAAAGGATTCCATTATAAGGAAGTTTAAACTGATTCTAGCTTGTACCAAATTGATTTCTTCTCATAAGTTACACAAGTGGTTACATGTAGAATAAGTTGTTTAGTCATAACGAGGTTTTATTGAGCAGGTTAGTTTCTAGTGTATTCTATTAGAAAGCGAATAACAAATTTGTTTATTTATGCGTGGTTTTTTTTTTTTTAAATAATGAGTCCAAGAATTATTCCATGGTAAATTACGTATTCAAATTATTGATTCGGCTTAGTTCAAAATCAAGAATCAAAATATTTTTTATTCAAATTGACACTCATGAATTGACAAGAATAAAAATTACTGGAATATTTTACTTAGAGGGGGTACGGTACCTTGCGGGCCTAGTGACGTTTAGTAAATGTCACACATGTTTTGGATGGTTTATTCTTAAATATCTCTGTCCTCTCATGGTTTATCTGATTTAGCCGACAAACTTGTCAAAGTCATCTAAAAACGCTATATCCAAATCGCTTTCTACCAGTGGTATTTAAAAAATCTATTAGGAGAAGGCCTATGCCCAGCTGTGGACATCCGATGTCTAAAAATGATGCTGATGATAATGATGTTAGAAATATTTAAGACTTTAATTATGTGTTTTTAACACTATAGTGTTTATTTTGATTTTTGTAATACATTATTAATTAAAAACGCTATCTCTTATAAATTACACCAAGCGCCTTCGTGCTACTGCTTTCAAATTGCTGCTTGGAAAAAGTGAAAAATGTCCTTGTTCCTTCTGCACCAACTCAGAATATTTCAACATAGTGGAACCTTAAGAACACAGCATTCTTGTGGAAAATACATATAGATTGGAAAAATTTCTAAACACAATTTATATAGTAAACATAAAGCATTTTACAGAGTTGTCGAAATATTTTTTGTTCATTGTTTATCGGTTTTTTTATGCAAAATTTTTTAATCTAAAAATTAAAAATACACTTTCCGATGATTGTTGAGGCTGAAAGGGTCTTGAGAGACAACCAACGTGGGTAAGCCTCTTACAAGATGGACGGACGACATACGTAAGGTGACGGGAAATAGCTGAATGCAGACAGCGTGGCGATTTTAGGACGAGGTTTATGCCTTGCAGAGGCTTCTATGGACTCAAAAAAGGAGCAATATATAATACTTTTCGAAACAGTAGGCAAATTTCGATGAATTAAAACACAGCGCCTAAGTGCATATTTGCTATATCAAGGCCTATAGTTTGAACACTGTTCACTCATCTCTTCTAAACAGCATGATTGAAAATAAGTGTAAGAGTTTAAAAGAGGTGAATGAAAATATATAAAACTGTGTTTTGAAATTAATAAATAAATTAATGATAATATATTATGAGAAAAGGCGGTATAAAAACTCCAATTACTGCTATATTAAGTTTTGATTGTTCTTTATAGGCGAAGCATTTATCCTCTGTCTCGCTTGATGTTAAGCTATGACGTGGTCTGCGATAACACATGCTTGTCTAGAACCTATTCATTCTTGACTTGAAGACTCCTAAGTTATTCCATTCCTTGTCTGTTCGCATTATAAAAGTATTAGCAAAACGCTTAATGCAGGTGGAAGGAATTTCAACCGTGTACAGATGTCGTGAATCCATACGCTTTATTGTATGATGGAAGAAAGGAGATGGGGAAATTATTAGGTGTGATTCATTTAACAAAACAGACTGTGCCTAATGTAGAGTGAGACTCTGTGTTTGGCACTAATCGGTGTAACATAACTCCTGAAGATGCCCCGTGGAGGGGTGAAACACGTGTTGAGTGATTTGGTGGTGGCGGTTGTGTGATTCGCATTGTTTGCCGCATACGCATTTATCAGCGGGCTGGCGGGCGGTGCATTTCATTGCACGACTACCACTGCATGTGCGGAAGTGGCTAAATGTTGGTCCTTTTCTTACTAAAGTAGAGTGTCTTGTTCAATCGTAAATTTTTTGGATGTTCTGATATTACGTGTTTAAAAAATATTAATTTTTTATTACTAGAAAATTTATTTTTAATTTATTCTGGCAATTTCAAAATTAAAAAAAAAGTGTCAAATATTTATTATCTATATAAATAATAGGACGATATTAAATAATTATTATTTATGCAAATGTGCAGTCGTATCCCAATGGATTTGGATTGAGACTTGCGATTGTAGGTCACAGATTCGATGCCCGGGATACAGTCTTATATATAAATAACATTTAGTGTATTAATTGTAAAAGATTGCTACTGCTCGCAAATGAGTATCCAGAGGATGAGCAGTAGCGTCTCTGCGTATCATAAATCCAAACTGCAGTTGCCAACCCGCCTGCCAAGCGTAGTGATATGGTATATCCCCCAATAGATATCTTGGGGGGATTGAAAAATGAATGTGTTCTGAAACAGTCTGTTTGTCTGTGATTAAAAAAATCGTACATCCAATCACCGTGAAAATTAAGTAAATTATTATATGTTATGTTAAATTATTATATGTAAGAAAATGAATAATGTTTAGCCACTTCCGCACATGCAGTGGTAGTCGTGCAACAAAGTGCACCGCCCGCCAGCCCGCTGATAAATGCGCATGCGGCAAACAATGCGAATTACACAACTGCCACCGTTATTTAACGGTAGCAGTTGTATAGTTAGGTAGGCAGTTGTGTGTTGAGTGATTTCACTCAACACGTGTTTCACCTCTCCACGGGGCATCTTCAGGAGTTATGTTACACCGATTAGTGCCAAACAGAGTCAACAGACGACGACGCGTGAACAGTTAAACCTGGTTATTATATAAAAAGTATCCAATATTTTTCTGTTTTAGAATTTATGTATTATTATATGTGAACTACCAATTTTTAGTACTTTTACCTTTTCCATACTATGGCTGTCTGTAAGAGATTGCCTTGTGTGATAAGACCGCCCATTGTACTTTTTTGTATGTTATTGTAAAACTTATTAAATGTATCCTAACGTATAAATAAAGAATATCAAATAAATAAAAATAAAATATGTCTTATTAATTTTTTACAGACAGTACAACAGGAAGCCACAGGGATTGGTTTTTTGCTCTCAATGTTGATCTCGAATAAAATAACATGAAATGATTTAATTAAAAATAAATTACGTATCATTAAAATTAAGAAGTATTTTTTTTAATACTGTCGCAAAGAATATAAGAGTACATGAGTATATGTTATACATTTGATTTTAATTCAGTAAATTATTTGATGTTTACGCATATGTATGAACTATTTTAAATAATTATCAGTATTGTTTATTTAAATAGAGAAGTCGTGTTTGCTAGCATCACTAACATGATTTTACTGATAGCTATCTGTGAGCCGTGACTTTGTACGCGTGTGATTTATAAAACAAAAATATTTAGTATTTTTTAGATTTAGGATTCTTCCAAAACAAAAGTTGACTAAGCTGGCAATATAAGTCCAGTCGAAATCTTTCCAGCTATTTCAGAGGTTATCCGGAAAAAACAGACAGACGGAAAATTTTATATATGTTGCTTTTGTATATGTAACGTATATATATTCATACGCATGGAGTATAAAGTGGTTATATAATATTACAAACATACAGACAGACAATAAATTAAAAAAATACTATTTTGGTATATGTATCGTATATATCTTCGTATGCATGTAGTTAAAAGCGAATATTTTAATATTACAAACACCCCAATTTTATTTATTTGTATTTATAACAAACTTCTCAGTTTCGAAGAATCTTTTTGCGAGTATATTCTGCAAACAACGTAGCAACGTCTTGAGAGATAGAATGCTTCGACAGCTCAAGCGGCAAGTCTTTGTTTGTGCCATGGATGCGATATTATTTACACTTGCAAGATCTACGAATATTGGTTCAAAATGAATAATATCTTTTTATTAATCAAATATTTAATGAATTTAAGAGAGATGGAATACTTTAACGCCATCTTTTCAGCCGCAGGTCGTCCACTGCCTAACATAAAGCCTCCCTCATAGATTTACAATGGAACCTGTAGGAAGGTTATTAAGGAGGCTATATCCAGCGTTGTCCGATCTTTAACGGAACTTAAATATATCTACATATATACAAAATTTACCAGATAATAATTGTGTTTCTAAAATACATATGCTGTAAAACTATGAAACCATAGAGAGGATGGTGAGGAATGAAAGTTGATGCCTGGAAGGAAGGAAAGAATGATATATATTGTGATGAAAGAAAGATGATGAACAAATGAATATGTGGTGAATGGATGATGAAAATTAAAATAAAAAATGTACTGCTAATAAATTCCCTATGCCAAATGTAAGGGGTACAAGAGGTCTCAAAAAATAATATGTATGCGAACTAGGTATGTAAACTTTATTGCAAAATAACATCAAGTGTAAACGTTCCGTGTATGAAATTAAAACTGAGAAATTTCATACACGAAGCACTTGTATGCTAAAATAAGTCAACCAAATAAACTAGTTCCAACAGATTTTCAACGACCTACGCATTCATTTCAAACAACGAATCTAAACGTTGAAAATATTAAAACTCAATCCGTATTTCAGTACAGTATCTATAAAATAGGATATTCCGTTTGCAATTTTCTGATTTCACATTAGGTTTGTATCAGCATTAAAATTCCTTTATATTACATTCAACCGCATCCACATAGCCGCATATCTTCGCGTATTAATGTAACTAGTATTTATATTAACCAAATTTTCACAAGCGAATTCAATAGTGCCTAATAATAGTCTAATTTTCGCGATATTGTAGCCATAATGATACGCTTTCGTACAACCAGTAGTGTGAGTAAGGTATTAACTAATCACAAATAACGAGAATGCACTGCGCTGGCTTTTCGAAATTGGCGGTATAATGTGACCGTTATTTTGTTCAAGTTCGAACTGTATTTATTGTTTGGTTACTTTAGAACAACGCTAGCTTAGTTAGTAACTGTGACATATAGGCTTCAATTCATTTATTTATTCACATTTTTATATACATTTTGAATAATTAAAATACAAATCAAATAAAAAATGAGGAAACTCGTAGAAGAACTAAAGCTACTGAAATATCTCAACAGATTGCATTGACAATAAATATAGTCTGCTTCTAACCGGTCCTTTTGGAAATATGATTATAATGAAAAGGACCAATATTTAGCCACTTCCGCACATGCAGTGATCAGAGTCTCTTTCTGCGTTTGGCATTCGGTGTAACATAACTCCTGAAGATGCCCGTGGAGGGGTGAAACCCGTGTTGAGTGATTTGACGGTGGCAGTTGTGTAATTCGCATTGTTTGCCGCATACGCATTTATCAGCGGGCTGGCGGGCGATGCACTTCGTTGAACGACTACCACTGCATGTGTGGAAGTGGCTAAATATTGGTCCTTTTCTTACTTAGGAAGAACTTCCGCAATTACCTTGCGGAAGTTCTTCCTAAGTAAGAAAAGCCTGATTCCATTAAATATTTATGATTATAATGATATATTAATTTGATAGAAACTGCTTTTTAAATTTATATTCAAATTATCTTTATTCATGTAGACATTTACATGCGATGTTAAATCGTCGATTATTTTAACACTATAAGTGATAAGCTATCACCGGTTCGGAACAATATTCTATTAAACAGTTGCTTATTTTAGATATAATTTAACATTTCTATATAATACAAAGTTCCATATTATTCGATGAACTAAAACTCTTCAATATATTATTAATATAATAAGAATATATAATAAGATTTATTTGATATACTTTTAATTTTAGATTTAAAACTCTTTTAAATATGCGTACACCAATACCCGTGAAGGCTTAGCTTTAAGAGGACGAAACTTAAACGGTACGAGTTTATTTTTATTTAATGTATTTATCATATATTTAAGTTATCCTTTAAAAGCTTATTTCAACTTAATAACAAGGCTATGAGAGTTTCTAACTAGGTCTAATCTACTCTTCTCAGTAAAAGCTTACAACAAATTTTGTACCTTTTCTGACCACTGTAACAAAAATTTTAATTTATGTTGTATTAATCCAAAAAGTCCTTTAGATGTGCATATCCTGTCAGTATTTTGTCGGAGGTTGTGTTGTTTATACCCGTTATTGGAGTCCTATTATATATCCCCTGTCTTAGGTATTTTCTATATAAGTTATTCGCTTAATAATTTTATTTTTTTTCCTATCCTACATTTTTTTTCTTATCCTATATGCTAGACTCTGCAGTACTGAACAGTGTTCTGGTGCTCATCTAGGATCACGCTGTGGTTTAAGCTATTTTAACCTACCTGCCAAGTGTGGTCATTTTATTATTTTTTTTTTAATATTCTTTATTGTACACGTTAAGATACATTTAATAAGTCTTACAATAATATACAAAAAAGTACAATGGGCGGTCCTATCACACAAGGCAATCTTTTACAGACAACCATAGTATGGAAAAGGTAAAAGTACTTATAATGGGTAGTTTACGTGTACAAAAAATACATATTTACAAACAAACGAACATAAACATACTTAAACATACATACATACGTATATAACATATATACTTATAATAAATGAGGTTTAATACATATTATAAATATAATAAAATAACAAATAAAAACATCTAACTGACTTCGATCAGTATTGGTTCGATCGCACTTGCCTCAGAAAGAAGAAAAAGAAATGAATTAAGAGATAGATAATTATAGGTCTAGTAAATGGTTCTTAACCATTTTCTTGAAAATAGGTAGTGAGTTAGCACGTTTTATATTCAGCGGTAAATCATTCCACAATCAAGGTGATTATCTCCTCCCAAAGTTTTTTATGGGAAGCCTTTGCCATTCAGTGGGCGTCTATGAGCTGAAGTGGTGACGAAGGCTTCTTATTTGTTTTCGGTCTTCTTGTTTAAACAAAAATGTAAAACCTCTATTTTTTAGGTCAGTTCCTCATTACGAGGTACAACGAGTGTGTCCGACAAATTTTAATATTTTATATGAGTGAAACAAGTTCTATTTGAAATAATTTTACGAGCATGACAGTAATTCGAAAGAAAGAAACTCCAAAAAAAAATTACAATATTGTGATTTAAATTTTAAAAATACACATTTCACGTTCAACGTGAAACTGAAAATATTTTACATTCGCTTTAAAGCAAACTTTAAGCAGGTATGAACAGAACATTTTTGAACACAGTGCGCCGTTTAAATTGGGAGCTTATTCCGGAATCACTCGTTATTCGAGTCGGCAGTTGGCACAGTGAGACCACTTTAACCCATAATTTATAACTACAAAAAACGCCGAAAAAGTTATCAGTCAATTTATTTTCTAATGTAAATGAATTTATTAAAACGTTCTTTGTTTGAGTGGGCGTTTATTTAAAAAAAATAATTATTATATTTCTTATGGCATGTTAAAAATTCAGTATGATGTAAGTGAATGGCGGTAGTCTGACAAAAAAACCGATGCCCTTACACGTGCTTACAAATTAAAGTGACAAGTATGTAGTAATATAATGGACTTTTGAAAAATAATGCCTGAACCCATTAGATATATATGTTTCCGACCATTTAGGCATATGTTGATCTTAAAGGTATATGTCAGCCATACAGGTATACGTGGACCATCTAGACATATCTCGTCAATATAGGCATATGTTCACCATATGGGCATATGTCGACCACATAGGTATATGTCGACCTTATAGACATATGTGGACCATATAGGCATTTGTGGACCATATAGGCATTTGTCGACCATATAGACATATGTGGACCATATAAGGATTTGTCAGCTAAACAGGCATTTGTCGACCAAATAGACAACAAATTGGAAGGGACCAGCAGAAAAGAGAAAATAGACGGCGAGACAAAATCAACAAAGCTGGGGATTCCTGGTTGACATCAACTAAAGAAAGAAATTCATGTAAGAAGTTTAAGGAAGGCTTCACCCTAAATAAATTTCTAACATTTAAATAGTTAAATCAGGATATGGAAATAAATGTCTCTTTTATTTTTATTATTATATTAAAAATTACGAAGAATGGAATTAAAAAAAATTACTCACGTAAAAGGCAATGCGGGCTATATCACGCGGGCATATATATAAATGGTAAACACGTAAATATAAACATTAAAAAATTATATTAATGTAAATGTTGATAATGTTTTTCTGCACACATTTTTTATCCGTAATGTAATTTGATACTACTATCATGTATTTTTTTAAAGAACCTGTTGTAGGTCCCAGGGTTGATCACAAATGTTCTAAAAAAGACAATTAAAGAAATATCAATTCACAGAAATCAATTCTATTAATATGCTGGTTTAATATTCCAAAGAAGAATCCAGATTAAAGAAACATTCCAAATGTTTAGTTAAATCTTATTATTTATAATTTTATTTATTTGCCACATATTTAAAATAGGCGCTCTTGTGTCATTATTACTAGAACGAAGATATATATATATATATATATACACATATGTATATATATATATACATATATATATATATACATATATATATACATGTATATATATATATATATATATATGTAACACTAACAGGCAGATTTTTAATAGGTGAATATTTTAATTTATTTACGTAATAATTGTGACAAAAAAAGTATCTCATTAGAAGGTTCCAGAAGTTTCAACACCTAGGGGTACATATTTGTTAACTCAAGCTTTTTTTTTTATTAATGATAATGCTTTTAAAAGCGCGTATTGCAATTCTATGTTTTGCGGTAAATGTAAGTACCTATCTGCATTACCTTGTCAGCGGGTACACTGTCATTACAAGGCATAGGAACTCTCGCAAATTTTGCCTCAATGACCGGTCTAGTGACTTTCTGTGACTTTGACTATATCGTCATTGCACCTTGTGGAGCCTATCCGTACCCACCAAACGACCATTTCTAATCCATAAATTATCACTAGCATTTGTTATACAAAACAAAAAACAAAAACCTTTGTCTTCACATATTGGTATTTTGAACGAGAAGATGTTTCAGAACGTTCCGAACGCTGCCAATCCTATTTTAATTGAAAAACTGCCCGTTAAGCCACTAACAAAACATTGACGAACTAATCTTAAAAAAAGAACAAAAATAGTGTTTCTTTTTTTAAAATTTCAGCCATCTCTCGAATTTAATAAACCTAGATTCCAATTAAAAACAGCACCGCGTTTGTTTTCTTATTATTTGCGTTGAAATTATTTCAGAGTGCGGTGTTATTTTAAAAAAGATTTGTATTTAAAAGTAGCTCCGTGGCTGCTATTTGTTTAAAAATAATACCTCTGCTAAAATCGAGTGCTATAAATATAAATGGTTAGATTATTTAAACTTTTTTTTTATGAAATAAGCAATTATGCGGATGAGTAATTTGAAAATGATTATAATACGGGTTACAATACTGTTTATTTTATAACTAAAAATGAATATATACATATATATATATAAATTATCATAAGTTTTAGATGAATGCAAACAGCGTGAACAGTTACACCTGGTTATATATATAAATATATATATATATATATATATATATATATATATATATATACATAAATATACGACGGGCTTCATAAGAAAGCTTTTAGTCACCTAGAGAGCAATGGTTTGTTCTCTTATGCTCGAAGTTTCGCTGCGAGAACGAATCAGAAGTGAAGTGAACCGCAGAAGAATTATGATAACCAATATAGAAGAATTGATCGTCTGAAGTGGCGGTGGGCGTGGCATATCGCAACTGATACACTTCGGGGTTTCTTAACTAGCGACCACGTCACAGTCTTGTGAAGTCCTTGGAAGTGGGCAGCCTGTAATATTTAAGAGAAGGTCTAGACCTAGCAGCTTAAATGAAGAAGTATTTATATAAATACATACAGTAAAGGTTATAAAATATTGATATTTATTTACTTAATACATTCAGGCGTTACTTTGCGGAAGTCTTTTATATTTTATTACGTTTGGCGAAAGTTTTAAATTTATTTAAAAAAATGCTCTGACTAAAATTGAGCTCTCCTGTAATCCAAAACGAAGTAGCCTAGATTGAAACCTTGACCTATCGCAGTTAGTAATCATTGGTCTATTGCTCGGTACTGAGGTCTTTCTTTACTAGCCTTAATTACACGTAGTAAAGACACTTTACATTCGTACAAGGTTCAAGACAATTCAATTTCCGACGGTTTTGAGACACAGTGTGTTGAACATTTACATACACGTTGAGAAAGTGTAGAATGTCTCTTTGTCAGAGTTCGTCGACTAACTCAAAGTCAGTGCACAGACGTATGTAAATTAGTATACAATTAATTCACGCTTCAATCACTAACACACGCCATTACTATATGAAATACGTTCCTTACGAAATCTATTCAGATGCTAACTCATAACTACTACTACTACTACTCCGCTAGCTCAGTGACCCAAAGTGGGTCTTGGCCTCCGAAGCGAGAGACTTCCACTTTCCTCTATCTTGCGCCATCGTCTGCCATTGGCTGACATTCAATTCGCGCAAGTCTGCCTCAACGCGATCGATCCAGCGATACCTGGGTCTACCCACTGGTCTTCGACCTCTCGGTTTTTCCAGGTACGCTACCTTCACGCTCCGATCCGATCCCATTCGCTCCAAGTGACCAAGCCAGCGGATTCGTTGAGCTTTATATTCGCCAATGGTATTTGGCTGTGCTACTATAGTCTCAATTTCGGCATTCTTTCGGAGCCTCCAAGATCCGTCTTGATTTCTCGCTGGTCCCAAGATTTCATAACTAGGATATATGAAATGAATAGTAGATTAAATACTATAAAATAAAGTAGATATGAAAGCCACATGTCTTTCTATAATAGTGTAAAAAACAGACAGAGAGAAGAATAATCTAAAAATAAAGATAAGTAGACATAAATAGTGTTGATTAAATATGTAAGACTAGAATAGTCTAAGATAATAATGTAAAAGAATAAGAGTGAAGACAAGAGTGGGATATATTAAAAAAAAAAAGGAATAGCTTAAATAATATATTGTATACAAAAATTAAAAAGGAAAATTAATAACCCTGTATTATACAAAGCCTCCGCCAAATAACGATAGAGGTAAGGCGTGAGAAAAACAGAATAAATGTATATATCGTTGAAAAAAAAAAAACCTTAAAATTTTCTTGTAAAATTTCAAGCGACGTCACGAGCATACCTAGTAGTTTATTATTATACATAAAATAAATCAGTAAGTTTAAATAACCAATATGAGAAACGATTTTGTATTGGACTGAAAAAGGACAGAATCTTTTGACTTAGAAAGTGTATCAAAACAGCTAGCTAGTTCATAAATTTAACATTCCATATTTTTTAAAAATGTCGTTATTTCAATAGGCATTGTGCTCTTTTGAAGTGTCAATTATTTTAACATTATAAGTTCTAAGCTACCAGTGGATCCGAACTTGTCTAATAAAAGCCGACGAAAAATTGAAGTTGCTCTTTTTAAATGAAATTTAACCATGTTTGATATATACTAATAAAAAAATAATTTCAATTAATATTAAATAATCAACAAACATATTATTTATATTTTCATATCAAGAGAATTCTTCTACACGATTCTAATGTGTTAAGACTTCCTATCGATTACAGATATTTTGGTTTATAATTTGTTAGTGAAGTTCCAAGTTTTTTTTTTTGATGTTGAGGCTGTCTGTAAAGGAAACTTAAGGAATTACAATGAAATACAGTAACCACTATCTCCTATGGTAATACATGTTAATAGTTAACTGTAAAATATGTAGTATTTATTCGAGTTATTCTAGAAAGAAGTCATAAGAAATAAACATCATTTATTATATCACTCTACACCATATTTAAATTACTTCCATTCGGAGTAGCCACACATCTATGTGTACGCAATTTTAAACTTGTTGTTATATAAGTCTTTTCTTTCTGCTTATTAAAAATATATTTCGTTCCAAATGTCTATTATGTGACGATATGCAACCATGCTTTCTAAAGTACGATTTGATTGAAACTAGAATCAAATTAAGCTATGTTGTAATGGCTTCTATCAAGTTTAAGCTACATGGGTTCCGAAGGCTTTGTGGCGACCTAAAAGAACGCACGCTGATTCGTCGTATCTCTCGTAACGCTAAGATCGCACCTACATCACGCGAGCGTTTATTGCATGCGCCGGCGCATTGGTCAACTTCGGCTATCTCCGGCCGCGGCTCGCCATTGTTAACTATGCTCGGACGTCTAGACGTATGCATCTCGCTTCACGCTTTTGCGTGTCATTCTTGCGTAGGAGCCATGCTAATCTTCTCTGTATCGTTCCAATTTTACTATATGTATTACTCGTTTGTGTAGTGTATTGTAGTGTGCGTCCTTTTGGGTCGCCATAGTTTCTAGATCTGTAAATATCACAACAAATACTAGGGTTTATATCATAATCACTTTTACGAATATCGTTAATCAAGTAATTTATTCCTAAGCTTTTTTATTGCTTATAATCCTTTACGTTGGTAAATGTTTTTTCTACTTTTTATTTGATTAACTTTATAAATATATCATATTAAAACCGTATCCAATTGTCCTTAAAAGCATGACTAGCATATCCTTAATATTAAATAGTAATATTTGGGAATTTATAATTATTAATTAAATTCAATAACGGGCTACATAATTTTCTCGGAAAATTAGTCGTAGCGAAGATAAAGGAAATTCAAATAACCGCCTTTGACCTAAATCTATTCATAGTGTGTTCACCTAAAGGTGCATTTGTACCGTTATGTTTGTTTCTAAACTGAATTTGAATTTGGATACCTGATGTCTGCATTGTTGTCGCTTCCATAAGCGTGTACTTCGTAAATGCATTTGTAAAACTAGTTCACGTCGCCAAAGTATAGCTAGTGGATCTAACTACTATTGTTTCCAGCGCTGTAGAGTTGAGTTGATATTTCTGTATTGTTGTGAAACTGAAAGTTTAGAACTGGCCTGTTATAAAATAATATAAAAAAAGTTTTGCCAGTTTTTGAAAATAGAACTCTTTATTAACAAAGATATGATTTTTATATGTACATTACTATCTACCACTCGCACATCTAAATTAAAAATACAATTGTTTGTGGATGTAAAATACCTACATATATTACCTTAAATATAGATTTCTTTTCTTATGTATCTCACATAATATGTTGCTAATGTCATCAGGGTACTTGAAATTAACTATACTTGTTCATTCTACTATATTTATAACCGCCTCTTGTACCTCTTTATAAATTGCTTTTCTTTTTTTGTCTATATTTATAAGAATAAATAAATAAAAAAAATACACAAAGCTATAGAAATAATTTTTAAAACAACCGTGCCAGGAGGCTATACATTTCGTAGGTTGGCCAAAAGTAATGATTTTGTAAAAGGTAGTTTTATTTTTCTTAAATGATAACACTACTCGACCCCGTCACTCTTGTGACAACTTCCGGTAAAAGGATTGAGAGTGGTGGGATTGAAAGAGTTTTTTGATTATTGAGTCGGGAGCTCGGTCAATCGTTCGATAACCATCGAAGTGATAAGATGTCTAGTGGAAACTATGCTAGCAAAAGTATTTACTGTGCTGTGAATTGAAGTTTTTCTGATACTACTGTATATTAGTATTTTGAAAAATCACGTAATTTGCCATGTCGACAAAGAGTACTATCGCTATCATGGTAGACGCATCTTTACTATATGTGACTAAAAATGCCGTTAACTTTTTCGTTTTATATATAATACTCTATTTAATACATATATATACTGGTATTATATTAATAGATATGAAACGATTTATTTTTTTTTCTTTCGCAGGAATCGCTATAATTTATTTTAGCCTGGGAGGCAACGAATCTCTCTTCTGATTTGGCGGAACGATAGAGTTATACCGTATTCTGTTTTGGCGGTTTTTTTTCAAACTATGTAAACGCTTTCACATACCACAATAGTTTTAATAGAGCTTACTAAGTTCCTTAACGATTTCAAATAAAATTTGTACTCTTTGTGTATTACAGTGTAAGTAGAATTGCTTCACACGCCACAAACATACGTGTATCAGTTCACTCTGAATCCGTTGCTAAGGTTATGTTATGGGTGTTAAGGAAAAGCGCCTCCTGACATCAAGGATGATAATTAACTTTTTTATTTCCTTGTTTTCCTAATTTAGATTGTCAAGATCATTAGCGGATACGCAATTACGGATACATTAAATTTGAAAGCAGAACTAGATTACAAAACCTAACACATATATTTAATAGAAACAGGCGTTTCCTCACGGAAGTCTATCCTAAGAAAGGAATTAATATATAGCTACGCAGTAGTCGTGCAATAATATGCACCGCCCGCCAGCCACCGAGTAAAGAGCAGACAGTAACAGAGCTTCTGTGTCTGGCACTGGTCGGTCTAACGTCTCATGAGGATGATCCGGGGAGTGATGAAACACGTGTAAAGAGTAGATTAACGGTGGTAGTTGTGTTTCGCATTGTTGACCGCACGCGCATTTATCAGCAGGCATGCGGGCAGTGCACTTCATTGCACTATTGCTGCATAGCGGAAGTAGCTATATATTAGTCCCTTTCTTACTTAATTATTCTAAACAAGTGTGTATATATATTTGTCAGAGCATATGTATTTTTATACCATTTTCATAAGTGAATTTTATCACAGTTCAGCCTTTATTTACAACATAACAGAGTTTATAGAAGGTGGATCATGTTGTGTTGGCTGGAACGGTAGCTCTCTAGCTGTGCAAGATTGTAGTCTCTCCTAGCTTTCGAAGGTACTATGTGGGAAGCTTACTTCGTTGGCCTACCGAACACTATGTCCCACATCAACTAGCTAAAATCAGACTTTCTTGTTTTTGTGCATACTTAACTAGTTTAATGATTTATTTAATAAAGTTTAATTTTATGATTAGTGTTGAAACTATTAAACCTGAGTTCCCCAAACTTTTTTGTGTCGTAGACCCCTTGCCATGTTTTTCCGTGTTGGGTAGACCCCCTACTTACCTGATATTGATTTCCTGTAAATTTCTAACTGTAGTGAAGTTTAGTATTAAAAACTTAAAGTGAATTCACATGTTAATTTATACATTTATTAATTAAATTTAAATTAAAACTACTCAAAATAAAATTTTGTATCTGTTATGTAAAATATACATAACATTAAATAAACATAAAATAAACTATAAATAAAATAACATAAGCAATAAGTCAATATTTTTAGTAAAAAGGATGAACCTGACGCTTTTATAATAAATTATCAACATTTGGCGTCAATTTTGTAAGGGTTAATCTTAAATCTCCTCGGATAATGATGTCTAGTCTGTGGACCCCCATTTTCATTTCATGGACCCCCAATTTTTTTTTCGCCGACGTAGACCCCTTGTAGGTTGTCATAGACCCCTAGGGGTCGATATAGACCATTTTGGGAATCACTGTATTAAACATTTGCACATTTGTAACATTTAAGTGATATAAATACGTCATCGGACACGCAAATTTAAATGAATTAGTGGAAATCTAAACTGTAATCGTATCAAAATTAGTTAATACAATCCGTATGCTATATCCATAAGTTATATGTACACTCGAAATCGCACTAATTCGACCAAGACCGATCTTGCATAACATTATAATTAGTTGATTGGACACTATATCGTATTAGCTACTGAATTAATGTTAGTTAATGATAATTTTTAAATCTTAGTTTATTTTACCTTACAGAAGTTTATCATTTAAAATACGAAGTGGCAATGGTCATATCACATATTAGACAAGGTGGCAGCTTGGAAGTTGATAAACAATAAATATATAATATAGATATATAAACAAACATAAGTTTATAAACCATAGTCTTTGACCCTTGTTTATTAATGTTTTTAATTGTTCTGTCATTGTTTGACCATAAATTATTAAATGTTTTAAGTGAGATAGTTATAAGGTAGCAATTGTAACTAATTTTAAATATCTATGCTTCTATTTTGTACTTTCTTACTACTTTTTGTTACTGTGTATCTCCAATAAAGTAAATAAATAATTAATAAAAAAAAAAACTAGAGGTGAACAACAAGATGGATTTTCCAGATGACCTTGATAAAGTCGCTGGAAGATTCTAGACGTAGACCGCTTCAAACTGGTCTGAAAATCTATGAAGCAATCATATGTCAAGCGGCGAACATCCCACAGCTGAAATTATGATGTATTTTTATATTTTTTTTTTGTATCACAACTTAAACTAACTCCTTCCCACGTTCCCTCGTAGATCTGTGACCTGGAAGGGGCTTAGACCTTGGTGCACCTTATCGCCGGTTGAATTAAGAGTGCTCCACCCTGATCTAGAAGGTCACGATAACAAGGCGAATATTAAAAGAAAATGTTACTTCCTTCATTAGCGACGATAAGTGTGGTAGTCTTTCTAGAGTTTTGTAGAAAGGTGGTACAGTGCACGTTTTTAACTACACAGTTGATTTTAAACTTATTTATATATAGATTAACTGTATTAATTTTAAAGCAATCAAATGTTTATTGTTATGAGTGTTTAAATTTGTCAACAAAGCAATTACAAATTTTACTTAACAAAAATCAAATAAATGTAACAATAATGTTATACTTCCGTCTATTATATCGTGGTAAGACTTCTATGATATGCTTTTCCAATGAAAACCCTTTTGAAATTAGTTTCCGATATGCGGAAATGCTATCCACTTTTATCGGTAGCGAATTGAGGTGCCGTTTTGAAACTTGTTTGGTTATATCCTTTTCGGCTTTTCATGTGAACAAACATATAACGAAGTGGATTGCAGTTGGCTAAGAGATTACTTCGACTTTTACTATTTGAATTTACCTGCAAATATAATAATTAACTGGTATTTCTCTTCTCATATACATACACAATACATGTTATTAAACTGTTTGTATTTGAACTCCGGCATTTTGTCTTCATACAAAACAAAACAAATGTTGGTAGCCGTTCAGCCTGTTACAGCTTAACCGGTATCGAAGCTAGAAGACCCGTAAGTTAGAGCTACAGTTCTCTGCTCGAGAAATATCATATACTGTATGGTTCATACATATATATTCTTAGGGCGTGGTTAAAATATACAAAGAGACGTACTTTTTAGCTAAAGATTGTGACATACAAAAACGTGAGAAAAAAACAATAATTCGGAAATATGAAACGTAAATGTAATACAAAGGCACGGACGCTAATGCCTGTGGAATATATATTTATATTCCACAAGCATTTATTTATTCATTCAATATAAGTAGATAATATTTATATGTATATATATGACATAAAAGATATCATATAAGTAAAATCTTTGTTACTTTCGAAGGTATATCACCTCAAAATAAACAGGTGTTTTGTCTTTTGGTATAAGACTATGTATGATAGGTTTCTACCACAAAGGGACCTTATACTTCCTAGTTTTTGAGACTAGAAGATAGTGCCTACCATATATGTATCGTAGACGATGTCGATCCTATGTGATACGTTAAAGGCCACCTTTAAATTTTAGGCATTTAAGATGTATACGGTGGCGTTTAAAATATGGGTGTAGTAACGAATATTAGCAAAATTTTAATTTTTTGTTTATTGTGGAAATTTAATTAGAGATATAATATCTTAAACACTATTAGTATTTAGAAGCTAGAGAGTAATGAAAAATAACATTTAAATGCAAGAAGAATGAAAAGCAGAAAGGTGAACATAATGGCTGAAAAAACTCAACACCTTGGTTCAAAATGAACACCAGGGTTCTGCTTATAGTTATGGCATCAAGAATCAAATTGAATAAAAGTGACTAATCAAAAAGTAGTATAAATATAGTGTAAATTTTTAATATTTATTTACACTTTAACGCACGCTGTAGATTTGATTTAGATTTTAAGGCGTTCAACATATTTGAGTATATGTAAAATAGTTGTGAACTTTAAAAACAATATCCTTGAAAATCATGTTTTGATTACTTTACAACAAATAGAGTTAATTATTCTCTCTTTTCAATATTATAAATAAAAAGCCAGTCAGAAACCGGCATACCTACCAATTTTAAGTTGCACAATATCATGGTTAATGAACCCAATTTATTTATTGACACTATATTGTACACCAAATTTATATATATATATATATATATATATATATATATATATATATATATATAAAATGTCTTGATAAGGAAATGTTACAAAATAACAGAGAAAATAACTAAAAACACGGAAACAATATATATACAGGTACAAGAGACGGTCTTATCGCCTGAAGCAATCTCTACCGGACAACCTTTTGATGAAGATGAGATACACAAAATAGAGGGCAGTTTAGTAAATATAAATATTACTATAAACAGAAACATATATGCACACACATATATAAATATATACGAATAAATAACAAACGATACACAATATCCCATTTTAGAGGCCAATGGAGTACTTTTCTACCAACTTTTTAAATGTCGACAGCGTTTTTATCGCTTCTTATTGGTTCCATATCCTGACAGCGACAACAGTGAAAGATTTCTCCATAAATATAGTTGAATGAACAGGCGTAGTCTATTTTAAATTATCCGATGATCTAAGCTATAAAGTGAGTCATGTAAGAAAAGAAATGCAGATTTAAAGTAAGAGGGAGTAAGCGGGCTACACAAAATATAGAGAAGAGAAAGGTTGTAGGTATTCCGGCAAAGTCGAATCGGTAACCAATTGAGCGTGATATGAAAAAAATGGTAAGTTAAATATTATGATTTTATGTAGATGGTCTGTTTTTGTAACGTTTACTTAATCGAGTCACACAATCATGTCAAAACCTGTATTAACTTCGATAAATTTATACGTAAATCAGTTGACACGAAAGAAAACTTTAAAACCGTCAAAACATAATCAAACTCGCCCGGAGTGAGTAATAAAACCTCACCGCAATACTTAGAGTCGAGACGGTATTTCTTTGCGATAAAATAAAATTGTCACCATTTGCAAAACGTTTGGAGCGAGGAGAAATTGAACCTTCGCCGGTCGTTAAGCTGGTATATAAGACAGTTGTGGTTGGATTGGCGTATACTGTATTTGAAAAGCGATTTATAAATCTAGTTAAAGTTGATTGAAGTTAAAATAAGCAATATTACAACAAATGTACATCTTTAATGCTTATAGCACGGTGTCTGCTGTGTTGATTTTCACATGTTTTTAAAAAAAAACAAAACACGTGACACCGTGTTATTTCGTCCTGGTAAGGAAAAATTTTTCTAGTCTGTACCAGGCGTTTATGACCTGGTGCTAGTTTTTCAAGCTGGACTGGAGTTGTACTTCTAAAATATAAGTATCTAACTCAAGCTTAATATAGACAAATGTAAAAAAATAACGCAGCGTGGAACGACCACCAACAAAGTGGGAAAACCTTTTTAAATTGCAATGTGATGTAGTTAAAACATATTATGGGTACTTTAGTTTTATCGCTAGACTAACATGGCATTTATAAAACTAAAATAAAACAACTATTTTATATTAAGATCATACTTTCGCTAAAATAAATTTCTAAAGTCAATTGAAAACTCAATTTAGTCACATTACATAAATTACCTGTGAGATATTTTATCTTATTACATCAGACGTAAATTTCTTTCACTTTGAATGTACTTAAAAGGTTTTTTGTAGACTTTCCACTTTATCCTCTACCATAATGTTAATTGACACTGACTAATTATTATTCTGTATCGTTAATTATTATTCTTTTTTACATGTTTCTTTTAAAATGAGATTAAAATGAAGAAAGCAGTTAACGAAGGTCACGTATGGCGACAAAAAATGTATTGATGAGTGTTCATTTTAATTAAAACAACGAGATATAAAAAAATTGTTTAACAATTAGATTTTGCACCTTCACGCTACAATAAGTTGTAATAAAGATTATACTCGTTTTTCTTCTTTTTTACAATTCAGAGACATTGACTAATTATTATTCTGTATCATTAATTATTCCATATTTTTACGTGTTTCTTTTAAAATGAGATTAAAATAAAGAAAGCAGTTAACGAAGGTCACGTATGGCGACAAAAATTTATTAATGAGTGTTCATTTTAATTAAAACAACGAGAGATTATAAAAAAATTGATTAACAATTAGATTTTGCTCTTTCTCGCTATAATAAGGTTTACTAATGACAAAACTCCTTTTTCTTCTTCGTTATAATTCAGAGACATTGCCTTGTGTACAGTACCAAACACCACTATTTCTCAACCTTTTATGTAACACGCCCATCTTAGCCTTTTTAAAATTCTTACGCCCCCCTATGTAACATCTATATTTTTATATTAAAGTGAAATGGTTAAATTCGCTGCCCTCGCAACAAATAAATTGCCCCCCTGCACACTGTGAACCTCACATTAGAAAACACTGGCGTACACTGGAATCTACTAAAAAATACTAGTTATTAATCCTAAAGAATATTATAATAAACCTATGTATGTTTCTAATGGTTGCTTTAATTTAATGTTTTTTTTCCTACTTTATGTTTATAATACATGTTTGTTAGACTATTTATTAGACCAGAATATCATAAAAGTCTACTGTCACAGTATTATATTTGTAAAACTTTCTTCTATAAGTGTCTATGTAAGATATTATCTTATTTTAGTCTTGCTGTGCCTGCGACTTTGTTCGCGTGGAATTTAAAAAAAAAACTTCGTTTGATTATTAATTTTTCATTTAAGAACTTTTATAGAATAAAAGTAGCCCAAGTTACTCCTAATTACATCAGATACCTGCCAGTATATGTCCTATTAAAATCCAATTTATATCTGAAATGGCTTGACTGCCATTTCAGATATAAGCTGGAGCAAACACAGAAAGATTATTAAAAAAGCAATTTTTGTATGTGTACAGTATGAATGATAAGAATGTAGTCTAACTTACAGTGAAACTGTCTTAATTTTGTCTAATTTATTTACTTTATAATGAAATTAAAGGGTTAAATGTGAGTACCAAAAGAAACAAATACTTTATATGGTGCAATATTTAGAAACATTGCATTGTAAATGGAATTTAAATAAAAAGCGGTTATTTTAATGATACAAACAGAAACTCAAATTATTTTTATTTGTTTCGCAGGTAGACAGGCGACCGTGTTAAAGTCTTTGAAAGTCGCTAGATGAATGCTAGTTCAAATTTATTAAAAGGATTTTGTCTATATGTAGCAATAGATGTCTTAAGGCTTAGGTGGCGATGATGATAATGTAACTCAGAGCTGCACTTTAATTTGCACTTCCTTCGCTTTAAAAAAGTGATATTACCTAGCATCTCTTAATTATTCTTATTTATGTAGTACCTTTCCCAGGTAAATTTATTTATGTACATAGCTATGTGTATGTGTGTATATATGTATATATAAGTAGTCATTTATGTGTGTTTAAATGTATATATATTTGTATTCATATCTAAGTATGTACGTACATCCTAAATTGCCCTCTGGTTCATGTCTCTCATCTTCATTTAAGGGTTATCTGGTAGATATCACTTCGCGCGATAAGACCGCCTCTTATACCGTATGAATTGTTTCTCATTTTTAAGTTTTTTTTTCTCTATTTATGGTCTTTGATGTACAAAAAGTGTTAATAAATAGATAAAATATAATGATAATCCTTTGCACGAGTGAATCTCTACCAATTTTTAACATGTTTTTTGCGCCGAACTCCAGAATTTCTCCTTTACTTAAAGAGAGATATTCCTCTATATCCGATTTATCAGCAATTCGTACGATTCGAGACAGGAGTTATATAATATTAACGTTGGCCATTAGTAAATCGTCACTGCGGGGGATTCCCCTAACCAACAATGAACCAATATCCCGATTTAACGAACCGTAAGCGGACAATTTCTTCGAGCGCTCGCTCGTTTTGCAGATGGTGACGAATTTAACTTATCAAGAATATATAGAACCTTTATCGCTTTTATGTCGGTTAGATACATTTAAGAATTATTATCCGCATGCAATAGTATATATTGCTTAAGAAAATCGGTTGTTTTTGACAGTTTTATCGTACGGATATTACTAGCAAATAGAGTACAACCATACTTTTTACAACGTTAGTACAACTTATTTTTTAGTTAATGATAACTAGGTAAGAATTCGTTTACACGATGACGAAATATCATTCCAGAACCAGACATTTCTACTTTTTATTTTTAAGAGCAGACGACCTTATTATGGTCATCAGAAGTTGCAGGATGCAGGCTGCTCCCAACAGATCCTATTGGAAATATATGGAGAAGGCCTACGTCTACCGGTGGGTTTCCAATGGTAGGAATGATGATATTAATTTTATGGTTTACCACTTTCTTACAAAAGAGAGTTTGAAATAATGCTTATATTGACAACTTTATCACTTTGTACAAACAAGTTGTTACTTTGATAGTGAAGATTAGTTAAATAAAGCCTGTATTTTTTTCAAATAAGAATCCTAAGCAGTTTTATAAATAACGTAAAGTTATATTGAACTAAAATTACCAAAATATAACTTACCAATAGTGAATGTTTAAAGTTTAAATTAACTTAGTTAACTATTAAACATAAGACTAAAATTCAAAAAGGCATTTACAAATTTTCCTTTTATAAAATTTACTTTGTTACATAATAGTAAATAATAAATTTACTCTTTGTGATAATCGATATTTCAAACTGATATTACGTCGGCGTAGATAAACAGAAATTATTTTACCATTCGCTTTGTTTTGTTATATTTGCTCATATACAGGGCCGAAATTGATTGGTACTTTTTTCTTTGTACAAACATTTATAAACAGAAAATGTACACGATAGAGCAAGAACAAACAAAGTAATCATTTTTAGTTGTATTTAATAATTAATAAACTCTGATAAATAAATAGAAATACAGTAAATAAATACAGGCCTCACTGGAGAGCTCTCAGTCGCTTAAAGGGCCATGACGGTGGTAATCGGGAGACGGATGAAAGTAACCGTTGAAGCCCAGCGTTGGGCAATTTAATGTGAGTCAGACAACATAGCGAACAGAACAGATAGCTGTTAAGATTTTAGAAAAGAGACTACAGATAGAGGAGCGAAGCGTAGAACGTTCACTTACTAGGTGTATAGATGATTACATATAATTTTGAAGGTGAAGGTATGATCAACTGTGGAGAATCTTGAAGCCCAACCACAAACACGCATTTAACACTAATTAACGGCTCTCTCCCGTTAGTCCTGGAAAAGTAGGTTTCTATTTATTTATTAATGTAAACCAGTAATATATATTAGCTCAAATACTTGCAGATTTTCATACAAGTGATAGGTTATGTTAAGTGTTCATTATTATTGACATAATTTGATTCAATTAGTCTATACATACAAATAGATCGTCAAAAATCGCTGGACGCAGATACCTTCCAACTGTCATTATTGGTAATCAATGGAGAGATCCCAAAGACGGAAATGACGATAAAGGCGAAGAAAATGAATGAAAATTTTAATTGAAGTGATGTTTAAATAGTTTGACAGCGCTTTTAACGCTTATCGTTAAGTATAGTCATAATTTATATATGCTACAGTTTCTAGAAAGATTTTACTCTCCGTCTTAGCTGTGAATTTATTTCAAAATCATGACCTATGTAACGCACTAAGTATTTGTTTTTATTTATATTTATCGATGAAATTTTATTATTAGCGACTACGTTCACTTGCCAAATTGTAATTATTGTGCACAAACATATGTTTAAAAGGTTTAAAGTGGTTAATGTATAGTCTGTTTGTTTGAAAAAGCTTTTTATGTAAGAAAAGGACCAGACACTTATTAGTGCCAAACACAGAGTGCACTAATCGGTGTAACATAACTCCTGAAGATGCCACGTGGAGGGGTGAAACACGTGTTGAGTGAATTAACGGTGGCAGTTGTGTAATTTCTGGCGGGCGGTGCACTTTGTTGCATGACTACCACTGCATGTGCGGAAGTGGCTTAATATTGGTCCTTTTCTTACTTAGGATGGACTTCCGCAAGGTAACGCCTGATTCCATTAAAGCTTTTTATATTTTACATCTACTACTAATCACTTCGCATAGTGAAAGTTTTGAAATATATAAAATTTCATTTTTTTTTTCTATTGGAATATGACATGCCAATAACTTCTGCCAGTTTGAAGTTAGCAGGGATACTAAATAATAATTTAATTTTATATGAAATCATTTAAATTTAGAAAACGCTTTTTCTATAAACCTTTGAATTTGAGAAAAGGTATACAAAACATTATTTAACTGCAAATGCACTTTATATTTTCCAATATAAGCATCTTTAACTGTAACTGATCAAACTATATGTGTTTGGTGATAAATATTTTACCTTTTAAAAAAAATTGTTTGTAAAGCCATCGTTTTATATGTGTGTATGTATGTAAATTCAACGAAACGTAAACACTATTTGAAATCATCGACACGAAATGAATACGCGATACGCAAAATACTTTCCGTTACGCTGGTTAGTTTCGACCGCTATGGAAGTTGCCGCGAAAAATTGATTGCAAGGTATGTGAGTCATTGATGAAAACAGAAGAGCCATTCTGGTTGTTCCGCAATTTTATTATAACTCGATACTATGTACACGTTCCTTTTTTAAACTTCAATATTTTTTTAAATTTTTGTATAGTAAGTAAATTTTGTAAGTAATTGTATGTTGCTTTGCAATTCTTATTGCGTTTTTTTCTGAGAATATTATGTTTTTCATATTATAAATGACAAATCTAAAAAGTAGGTAGGCTTTCGGCCGAAAATAATACATAAGCCTTCGATCATTAATGGTTAACAATAGATTAATTGTTTATTGATTGTTTGGTTGTAAATCTAAAATCTATAAATAGGTCATTGTGTAACTTATTTGCAAACAAATAGTTCGTGGAAAACCTTATCTTAAATGAATTGTTTATGTAATAATAAATTACGTAAGGTAATTATAGTAAGAAAAAGCATTATGGAATTCGGATAACTTTGTATTAAAATAATATAGCATTAAAATAATAAAATAGACACACACACACACACATAAAGCGATGTTATTAAAAACTTAAAAAGTTAAGATAAGATAAGTTAAAATATTTAAAAAGTTAAGTTAAAATATTTGTTAAAAAATTAAAAAGTTAAAGTAAATTATTTATCATAAAACACATGCAGTTTGATGAGTTATAGATATAAAAGCTTTAAACTAGAGAATGTATAGCTCATTTGTCGTTAGTTAATATTTGTTATACCCTATCCAAAAATCTATAGTTTAGAAAAATATTGAATAATGTGATGGTAATAAAGTAAAAAAAGCATTTTGAATTCCGTACCTATATATTAAAATAATATATTGTTTACTATCTATCTCTGTAGATTTTATACTAACAAAAGTTTAGGCCAGTCGTATGCCAAAAAAAAAAAGTTAAAAGTTTCAAAGTTATCACTGTATCCACGGTGATAGGATAATAGATTAATTTTGAGCTTTGATTAACAATCAAAAGATGTATTAAACGAACTAAGAGATTGTGGTAAATTGATCGAATCTTTCGCTATACCTACGTTGCTAAGTGAGCTACTACGAAAGCTACGAGAGCTACGACTGCTACGAGTGCTACTAGTGCTACGATATCAAACATATCCTTGTATTTTCAATAGCCTATTAGCTAGTTTTATATAGACAGAATCATCATCATTCGGACATGATTAAACTCCACTTTCAAATAATAGCGACGTTTAAATTAATTTTCAATTCATGTTTTCCTAGTTTTATTATACATAAGTAAACATAGAAATAATTATTTTTGTGGTCATAGCTAAACCACAATAAAATTGTTAACTGTATGAAATTTGAAATGAAACGTCATGAGCACACGATTTCGCAGGATATGTAGGTATTTGTTTCCTAACTCATTTGCAAACTATAATTTGAAATTCAACGTAGTTGGGTCCGTGTTATTTGTTTCGGTTTTGGCTTTTAAATTCATTCAATTTTGAATAAACAACCTCGTTTTCATGCCTCCGAATAGGCTGTCATAAAACGAGCGAATGACGTAATATAAAATTTATTTAAAGATTTCTTATATTGACGAGAAAACTACTTATGAAATCTAAGAAATTTTATATCTATCACGGTTTAACGCAGTTTATTTTACTTTTTTATTCTCTATGTTTTGATTACTTACTGATATTTATGTGAACGTCAGAACTGAAATGTTAGACGTCGAAATGAAAGCAAAAGTTCTTAAAAAAGTTAATAAATGTAATAAAATTATCGGAATAAATCCGTAAGAGTATTCTTTTGTCTAATTTTGCACGTAACTGCGAATGCATTGCCCCACCCCCGCTCTGTCACGTTGAAACTGTTCATTAATTAAAATTCGCTGTCTGTGTGCCTGTGACGCTGACAATGTGTCTCCTGTCAAGTGCCGAGCGTGGAAACAACATTCAGTAATTATAGACTGTTTTCAAGAACGCCAGCAATTTTGGAGTTAAATTAATTTCAATTGTTACACCTACAAATATTTCTATGGTGCATGTAACTAAAACTATCACTTCAATCGGTGTTACTTTGAATCATAATATTACGCGAATTTTCATTTTCGTTTCTATCTAAATCTCTCATCTACACCATTAGTAAAGCAAAACAGTGTAAATGAGTATAATTTTAAGTACCGAAGATTAATAATATCGTACATACAACCTCTTTTTGAAAGATATATATGAGATTATGCGTATATAACTCAATGGAATAAAATGTATTTCATGCAGTGACAGTTTATTTTACATTTATGTTACCGACTTTCAAATCGTTGTGTAAAGAATTCAGCTATCTTTGAACATGTGTTGTAAATTGATTTACATTAGACTTCATAATTTGCAAAATCGCAAATAATATTTTTTCCTGCGAAATACAGTTCGCGAGTGTTAATATAATAAAGTAAAATAAAGTAATAAACAATTTTTATGTTTATATTTACAAACTAATGCGTATACAAGGGCGGCCGCCCGCCTTTGTCTCCACGAACAGCGAGGGCCATTCGAGGTAGGATCAGATATCATACCTTAAATTTGCCGAATGGTCCTCGCTGCCCTCCAAAGCTGTACATTTTTATACACTTCACTATACATAAACTTTTGTTGGAATACTACCTTCTAGTCGTCGTCAGTGTGGAAACTGAAATACGATTGTCTAAGTAAAATTTTTCTTCCGTTCCGTAAACTTAGTATCACCGGAGCCTTAATAGCGCAATGGCTAAGAGCATTAACATCATCCGAAACGATAAACAGAAGTATAGATGATAAGCAGATAAAAAGGTATTAACTTATTAATTTATGTCAGCCGATAGATGGTCATTCCAAAGCATATATCTCATCCAAACATGGCTGCAATACCATGCTATATACATAATAAAAAAATTTGCCAAGAAATTTATGTTCCAAATTTAAAATTAAGAACGCCTTAACACGGTTATGTTTAAATATTCAAATCACAATATGATTCTAGAAGGATTGAATTGTATATGATTGAATAATTCCTAAACACCTGTATTGACTTACATCAACAAGCTCAGAGAGTCTCAGGGGACAGCAAGATCGTTATAATGGTATGCGGCAATAATGTGATTACACGAATGTCAATGCTTGATCTATCTGTATACGGAATTAATTAATTTGAATAATTGTATAATTTCTGAAAGTTTTTTTTTTAATATAAAAAAAAATCATGTTGTTAATTTAGATACAATTAAGTTAAATTAAAAATTATTAGAAATATTATTAAAAAACGTGACTATACTTATTTATGTTGCTGGGCCCGTATTGATTGCTGCCCAATCCACTCTCCTTGGCAGTCGCTATTTACCTTCAATTCGGCACAATGCGTTTTCCGCTTGGAGAGTAAAGGGACATATGGGCGATCTTTGCAGCCCATAATGATTATAACACATGTCTATTAAGATGGCATTATGATGGTGTAAGCTGAAGGTTGTCGGAAGGATCCAGATGCAGGTTGATTCTCATCAGTCTTCTTGGAAATTTATTGCAGAGGCCAATTTACAGCATTGGAGGTTCTACCGCTGAAATAATAATTATGATGATGACGAATTATAATGATTTTATTAATAAAACTATTGCCTACTATGTTCTGTGATCCGGAAATGTTTTATATAAAAAATATTCTATATTGACGTAATCTGTAACATTTAATAGAACTTTATATTATTTATTGCTTTGTTATGTAACAAAATTCGACGAAATTTGACTGCTGTATATGATAAGACGTATATAAAAACTATATATATAAAATAATTGTTTGTTTATGTTTTGATAATTTAATCAAAAATAACTCTATT
The DNA here is from genome assembly GCF_028537555.1 of Battus philenor. Classification (NCBI taxonomy): domain Eukaryota; kingdom Metazoa; phylum Arthropoda; class Insecta; order Lepidoptera; family Papilionidae; genus Battus; species Battus philenor. The sequence continues at coordinate 11,917,374 of NW_027181679.1, read as the reverse complement.
TATCATGTTTTTGTTTTGTTACAGATGTTTTCCACTACTACAGTACACAGACGATAATAATATTCGAGTGACATCTATGAACCGCGAGGGTGATAAAGTGAATATAACATAAGTGACGTGAGTTGTTAGTGAGTTAATGTGTCGTGGTAGTGGACGGTTGTGATGTGATGTGATGGTTGTTTGTTAATTAGCAATATGCCGACGGCGTTGTGTCGGTTCCTTGCGTTGGCTGCGATGCTAGGCGCTACGTTAGCGATGGCTGCCAAAAGCGGTGAGTAAATCGATTTAACTTGCCCCACTATAGCTCGACACTTCGAAACAATTCGGTAGCTCAGGTGTACTTGATGGGTTCGGATAACTGAGTTTATCTTAGACTATCTTGTGTGCTAAATACGGGTGCGAATCGCATTTGAAACGAGAATTGTTCGAGGATGTTTCTATTCAATCAAGTTTGTTCTACATGTAGTTGTACATCTCCGATATTTTTTTATTTATTTAATATATCAAACATTAATTACAAGTTTATTGTTATTGTTATGTCCAAGAAATTATATTACATCATATTGTTAAAATTTATAATTACTTTTTATCTACGGGTCAATAACCTTCAGCTCACAAGACACAAGCGGATCTTTAGTTCCATACACAAATATTTCTTTTATTTTACAAAAAAAGACAAACATCTTTCTGGAGTGCAGTGTGTTACATTTTTTAGCAAAGTTTAAACTTTCTGCTTTAATAAATATTCAAGATATATTGGCGCGAAATAAAGGAAGAGAGATTCCAAATTCAAAAATAACATTTTGTTTATTTTTAATTATAACAGTATGGTGAGACTAAGTATATGACAATCAGATGTATGTGCAAAACAATTTCAATAAATTTTAGCATTAAAGGCGCTGTCAGTGCACTCAGTAAGTATGTTATATTACTATTGTAATTATGTTACATTACTATATATCTTAATACATATATTACTAATCATTAAACGCTAAGATAAGTGAAAGACAAAGATAGCTAAATAGCAATGTGTCTATACATTGGGATACGCACTAGTCAAATAGGATATAATTTTTAAACACTAGAATTTCGGGCAGAAAGGTTCACTACTGCGATAGACGTGCGTTCGGCATCGTGTCTAAGACATGACTGATTTGACCGCTGCGCCGGCGCAGATAAAATATATAAAGGCGTTAAGTATAAAGCAGTACCAAGGATCTGACAGTGTCTATACTTGTCATCAGTGAGTTATCGATGAACCTAGACACAACGTAAATATTAATGTATAATTTACGCAGGTACTGTTTAAATGTAATAAATAGGTTTGTTATGTAAAAGCCTCTCTATTTCCCATTTAAATTTTTTTACAATAAATACAGTATATTTTTCAATTACATAACCGAATGTACATTACGCGGCGATAAATATTGCACATCGTCCTGTGGAAAGAGACAATCGTCTATAATTACAGAGGTTGAACAAGAAGCCCCAATAACGGGACCATTAAAAAGTCTAATATTTGTGTAAACTTCCGATCTGTAATAAACAATGTAAGGTAAATATTCTGTAAGTTTTAAAAAAGAACTTTTCAAGATAGAAAAACAGGTAAATAAAATGATAACATTTCATATAATCGAAACACAATTCAAACAAAGCACAACGCCTGCATAAATGTTAAAATAAGCTCATGAATTCACTTGAGCTCGAGAGAGCCTTGTGCCGCGTAAATGCTGTTCATACTCGTCTTATTTTTCATTCAGTTATTTAATAAATCCTCGCAAATGCCAGGTATGAGTTACGTTTTTAATATATCCACCGGCTGAGGGCGGATTCGTCTTCTGTGTATAATCTTATGTCTCACATTTTCTAAACAACATATCATAAAGATAACGTCAACTTAGTCCATCGGTAACAGTTTTATTTTATTATTATTAATTTTTTTTCATTGGCTGATAAATTCATTGAAATGTAATAATAAAATTTATCAATTTAAAAAAAAAAATTAGCGTTCACGCTCTGTATATCTGGCCACTACGGTTACAATATTTTTATGTAGTAATTCAAATCGATCGAATTAAAATTCGAACGCCATCAGTGATGAGGGCGCTGCTGTTGCGATAGGGTCGTGTACATTGTAAATACTCTGTACATATGTGAATAAACTTCTTGAACACTCTAGTCTGTCATATTTCTAGCCAACGTGCTCGGGAGGTAATTACCGCCTCCCGCTAATCGCTTATAAAGTAATAAATATGTTTTATTTGAATTTATTGGTTTATGTAAAAATTCGTTTGTCCACTTTAAGGGAGGACATCTAAAACTGAGCTTGCCTGTCTGTGATTTCCATTACTGAACCTACCAGCTGCCGTTTTAACATGTCAAACCACCGGGTTATATTGGTCACTTCCTTTTGTCTAAGAAGATTCTCATTCCTGGTTGTAAAACGTATTATTTGTAATAAAATATCTATGAAAACTCTGTTAAATAGTTGGAATTGTTCAATTTTAATTCTAAACAACCAAAGCTGAGTAGATCAAAACCCTTTCAGAAAGCCTTTGGAGATAGAGCCTTATTTGAAATTCCCCTAATACTTTTTTTATTATGTTGTCCGCCGTTATATGGGACCTCTCGTAAAGCTTATCTTGTAGAATAAGATTTGACATTCTTCAATGATTATTTTCACATACTTTTCTATTTATTTCTGTACTGTTCTATCATTCATCGTATAGTTTGTCTATCTTCTTCTTTTATTCTACAATTTTCTACTATTCTCTTTCATACTGATTTTCTTTCATGTATCGCCTCAATTTCTTTGCCTCGTTCCTCAAATATCACAAATCCGGACCATCATCATATTTCTTCACCTTAGTTTATGTTATTCTGTTATATATTCTTATTTATTATACATTTTTGCAATTTATCAGTTTTCAATATTTTACATTATTTTTATTTTTTTGTTATTTATCTATGCTACCTTTTTTTCGTTTTTGTTTTAATATATCTTCATCTATTCTACAATTATTCTACTACTATTCTACCTTCTATTTATTTGATGGCTTACCCAACCTATGCCAGTTTAATTCATTTTTATCACGTGCTCTATTATCTTCCTGCAGAATTTGAAGAACGCAGGCCTAGGTGTCGTTCATGAGTGACGCGGTGCTGTCCTGGCTAATCTTTTTTCCTAACATGATCTTGAAGTGGCATCGTAGTCTTCCAAATGCAGGAGAGTCAGCCACAAGATACACCATGGTCTAGTCCACCGACTCAGAATTCAAATTAATACCTTGTGTAACTAGATATAGTAGCTCTTGCATCTTAGCTTTTAATAAATATCATCATCATACCAGTAGAAGAAAGTCCAAAGTTGAACCTAGGCCACCCACGTAGATTTACAAAAAATAGCCTGTATTTAGCATCTTCTAGCGACCTTAACAAGGTTGTGGGTCGAACTGATGGGCGGGTGTTTATGAAAGAGTTTTCAGAATTCTACGGTTTGAAAACTCTACATATTTGTTGCAAGGGTGCCCATTGTTAACTTTCACGAGTGGGATATTCTTAGGACGATATGTTGTAAAAGTGACGTTAAAACTTCCCCGGAAGCAATGTAACGACCGCTTCGACTCAATGTGGCGTGATCCGAGATAAACGCTACCGTGCCGATCTTTTCCGTGCGAAGAGAATAGATTGTTAAAAATTTTAACAACCAGTGTATGAAAACAAATTTTAAAATAAGGCTTTGAAATCAACTATATGCCAGGGACTTGGAACCATCTAAACCATCCAAACCAATCGTGACAATTTTGGGAGAGACCTATGACTTCCAGTTGACGTCTATCGACTTAAAAGAAGATAGTCATCATAACTTCTTTCATCGTTCTTAAACAGATGAATCATTACACTTTTAATAAAGAATCGAACCCGTGACCAGAGACCATAAATAACCACTATTAACCACTGAACAACTAGTACTAATACACGAATGTATTTAAGTAAGGGAAATATAAAATGTATGCCCCAGCAACGTGTGATATGCCCAACACTATACTTTATATTCCAGGTAGATGCTACGTGAAGCCATTTGAATGCGAGCCAGTGCCAGGCATTTTCTCATACTACTTCCTATATCTATGGCTACTTTTTGAATACATATGGATGGAAATATCTTTAGAATATGTTAATAATAGCGTAAATATATTATGATATAGATGCCATGAATTGTTTTAAATTTAATTAAATCTATACTAATAAATACAATTGGAGTGTCTGTTTGTGATGTTAAAATACTCGCTTTTAACTATATGCACATTAACAAATATGGTACATATATCAAAACAACATTTTTAAAAAATCTTGTCTATCTTTTTATTCCAGCGATTCTCTAAAATAGCCGGAGCGATTTTGACAGAAGATACGGGTAGTTAACTGAAGTAAAAAAGAGCAACACAGGTTACCTCTATTTTTGAAAAATTTATAAACCTAAAAATAAGACTAAATAAACAATTTTTTTATAAAGATCCGGGTGAAGTAGCAGGCACAGCTAATGTCGTAAATGTTTACAATATTTAGAAAGTAATTTGTCATATTATTCTGTACAAGTTAATTGGTTAAAATCTTTGAAAGATAATTGTTTAGATCATTTGTTGTCAATTAATGTAGGATACACTGTTCACAAAAATCAACGATATAAGAGATAATGAATAAGGAAATTGTAATACAGCAAAAAAGGGTTTTCATATTTCGTATCTTTGCACATTAAAATTATTTTTTATTACTATCTGTCCCTTCAAACGACATACTACCAGAAGTTATTGACCTCATGCATTTTTTTATTATTGCTATTGCTATTGGAAAATAAATTAAAATAACATTTTACAATTTAATCACTCTATATATATGGAAATAGGCGCAAAGCTTTTAAGGTAATTTCTGACAAATAAACTTTAATTTCACCTCTAAACCTTTTACATATACAACCTAAATTTAAGTTTAATAGAACCTTCTAGTATAACAATAGAAAATCTACTTTTAAAGCAAAATTTCATCAGACAGCCTACTTTCGAAGAACTTCTTGAATTTGAAGATTATTAAAAAAATATTAGTCATTATAAGCTTCAATAAATCAGCCCTGTATATTAATTTTAGTATTTTTAAAATTGTATTTGAAATGAACATCGATTTGTAATTTTAAAAGGAATACTCTTATATACGATCCAGTTGAAGGCAGTTCACTCTATCGCTATTTTGCATGCCGCTCCGTCCTTTCATTCAACCGATCCAGCGTCCGTACCATTTGCATTGTAGATAGTGGGACTGTATCAACCATATTAAAGTCACTTTTGACTTACTTTAATTGAAAACTAATTGAACTAGACGTTTCCAGGAAATGGCGTGTATATAATGTAAGGCTTTAAAATACGATAGGTGTGTTAAAAATCTATTATCACGTATTCCTATTTCAAAATTAAAATATAAATAATTACATAAGAATATTACATTTATACATAAATAAACAGCCTATTTAAAACACACCTGAGACTAATACAGTGCGACTTGGTTACAGATGTAAAACCTTTTAAGAGGTGAATATAACCTTAAACCCACCGAAAAATGCTTTTTGAAAATCTTAGAAATTTTTTTATGTACAATCTTAATAAACTATATAAATTGTAGATATACAGAAAGATTATATGTGATAGACAAAAGTTTTAATTTCCTGTCAATGAATGTACAGTAAATCATATTAAAAATCAATCGTTTAGTAATAAATAACGTAAGAATAATTGAATCCAAAAAAAAATCCCTTTTTAAATTCGAATAACTACATGATAAAATTATTTATTGTTTAACAGAAAAAATATTCATCCAGATTTTGTATTTTAAACACCAATATTATTTTTTAATAAATTTATGAAACTTATATTATAACTTATAACTATCACATTATACAGGTTGATGTAAAATAGATATATTTACCACATCACAGCTTTTATACCTTTAACCTATCATCATGTATATGAGTTATGATTATTTTTGCGTATGCCTATTTATTTAATGGAATCAGGCTTTACCTTGCGAAAGTCTATCCTAAGTAAGAAAAGGACCAATATTTAGCCACTTCCGCACATGCAGTGGTAGTTGTGCAACAAAGTGCACCGCCCGCCAGCCCGCTGATAAATGCGTAAGCGGCAAACAATGCGAATTACATAACTGCCAACGTCAAACCAATCAACACGTGTTTCATCCCTCCACGGGGCATCTTCAGGAGTTACGTTACACCGATTGTGTTTGGCACTTTGTTGCACGACTACCACTGCATGTGCGGAAGTGGCTAAATATTGGTCCTTTTCTTACTTATGCCTATTTAAAACACTAAAATATATTAACATAAATTAACGTATTATTTGTAGTAAATCCGCATGATCGTGGAATACGGTTGCGGAACTAGCATAAAGCATTTAGGAGAGCACGACCGGAACCTTATCTAAAGGCTTTTAATACAAAAAGTCGCGATGCCGGGGAGCAGAACAAAAAAAAAACTTAATCCTCACAAAAGTGGAACTTAAAGCGACCGCATTGCGACACTACGATAACCTGTGGACCGGAGTTTAATACAAAAGTTGTCTCTACAAACGGAACGGAGTTAAGTGAAATAAAAAAAAGAGAAGTAGTTCAACTTGCAACAGCTTCGCGGTTAAGTTTCAATGAAAAACGCGTTAGATGTTTTCAAATTAATCTGATATATAAAATTTGGATGGTAGTGAAAACTTAAGAGAGTAAAGTGAAATTATATGTTTTAATCGTCATAAGAAGCTATGCAAAGTTATCGAAAAAGATCGACGGGAAGCGCCTTGCATCTAGCCTTTTCCGAATTAAATATGATTGTCAGTCCTTGTGGATTGACGTCTTACGCTGTAATTGGTATGTCGGACTCGATGTAGGCATCAATACAAACTAAAAACAAACGTCTTTCTTCGGTATCCCTGGTCAGAAATAAATTTGTATGATAGTTATATATATAGTATTTTATAGACGATGAATGAAATTGACTTATAACTAATTGTATTGAAAATCAATTGATAAGGCCTAGGTACAGCTTTCGAAATCCTATCACAGAAATAATAAATCAATTCGTTTAGCTTTATATAAAAATAGTCCTATGTAATATTGTTTTTTGTTGCCTTGTATAAGGTTATATAAAACTAATATAAAAATTAACCCCTTGATGAATACAATGCGGGGCGTGTTAGCAAATACGCAAGGAGACGCATCATAGACGTATAATTCCGTATTTAGGAACAAAGAATGTAATGTAGGAGAGAGAGTCACCACTGCGCTGTACCAAAAAAGCCATCTTATATTAAAGCACATTAT